>NC_062286.1:92666188-93010802 GCF_902655055.1 Lutra lutra | reverse complement strand
AGAAAGAGAAATGAAGGAGTCAATCCCATTTACAATTGCACCCAAAACTATAAGATACCTAGGAATAAACCTCACCAAAGAGACTAAGAATCTATACTCAGAAAACTATAAAGTACTCATGAAGGAAATTAAGGAAGACACAAAGAAATGGAAAAAAAATGTTCCATGTCCTGGATTGGAAGAATAAATATTGTGAAAATGTCTATGCTACCTAAAGCAATCTACACATTTAATGCAATTCCGATCAAAATACCATCCATTTTGTTCAAAGAAATGGAACAAATAATCCTAAAATTTATATGGAACCAGAAAAGACCTCGAAGAGCCAAAGGAATATTGAAAAAGAAAGCCAAAGTTGGTGGCATCACAATTCCGGACTTCAAGCTCTATTACAAAGCTGTCATCATCAAGACAGTATGGTACTGGCACAAAAACAGACACATAGACCAATGGAACAGAATAGAGAGCCCAGAAATAGACCCTCAACTCTATGGTCAACTAATCTTTGACAAAGCAGGAAAGAATGTCCAGTGGAAAAAAGACAGCCTCTTCAATAAATGCTCTTGGGAAAATTGGACAGCCACATGCAGAAAAATGAAAGTGGATCATTTCCTTACACCACACACGAAAATAGACTCAAAATGGATGAAGGATCTCAATGTGAGAAAGGAATCCATCCAAATCCTTGAGGAGAACACAGGCAACAACCTCTTCGACCTCAGCCGCAGCAACATCTTCCTAGGAACATCGCCAAAAGCAAGGGAAGCAAGGGCAAAAATGAACTATTGGGATTTTATCAAGATCAAAAGCTTATGCGCAGCACAGGAAACGGTTAACAAAACCAAAAGACAACTGACAGAATGGGAGAAGATATTTGCAAATGACAAATCAGATAAAGGGCTAGTGTCCAAAATCTATAAAGAACTTAGCAAACTCAACACCCAAAGAACAAATAATCCAATCAAGAAATGGGCAGAGGACATGAACAGACATTTCTGCAAAGAAGACATCCAGATGGCCAACAGACACATGAGAAAGTGCTCCACGTCACTCGGCATCAGGGAAATACAAATCAAAACCACCATGAGATATCACCTCACACCAGTCAGAATGGCTAAAATGAACAAGTCAGGAAATGACAGATGCTGGCGAGGATGCGGAGAAAGGGGAACCCTCCTACACTGTTGGTGGGAATGCAAGTTGGTGCAACCACTCTGGAAAACAGCCTGGAGGTTCCTCAAAATGTTGAAAATAGAACTACCCTATGACCCAGCAATTGCACGGCTGGGTATTTACTCTAAAGATACAAACGTAGTGATCCAAAGGGGCACGTGCACCCGAATGTTTAGAGCAGCCATGTCTACAATAGCCAAACTATGGAAAGAACCTAGATGTCCATCAACAGAAGAATGGATAAAGAAGATGTGGTATATATACACAATGGAATACTATGCAGCCATCAAAAGAAATGAAATCTTGCCATTTGCGACGACGTGGATGGAACTAGAGGGTATCATGCTTAGCGAAATAAGTCAATCGGAGAAAGACAACTATCATATGATCTCCCTGATAGGAGGGATAGGAGATGCAACATGGGGGGTTAAGGGGATAGGAGAAGAGTAAATGAAACAAGATGGAGTTGGGAGGGAGACAAACCATAAGTGACTCTTAATCTCACAATACAAACTGAGGGTTGATGGGGGGAGGGGGCTTGGGAGGGGGGTGGGATTATGGCCACTGGGGAGGGTATGTGCTATGGTGAGTGCTGTGAAGTGTGTAAACCTGGTGATTCACAGACCTGTACCCCTGGGGATAAAAATATATTATATCTTTATAAAAAATAAAATTAATAAAAATTAAAAAATAAAAAGAAGCAGGGACACATAGGTGTGGCCAGGCTTTTCAGTCTGCCTAGGATTTTACACACACACACACACACACACACACACACACACACACACACACCACTGCTCTCCCCTGTCTCCTGCACCCAGCCCCTAAAAAGCCAGACTGACCAAGGGGTGGGGCGGGATAGGATTCTTCACCATTTCCAGGAGCGCCCTCTGCTGTTAGCATGGAGAATTGCAGGCCCCCAGCTGGGATTCAGAGATTAGCCTTTGAAAACCTGAGCACTGCATCCTGCCAAAGAAAGGAGTTACAGAAAAGGGTCAATAGAAATGGAACCAAGAGCCCTTCCTTTTCCTAGGGGCCTTAGCTGAGTTTCTCTTCTGAGGACTCAAATGGGGAGGGTGTGGGAATCTTGGAGGAGAAAGTATAGGGGCTTCCTTAATTCTTTGGGAGAGAATCCTTTCATTTGGGATTTAAGGCAAAGGTCAAAGGCCTCGCCCCCTCTCCCCTTTGTCCTCTCTATGTATTTCCAGAAGCTCCTCTCAGTTCGGAGACTGAGCTGTGCCAATGGAGTGAATGGCCCAATAAGGACCCCCTATGGAGCCACAGCATCTGTAAAAATTTTACTATCCACCAAAATACTAGCCAAGAGGATTCAACAGTACATTAAAAGGATTATTCACCACGACCAAGTGGGATTTATTCCAGGGCTGCAAGGTTGGTTCAACATCCGCAAACCAAGCAATGTGATACCACACATTAATAAAAGAAAGAACAAGAACCGTATGATACTCTCAATACATGCTGAAAAGCATTTGACAAAGTACAGTATCCCTTCCTGATCAAAACCCTTCAAAGGGTAGGGATAGAGGGCACATACCTCAATATTATCAAAGCCATCTATGAAAAGCCCACCGCAAATATCATTCTCAACAGAGAAAAACTGAGAGCATTTCCTCTAAGGTCAGGAACACGGCAAAGATGTTCATTATCACCACTGCTATTCAACATAGTACTAGAAGTCCTAGCCTCAACAATCAGACAACAAAAGGAAATTAAAGCCATCCAAATCAGCAAAGAAGAAGCCAAACTATCACTCTTCGCAGATGATATGATACTATATATGTGTAAAACCCAAAAGACTCCACTCCGAAACTGCTAGAACTTGTACAGGAATTCAGCAAAGTGTTAGGATATAAAATCAATGCACAGAAATCAGTTGCATTTCTCTACACCAACAACAAGACAGAAGAAAGAGAAATGAAGGAGTCAATCCCATTTACAATTGCACCCAAAACTATAAGATACCTAGGAATAAACCTCACCAAAGAGACTAAGAATCTATACTCAGAAAACTATAAAGTACTCATGAAGGAAATTAAGGAAGACACAAAGAAATGGAAAAAAAAATGTTCCATGTCCTGGATTGGAAGAATAAATATTGTGAAAATGTCTATGCTACCTAAAGCAATCTACACATTTAATGCAATTCCGATCAAAATACCATCCATTTTGTTCAAAGAAATGGAACAAATAATCCTAAAATTTATATGGAACCAGAAAAGACCTCGAAGAGCCAAAGGAATATTGAAAAAGAAAGCCAAAGTTGGTGGCATCACAATTCCGGACTTCAAGCTCTATTACAAAGCTGTCATCATCAAGACAGTATGGTACTGGCACAAAAACAGACACATAGACCAATGGAACAGAATAGAGAGCCCAGAAATAGACCCTCAACTCTATGGTCAACTAATCTTTGACAAAGCAGGAAAGAATGTCCAGTGGAAAAAAGACAGCCTCTTCAATAAATGCTCTTGGGAAAATTGGACAGCCACATGCAGAAAAATGAAAGTGGATCATTTCCTTACACCACACACGAAAATAGACTCAAAATGGATGAAGGATCTCAATGTGAGAAAGGAATCCATCCAAATCCTTGAGGAGAACACAGGCAACAACCTCTTCGACCTCAGCCGCAGCAACATCTTCCTAGGAACATCGCCAAAAGCAAGGGAAGCAAGGGCAAAAATGAACTATTGGGATTTTATCAAGATCAAAAGCTTATGCGCAGCACAGGAAACGGTTAACAAAACCAAAAGACAACTGACAGAATGGGAGAAGATATTTGCAAATGACAAATCAGATAAAGGGCTAGTGTCCAAAATCTATAAAGAACTTAGCAAACTCAACACCCAAAGAACAAATAATCCAATCAAGAAATGGGCAGAGGACATGAACAGACATTTCTGCAAAGAAGACATCCAGATGGCCAACAGACACATGAGAAAGTGCTCCACGTCACTCGGCATCAGGGAAATACAAATCAAAACCACCATGAGATATCACCTCACACCAGTCAGAATGGCTAAAATGAACAAGTCAGGAAATGACAGATGCTGGCGAGGATGCGGAGAAAGGGGAACCCTCCTACACTGTTGGTGGGAATGCAAGTTGGTGCAACCACTCCGGAAAACAGCCTGGAGGTTCCTCAAAATGTTGAAAATAGAACTACCCTATGACCCAGCAATTGCACGGCTGGGTATTTACTCTAAAGATACAAACGTAGTGATCCAAAGGGGCACGTGCACCCGAATGTTTAGAGCAGCCATGTCTACAATAGCCAAACTATGGAAAGAACCTAGATGTCCATCAACAGAAGAATGGATAAAGAAGATGTGGTATATATACACAATGGAATACTATGCAGCCATCAAAAGAAATGAAATCTTGCCATTTGCGACGACGTGGATGGAACTAGAGGGTATCATGCTTAGCGAAATAAGTCAATCGGAGAAAGACAACTATCATATGATCTCCCTGATAGGAGGGATAGGAGATGCAACATGGGGGGTTAAGGGGATAGGAGAAGAGTAAATGAAACAAGATGGAGTTGGGAGGGAGACAAACCATAAGTGACTCTTAATCTCACAATACAAACTGAGGGTTGATGGGGGGAGGGGGCTTGGGAGGGGGGTGGGATTATGGCCACTGGGGAGGGTATGTGCTATGGTGAGTGCTGTGAAGTGTGTAAACCTGGTGATTCACAGACCTGTACCCCTGGGGATAAAAATATATTATATCTTTATAAAAAATAAAATTAATAAAAATTAAAAAATAAAAAGAAGCAGGGACACATAGGTGTGGCCAGGCTTTTCAGTCTGCCTAGGATTTTACACACACACACACACACACACACACACACACACACACACACACACACCACTGCTCTCCCCTGTCTCCTGCACCCAGCCCCTAAAAAGCCAGACTGACCAAGGGGTGGGGCGGGATAGGATTCTTCACCATTTCCAGGAGCGCCCTCTGCTGTTAGCATGGAGAATTGCAGGCCCCCAGCTGGGATTCAGAGATTAGCCTTTGAAAACCTGAGCACTGCATCCTGCCAAAGAAAGGAGTTACAGAAAAGGGTCAATAGAAATGGAACCAAGAGCCCTTCCTTTTCCTAGGGGCCTTAGCTGAGTTTCTCTTCTGAGGACTCAAATGGGGAGGGTGTGGGAATCTTGGAGGAGAAAGTATAGGGGCTTCCTTAATTCTTTGGGAGAGAATCCTTTCATTTGGGATTTAAGGCAAAGGTCAAAGGCCTCGCCCCCTCTCCCCTTTGTCCTCTCTATGTATTTCCAGAAGCTCCTCTCAGTTCGGAGACTGAGCTGTGCCAATGGAGTGAATGGCCCAATAAGGACCCCCTATGGAGCCACAGCATCTGTAAAAAATTTTACTATCCACCAAAATACTAGCCAAGAGGATTCAACAGTACATTAAAAGGATTATTCACCACGACCAAGTGGGATTTATTCCAGGGCTGCAAGGTTGGTTCAACATCCGCAAACCAAGCAATGTGATACCACACATTAATAAAAGAAAGAACAAGAACCGTATGATACTCTCAATACATGCTGAAAAGCATTTGACAAAGTACAGTATCCCTTCCTGATCAAAACCCTTCAAAGGGTAGGGATAGAGGGCACATACCTCAATATTATCAAAGCCATCTATGAAAAGCCCACCGCAAATATCATTCTCAACAGAGAAAAACTGAGAGCATTTCCTCTAAGGTCAGGAACACGGCAAAGATGTTCATTATCACCACTGCTATTCAACATAGTACTAGAAGTCCTAGCCTCAACAATCAGACAACAAAAGGAAATTAAAGCCATCCAAATCAGCAAAGAAGAAGTCCAAACTATCACTCTTCGCAGATGATATGATACTATATATGTGTAAAACCCAAAAGACTCCACTCCGAAACTGCTAGAACTTGTACAGGAATTCAGCAAAGTGTTAGGATATAAAATCAATGCACAGAAATCAGTTGCATTTCTCTACACCAACAACAAGACAGAAGAAAGAGAAATGAAGGAGTCAATCCCATTTACAATTGCACCCAAAACTATAAGATACCTAGGAATAAACCTCACCAAAGAGACTAAGAATCTATACTCAGAAAACTATAAAGTACTCATGAAGGAAATTAAGGAAGACACAAAGAAATGGAAAAAAAAATGTTCCATGTCCTGGATTGGAAGAATAAATATTGTGAAAATGTCTATGCTACCTAAAGCAATCTACACATTTAATGCAATTCCGATCAAAATACCATCCATTTTGTTCAAAGAAATGGAACAAATAATCCTAAAATTTATATGGAACCAGAAAAGACCTCGAAGAGCCAAAGGAATATTGAAAAAGAAAGCCAAAGTTGGTGGCATCACAATTCCGGACTTCAAGCTCTATTACAAAGCTGTCATCATCAAGACAGTATGGTACTGGCACAAAAACAGACACATAGACCAATGGAACAGAATAGAGAGCCCAGAAATAGACCCTCAACTCTATGGTCAACTAATCTTTGACAAAGCAGGAAAGAATGTCCAGTGGAAAAAAGACAGCCTCTTCAATAAATGCTCTTGGGAAAATTGGACAGCCACATGCAGAAAAATGAAAGTGGATCATTTCCTTACACCACACACGAAAATAGACTCAAAATGGATGAAGGATCTCAATGTGAGAAAGGAATCCATCCAAATCCTTGAGGAGAACACAGGCAACAACCTCTTCGACCTCAGCCGCAGCAACATCTTCCTAGGAACATCGCCAAAAGCAAGGGAAGCAAGGGCAAAAATGAACTATTGGGATTTTATCAAGATCAAAAGCTTATGCGCAGCAAAGGAAACGGTTAACAAAACCAAAAGACAACTGACAGAATGGGAGAAGATATTTGCAAATGACAAATCAGATAAAGGGCTAGTGTCCAAAATCTATAAAGAACTTAGCAAACTCAACACCCAAAGAACAAATAATCCAATCAAGAAATGGGCAGAGGACATGAACAGACATTTCTGCAAAGAAGACATCCAGATGGCCAACAGACACATGAGAAAGTGCTCCACGTCACTCGGCATCAGGGAAATACAAATCAAAACCACCATGAGATATCACCTCACACCAGTCAGAATGGCTAAAATGAACAAGTCAGGAAATGACAGATGCTGGCGAGGATGCGGAGAAAGGGGAACCCTCCTACACTGTTGGTGGGAATGCAAGTTGGTGCAACCACTCCGGAAAACAGCCTGGAGGTTCCTCAAAATGTTGAAAATAGAACTACCCTAGGACCCAGCAATTGCACGGCTGGGTATTTACTCTAAAGATACAAACGTAGTGATCCGAAGGGGCACGTGCTCCCGAATGTTTAGAGCAGCCATGTCTACAATAGCCAAACTATGGAAAGAACCTAGATGTCCATCAACAGAAGAATGGATAAAGAAGATGTGGTATATATACACAATGGAATACTATGCAGCCATCAAAAGAAATGAAATCTTGCCATTTGCGACGACGTGGATGGAACTAGAGGGTATCATGCTTAGCGAAATAAGTCAATCGGAGAAAGACAACTATCATATGATCTCCCTGATAGGAGGGATAGGAGATGCAACATGGGGGGTTAAGGGGATAGGAGGAGAGTAAATGAAACAAGATGGAGTTGGGAGGGAGACAAACCATAAGTGACTCTTAATCTCACAATACAAACTGAGGGTTGATGGGGGGAGGGGGCTTGGGAGGGGGGTGGGATTATGGCCACTGGGGAGGGTATGTGCTATGGTGAGTGCTGTGAAGTGTGTAAACCTGGTGATTCACAGACCTGTACCCCTGGGGATAAAAATATATTATATCTTTATAAAAAATAAAATTAATAAAAATTAAAAAATAAAAAGAAGCAGGGACACATAGGTGTGGCCAGGCTTTTCAGTCTGCCTAGGATTTTACACACACACACACACACACACACACACACACACACACACACACACACACACACCACTGCTCTCCCCTGTCTCCTGCACCCAGCCCCTAAAAAGCCAGACTGACCAAGGGGTGGGGCGGGATAGGATTCTTCACCCTTTCCAGGAGCGCCCTCTGCTGTTAGCATGGAGAATTGCAGGCCCCCAGCTGGGATTCAGAGATTAGCCTTTGAAAACCTGAGCACTGCATCCTGCCAAAGAAAGGAGTTACAGAAAAGGGTCAATAGAAATGGAACCAAGAGCCCTTCCTTTTCCTAGGGGCCTTAGCTGAGTTTCTCTTCTGAGGACTCAAATGGGGAGGGTGTGGGAATCTTGGAGGAGAAAGTATAGGGGCTTCCTTAATTCTTTGGGAGAGAATCCTTTCATTTGGGATTTAAGGCAAAGGTCAAAGGCCTCGCCCCCTCTCCCCTTTGTCCTCTCTATGTATTTCCAGAAGCTCCTCTCAGTTCGGAGACTGAGCTGTGCCAATGGAGTGAATGGCCCAATAAGGACCCCCTATGGAGCCACAGCATCTGTAAAAAATTTTACTATCCACCAAAATACTAGCCAAGAGGATTCAACAGTACATTAAAAGGATTATTCACCACGACCAAGTGGGATTTATTCCAGGGCTGCAAGGTTGGTTCAACATCCGCAAACCAAGCAATGTGATACCACACATTAATAAAAGAAAGAACAAGAACCGTATGATACTCTCAATACATGCTGAAAAGCATTTGACAAAGTACAGTATCCCTTCCTGATCAAAACCCTTCAAAGGGTAGGGATAGAGGGCACATACCTCAATATTATCAAAGCCATCTATGAAAAGCCCACCGCAAATATCATTCTCAACAGAGAAAAACTGAGAGCATTTCCTCTAAGGTCAGGAACACGGCAAAGATGTTCATTATCACCACTGCTATTCAACATAGTACTAGAAGTCCTAGCCTCAACAATCAGACAACAAAAGGAAATTAAAGCCATCCAAATCAGCAAAGAAGAAGTCAAACTATCACTCTTCGCAGATGATATGATACTATATATGTGTAAAACCCAAAAGACTCCACTCCGAAACTGCTAGAACTTGTACAGGAATTCAGCAAAGTGTTAGGATATAAAATCAATGCACAGAAATCAGTTGCATTTCTCTACACCAACAACAAGACAGAAGAAAGAGAAATGAAGGAGTCAATCCCATTTACAATTGCACCCAAAACTATAAGATACCTAGGAATAAACCTCACCAAAGAGACTAAGAATCTATACTCAGAAAACTATAAAGTACTCATGAAGGAAATTAAGGAAGACACAAAGAAATGGAAAAAAAAATGTTCCATGTCCTGGATTGGAAGAATAAATATTGTGAAAATGTCTATGCTACCTAAAGCAATCTACACATTTAATGCAATTCCTATCAAAATACCATCCATTTTGTTCAAAGAAATGGAACAAATAATCCTAAAATTTATATGGACCCAGAAAAGACCTCGAAGAGCCAAAGGAATATTGAAAAAGAAAGCCAAAGTTGGTGGCATCACGATTCCGGACTTCAAGCTCTATTACAAAGCTGTCATCATCAAGACAGTATGGTACTGGCACAAAAACAGACACATAGACCAATGGAACAGAATAGAGAGCCCAGAAATAGACCCTCAACTCTATGGTCAACTAATCTTTGACAAAGCAGGAAAGAATGTCCAGTGGAAAAAAGACAGCCTCTTCAATAAATGCTCTTGGGAAAATTGGACAGCCACATGCAGAAAAATGAAAGTGGATCATTTCCTTACACCACACACGAAAATAGACTCAAAATGGATGAAGGATCTCAATGTGAGAAAGGAATCCATCCAAATCCTTGAGGAGAACACAGGCAACAACCTCTTCGACCTCAGCCGCAGCAACATCTTCCTAGGAACATCGCCAAAAGCAAGGGAAGCAAGGGCAAAAATGAACTATTGGGATTTTATCAAGATCAAAAGCTTATGCGCAGCACAGGAAACGGTTAACAAAACCAAAAGACAACTGACAGAATGGGAGAAGATATTTGCAAATGACAAATCAGATAAAGGGCTAGTGTCCAAAATCTATAAAGAACTTAGCAAACTCAACACCCAAAGAACAAATAATCCAATCAAGAAATGGGCAGAGGACATGAACAGACATTTCTGCAAAGAAGACATCCAGATGGCCAACAGACACATGAGAAAGTGCTCCACGTCACTCGGCATCAGGGAAATACAAACCAAAACCACCATGAGATATCACCTCACACCAGTCAGAATGGCTAAAATGAACAAGTCAGGAAATGACAGATGCTGGCGAGGATGCGGAGAAAGGGGAACCCTCCTACACTGTTGGTGGGAATGCAAGTTGGTGCAACCACTCTGGAAAACAGCATGGAGGTTCCTCAAAATGTTGAAAATAGAACTACCCTATGACCCAGCAATTGCACGGCTGGGTATTTACTCTAAAGATACAAACGTAGTGATCCAAAGGGGCACGTGCACCCGAATGTTTAGAGCAGCCATGTCTACAATAGCCAAACTATGGAAAGAACCTAGATGTCCATCAACAGAAGAATGGATAAAGAAGATGTGGTATATATACACAATGGAATACTATGCAGCCATCAAAAGAAATGAAATCTTGCCATTTGCGACGACGTGGATGGAACTAGAGGGTATCATGCTTAGCGAAATAAGTCAATCGGAGAAAGACAACTATCATATGATCTCCCTGATAGGAGGGATAGGAGATGCAACATGGGGGGTTAAGGGGATAGGGGAAAATTAAATGAAACAAGATGGAATTGGGAGGGAGACAAACCATACTTGACTCTTAATCTCACAAAACAAACTGAGGGTTGATGGGGGGAGGGTCTTGGGAGGGGGGTGGGATTATGGCCACTGGGGAGGGTATGTGCTATGGTGAGTGCTGTGAAGTGTGTAAACCTGGTGATGCACAGACCTTTACCCCTGGGGCTAATAATACATTATATGTGTGTTTAAATTTTACAAAAAAAGAATAGTACCCAGAATTATAATCCCTATGGATCTTCCATCCAGATTGTCTAAAAGTTAACATTTATCATATCTGTTTGATAAACCCATCTCTTAATATATAGATATTAGAAATGCTTCTGGGTAAATTGAAGACATGATATTTTATATCCACTGAAATATAGCAATGTGTTTATTCTAAAAAAGACCATTTTCTTACATAGTCACAATATAATTATCAATGTCAGGAAATTAATATCAATAAAATATTATCAAATAATCTATAGAACTCATTCAATTTCAACAACTATCTCAACAAAAGAAAATCTCAGTGTATGCATTATATTTATTTGCAATATTTCTTTTATTTCTTGGATTTTTTTAAAGTAAAATCTCATGATTTTCTAGAATGTCCTCAAATTGGGTCTGTCTAAAGGTTCCCTATGATTAGATTCAACACATGCATTTTGGGACCAGAACATCATAGAAGTGATTTTTTTTTTCTTCTAAGTACAACATAAAATGAAGCACTGTTGTCAGACTGTCCCACTGCTGGTGATCTTAATTTTGCTCATTTGCTTCAGGTAGTATCTATTGAATTCCTCCTTGTAAAGTCACTATTTTTGGCCTCTTAATTAATACATATCTTAGGGGGGTAGGGTGCCTGGATGGCTTAGTCAGTTAAGTGTCCAACTTTGGCTCTCAACTCAGGTCATAATCTCGGGTCCTGAGATTGAGCATGAAGCATGAAGCCCGCTTGAGATAATCTCTCTCCCTCTCTCCCTCTCCCTCTAACCCCCCTCCACCTGCTCACACACATGTGTGCATGCATCCTGGCTTTCTCTAAAAAAAAAAAAAAAAAAGGAAAAAAAATAAATATCTTATGGGAACACAGGTTGAAGCTCTATAAATATTCCAGTACTTTTCACGCTTTGATACCATTGGTTAGTAATACTTGATTTTTTAAAAGATTTTATTTATTTATTTGAGAGAGAGAGAGCCTATGCAAGCAGGGGGAGTGGAAGAGGCAGAGGGAGAGAATCTCAAGCAGACTGCACAGAGCACAGAACCACACATGGAGCTCAATCTCATAACCCTGAGATCATGACCTGAGTTGAAACTAAGAGTGGGCAGCTCAATGACTGAACCACCAGGCACTCAGTATGAACTGATCTTTGACTGAATCAAGTATTATTATGAAGATTGACAAATGGTAATTTTTGAAATTCCATCCCACTCACTGGCTGGCTTTCTACTGTTAGAAGAGCTTTTCCTTCTTCTCCATGTATGTATGGATACATGTCTCTCTGTGTGTTTCTTTGTGAAAGTCATGAATTCTGATTTTATTCAGTGAGTTATAATGCTTACCTATCATTATTTAGGTGATAAAATGTTACCAGATTTGGCCTTAGTTAGTCACTTCATGTTGGTTCTTGTGTCCTTTTGACATATCCTTATTTCTCTGAGAACTTTATTTTATGGCACACACACAAAAAATATCTCTTCCTTGGAACTAGCCATTTCTCTAAGGAGCCCTCATTCCTATTAGTTGAGTATTTGGAAAGCAAGGTTTGGCCTGTAGTTAGGTCATTACTTTTAGGAACTCTCAGCAGACAGAGTTAAGAAAAAGACTTAAAACGCATGCATGCAGACATCCACAACTATTTCTCTATCTACCTTTTAATCTCAGCATTTCTCATCCTCAAGATATTGCTATTTTGGATCAGATAATTATTTGATGGGAGAAGTGGGGGGAACTGCACTGTCCTCTGCATTCTAGAGTGTTTAGCATCACCCCTAGCTCTTCACTGGATGCCAGTGGCATATCTCACCTCCCAAATGTGAAAACCAGAATGGCTGGAGCTTGGTTGAGGGAATTGATTTTAAGGGACACAAGAGAACTTTTCAAAATTATACCTAAATTATGGTGGTAGCTCTAAAGTTCTCAAAAGTTGACAAACTAAACTTTTGGAGGTGAAATTTTTAAATATGAAAGTTATACAACCATAAACATGAGTTAAAACAAATCTCTGTAAGATAAAAAGAGCTACTGCTTTAATATCTAGATAAGTAACTTGAGGCTAAAAAAAAACAAAAAAAACCCCCCAAAAAACTAAATTGTCTGTTAAAAACCACCCGGGGGGGGGGATGGCAGAGGCAGTGCTTCAGTCCAGATGACTAAACCCTCATCTGAAGCTTGTTCATGATATTACACGTTTTGATCTTATACAAACACATGTATGATCTTTCTTCATCAATAATGTAATATGAAAAGGATTTAGACTTGAATTGTTCCTTCCACTGGAGTCATATTACATTCCTTAGACCGATAGGTAAAAATTTTAGCAAATCAGATTTTTAGATAAATATAAGAAACTACTTGAACAACGAGGCCTTCCAGAAACAGGCTGCTTACTGATAGTGACCAGGTAAAAGTCAACAGCCAGAGAAAGTAGAAGAGGATAAGCGACTGAGGAGCTTGGTTACATGCACAGTGGCAGCAGCTTGTCTCTAACTGTCCAGTCATCACACTGCTTTATAAAGAGGTAAAAGACATGTATTGACCCTGATAATGTGAAGTATAACCCTAAGGTCTGTGAGTGTTGAAAAGATGAAAAAGACATAACCGCTACCTTGAAGTTACGTATAATAAAAGAGTAGTCTATTACTGCAGAAAGTGATTGAACATGTGATGTTCTAAAAGCAAATACACGGCATAATAGAGTTAAAGATATTTCTTTATATAGCCCATATAAGGAAAAGTAAAGATGACTACCATCTCAATCAACAATATATAACACTTGTGCAAACTGTGATAGAAATTAAGAAAAATCTACAGATAGTGTGTACTGATTAAAATTAAGCTAATTTAATTAACCAGAGATGGAATATAAAGCTTTTTTTCACTATATATCAATTTCAATTTAAATCTTTATGTTAGGGTGGTAGGAGTAGGTGGTTTGATACTTTTGAGTATGACTGTAAAGTATTTTCATTTTAAAGCCTGTAGGATAAAGAAATGCAGCTAATTACTATGTATATAAGGGCAGGCTAAATATCCAGTGGTCTGGAACACAATTAAGGCCCCTGAACTCAAGGACAGAATTCAGTTAAGATCATTTGAAATAACAGCATCCTCCCTCATAATTGTAAGATCAATGACTGACAAGATAATTAGTATATCTGGTAATCAAGGTAACAGCTTTTAGAGATCTAATTAGAGTATATTCTGTTGCTTGGAATACATGCCAAAAGTGTTAAACTATTCTGCTGTACTTAAAGATGATAGCTGATTCTTAGGAAACTAATATGTATAGGCTGTATTCCTCAGTTCATAAATATTAGAAGGCAATGAATAAATCAATACTAATTATGATTATAGTTTTAGAGCACGTTAAGGATGAAGCAACTACCCTTTTAGAAAAAGCAACAGTTTGAATTCCTAAAACCCAATCAACTATCTGACTCCGTGTCACTCTTATCTTTTCAATAGAACTTTTAGATATGTATTAGAGACAAATTCAGGATACTTACAAATCACAAAACTACTCTGGTTACCAACCAAATGTCTGTCTATGGCAGCTTAAGTCTTAGAATCATATAGGCCTAGTTTGAAGTCTGTGTTATGAGATGTAAACCTTTGACAACTTTTACAGTAAGTATTTTTGCTTTGTCTGCGCACCATGTTTGATTCATAGTGCTTTCATTTTCCTTTGGAAAGTCCTCCTACTCTGCTAACATATAGTCTGGGTGGGACTGTAGAATTTGTATTCCAAACTTACCTGTCACAGACTGAGTTCAAGGCCAAGATGGTCAATACCTATACATTATACCTTGCAAAGTAGTAACATGTCTAAAGATGGGAATGTGAACCGGGCAAGGACAAGAAGAGTACTCTCCATGGTTGATATAATTGCTAAGTCAATGGTGGTCATTTTGCTACTGAGCCAGAATACCCATGAGAGTTAAGCCACCAAAAGAAAGCAGAGCTGAGGCTCTATATGTAAAGAGATACATAGAGATCTCTATAACATTGCTTAAATTTCAAACCTATGTCTGCCCAAGAAGCTAGAATGACCCATCAAAATTCCTAGTAAAGAGATCAAAATACTCATTTGCTTAAGCAAGCAATAAGAGAATCTTGACTGAAACAACCTGCCTAGTATTTCCTTTTTTTTCTTTTAAAAATTTATTTCTTTTCAGCGTAACAGAATTAATTGTTTATGCACCACATGCAGTGCTTCATGCAATACATGTCCATACTACCCACCACCTGTCTCCCCCAACCTCTCACCCCCTAGCCTCCTCAAAACCCTCAGATTGTTTTACAGAGTGCATAGCCTCTCATGGTTCATTTCCCTTCCAATTTCCCTCAACTCCCTTCCCCTCTCCATCTCCCCATGCCCTCCATGTTATTTGTTATGCTCCACAAATAAGTGAAACCATATGATAATTGACTCTCTCTGCTTGACTTATTTCACTCAGCAGAATCTCTTCCAGTCCCGTCCATGTTGCTACAAAAGTTGGGTATTCATCCTTTCTGGTGGAGGCATAATACTCCATAGTGTATATGGACCACATCTTCCTTATCCATTCATCCGTTGAAGGGCATCTTGGTTCTTTCCACAGTTTGGCAACCGTGGCCATTGCTGCTATAAGCATTGGGGTACAAATGGCCCTTCTTTCCACTACATCTGTATCTTTGGGGTAAATAGCCAGTAGTGCAATTGCAGGGTCATAGGGAAGCTCTACATTTAATTTCTTGAGGAATCTCCAAACTGTTCTCCAAAGTGGCTGCACCAACTTGCATTCCCACCAACAGTGTAAGAAGGTTCCCCTTTCTCCACATCCTCTCCAACACACGTTGTTTCCTGTCTTGCTAATTTTGGCCATTCTAACTGGTGTAGGGGGGTATCTCAATGTGGTTTTGATTTGAATCTCCCTGATGGCTAGTGATGATGAATATTTTTTTCATGTGTCTGATAGCCATTTGTATGTCCTCATTGGAGAAGTGTCTGTTCATGTCTTCTGCCCATTTTTTGACATGTTTACCTGTTTTGTGTGTGTTGAGTTTGAGAAGTCCTTTATAGATCCTGGATATCAGCCTTTTTTCTCTACTGTGATTTGCAAATATCTTCTCCCATTCCGTGGGTTGCCTGTTTGTTTTGTTGAATGTTTCCTTTGCTGTGCAGAAGCTTTTAATCTTGATGAAGTCCCAAAAGTTCATTTCGCTTTTGTTTCCTTTGCCTTTGGAGACATATCTTGAAAGAAGTTGCTGTCTGCCTAGTATTTCTGTGCCTTCATCTCCTAGCTTGTAAAGTTGATCATGAAAATTACCATTTTACAAAATTATTGAAGTTAAAACAATTACAGTTTTACCCCTTTTAATATGTGGAGTGACTCTATGAGATAAATGTTAATTTTATCTCCATTTTAAATATGTGGAAAGTGAAGCTTGGAGAGGTTAAAGAATTTGCCCAAAGTCATTTATTAGTCAGGATAATCAGCATTAATTAATGTAAAAATATCTCTAAATGCCCTATAATGAAGGTGCCTTTCTTTCCTATACAAGAAGAAACAGGTTATCTAAACAGGCCTACATTGATTAAAGAGATTTAATCAATAATTAATAACTTTCCTAAACATTAGAAATCATCAGACCCAAATAGTTTCAAAGGTGAATTCTGCAAAACTCTTAAGGAAGAAATTATATCTAGTCTCTACATTCTCTTTGAAAAGATGGAAACAGAAAGAATATTTCCTTATTCTTACTTTTAGCACTTTTAAAAAGATTTTATTTATTTTTTGACAGAGGGACACACAGCAAGAGAGGGAAAACAAGCAAGGGGAGTAGGAGAGGGAGAAGCAGCTCCCTGCTGAGAAAGGAGCCTGATATGGGGCTCAATCCCAGGACTGGGGGATCATGACCTGAGCCAAAGACAGACACTTAATGACTGAGCCACCCAGGCAATGCTTCCTGATTTTTTCTATGAAGGCAGATTACCTTAATATCAAAGCAGACAAAGAAATTACAAGAAAACTACATACCAATGTCTCTTATAAAAATAGATGCAAAAATCTTCAACAAAATATTAGAAAACTAAATACCAGAAGGTATGAAAAGAATTATACAGCAAGACATATTAGGATTTATCCCAGGGATGCAGGTAGGTACAATGTTCAAGAATCAATTAACATAATCCATTATCTCAACAGGCTAAATAAGAAAAATCACATTATTGTATCAACATATGCAGAAACGGCATTTAACAAAATACAATACCCATTCATGATGAGAATAAAAACCTTGACAATCTAGAATAGAAACTTCCTCAACTCGATAAAGAACATCTACAAAAAATCTACAGCTAACATTATACTTATTGGTTAGAACTTAGTTTTCCCTTTAAGACAGGGAGAAGAAGGAAAGGATGTTCTTTTTCTCTTTTTTTAAAAGATTTTATTTATTTATTTGACAGACAGAGATCATAAGTAGGCAGAGAGACAGGCAGAGAGAGAGGGGAGAAAGCAGGCTCCCTGCTGAGCAGAAAGCCCGATGTGGGGCTCTATCCCAGGGCCCTGGGATCATGACCTGAGCTGAAGGCAGAGGCTTTAACCCACTGGCGACCCAGGTGCCCTGAAGGATGTTCTCTCTTGCCACTCTTTTTCAACATTTTTTAAAATTTCTTTTCAGCATAACAGTATTCATTGTTTTTGCATCACACCCAGTGTTCCATGAAATCCGTGCCCTCTCTAATACCCACCACCTGGTTCCCCCAACCTCCCATCCCCAGCCCTTCAAAACCCTCAGATTGTTTTACAGAGTCCATAGTCTCTCATGGTTCTTCTCCCTTTCCAATTTCCCTCAACTCCCATCTCCTCTCCATCTCCCCTTGTTCTCCATGCTATTTGTTATGTTCCACAAATAAGTGAAACCATATGATAATTGGCTCACTTGGCTTGACTTATTTTACTCAGCGTAATCTCTTCCAGTCCCGTCCATGTTGCTACAAAAGTTGGGTATTCATCCTTTCTGATGGAGGCATAATACCCCATTTTTCAACATTTTGGTGGAAGTCTTAGCTAATGAAATAAGACAAGAAAAGGAAATAAAAGGTATATAGACTGGGAAAGAAGAAATAAAACAGTTTTGTTCACAAATGACATTATTTTTTAAAGAAAAAAATCCAAAAGAATTAATAAAGAAGCCTCCTGGAAACAATGAATTGGAAAACTGAAAAGAAATTAAAAAAAATTAAAAAACAAACAACAACAAAACAAAAAAACAACAAACAAACAATCAAACAAGTAACTAAGCCTCCTGGACCTAAAAGACATTAGTTGCAGGGTTTCAGAATAGAAAGTGAATATATAAAAGTCAATTGCTTTCTTATATACTAGCAATGAACAAGTGACATTTTAAAATTTAAAGCCATTCCATTTGCATTAGCACCCCAAAAAGAAAATACTTCAGTATAAGTCTTTCAAAATATAAGATCTATATGAGTAAAACTATAAAGCTCTGATAATTGAGAGAGGGGAGGAGGCAAGATGGCAGAAGTGTAGGAAACCTCATTTCACCTGGTCCCTTGAATTTAGCAAGATAACTATTAAATCATTCTGAACACCTATGAATTCAATCTGAGATGTAAGAAAAGAATATCTGGGACTCTACAAGTAGAAAAACAACACTTTTTGCAAGACAGGATGTCCAGAGAAGTGAATCTGAGGGGATATGGGAGAGGGGACATAAGTAAGCCCGTTGTCAGAAAGTCATACAGCCTTGAAGCACAAAATAAGAACCCTTAGAAGTCTGCTTAGTGAGAGACATCCTGCCTGAAAGGTGCTCAGGGGGTGAAATGGGGCAGAACAGAACTCTAGGCAGGATACTGTGGTCTCAGAATCCTGTAGTAAACAGAAATAAAGAGGTACCTGAGCTGGTAAAATTCCCAAGCACTGGATAAAGGAAACTGGTTACAGTCAGCGAGCCCAGGAGGGGGTTTTGAGCTCCATTGGCCATATACTCCAAGCCACACCTCAATTAGGTAAACAGTTTTTGAGTGGGAACCATGCAAAGAACAGGAACACAGGGCCCTTCTGCCTTCCCTTGGAAGGAGTAGAGCAGGTTTCACAGGACCAGGTAACAGCTCTCAGGACACTGACCCTGTAAAGGACAGTAACAGCAATGCTCTGTCTTCCCTCAGGAGGGACAGAGTGGGTGCATGCACAGTTCAGAGACCATTCTCCTTGCCAGGGCTCTACAGTACAGTAGAAACTCAGGACCCTCCGCCTTCCATGGGGAAGATCTGCGAGGGTGCACACTGCAGGATTTTGCAGAGTTTGGCACACACAAACATGAAGACAATTTATCCCTGAGGGTTTACTAAAGAGAGGGGACCACAGTCTTTTAGCTCTGGGGCTATAGATTGGGGTGTGACCATTTTAATTTTGATCCTCTAAAGAGACACAGAAAACCTTCATGGAACAAACACTACACAGAGGACCAACTTGCCAGGGAGCCCAGCCCTCTGGCAAGGAGTGGTGCAACTCCATTCACGGCAATGTCTCCTGAGAAGCAGCACAGCAGGCCCCATCTCTAGAAAACCCAACTGGAAGAACAGGTGCACAACAAGTTTATCGACCATATAGGACTGTAAAACTCCAGCACTAGGGAAAAATGCTATATAGGATTCATAGAATTAGAGTTTTTTTCCTCATGATATGATTATCTTTCAGTTTAAAATTTTCCTTTACCTTTATTCCTTTTGTTCCTTTCAACTAGTTTCTTATTTTATCCATTCTTTATTTTTAAGTCTTTTTTTAACTTTCATTTTTTACCTTTACATTTTATAGATATATTCTTCATTTTTTGCTTCCTTTCACTCTATTAAATTATATATATGTAAGTTTTGCTGTCTTTACAAATTTGGGATTTAGTGTCTTCTAACACTCAGACCAAAATAAACTAAGGAACAAGTGGATCACAATGTTTTGTCCACCCTGGGAGATTATATTCTCTATCTCACCCCTTCCTTTTTTCTTTTGCTTTCATTTTTTGGTTTAGATCCCTTTGGATTTATCTAGTGTGTACTTTGCTTGGATCATGGTTGATATTTTTTTATTCTGTTCACTAGTTCATCCATTCTTTTCTGGGTAAAATGACTAGAAGGAGGAATTCAGAACAAAAGAAACACCCAGAGGTAATACACTCTGCCACAGATCTAATCGATATGGATATAAGTAAAATGTCAGAGATGGAATTCAGGATAACAATTAAAGTTAATAGCTGGGTTTGAAAAAAACCATAAAAGGCATTAGAGTATATCTTTGTGCAGAAATGAGATCTAATTAGGTTGAAGTTAAAAATGCTCTGAGATGCCATCTAAATTAGATGTTCTAACAGTTAGGGTAAATGAGGCAGAAGAGAAGTGACATAGAAGACAAGATGATGGAAAGGAAGGAAGCTAAGGAAAACAGAGAAAAACAACTAATGAGGAGAGACTTCAAGAAATCAGCAATGTCATAAAATTAAACAATATCAGTATTATGGGGGTTCCTGAGGGAGATGAAAAAGAGAGAGTGCCCAAAGGCATGTTTGAGCAAATCACAGCTGCAAACTTCCCTAATCTTGGGAAGGAAACAGTCATTCATGTCCCAGAGGTAGAGAGGACCTTCACAAAGTCAACAAAAATAGATCAACACCCCATCATATAATAGTGAGGCTTGCAAATTTCAAAGGTAAAGAGAAAATCCTGAAAGGAGCTCGAGACAAGAGGTCCCTTACCCACAGGGGTAGGAACATTAGACTAGCAACAGACCTATCTGCAGAGACCTGGCAAGCGAGAAAAAGATGGCAGGATATATTCAGGATACTAAATGAGAAAAAACATACAGCCAAGAATACTTTACCCAGCATGGTTGTCATTCAAAATGGAAGGAGAGACAAAGAGCTTCCAGGAAACACAGAAACTGAAAGAATATGTGACTACCAAGCCAGGCCTGCAAGAAATAGTAAGGAGGATCCTGTAAGCAAGGACAGAGCCCAAGAGTAACATAGACCAGAAGGAAACAGAGACAGTCTACAGAAACAGGGATTTTACAGACAATACAATGGCACTAAATTCATATCTTTCCATACTTGCTTTGAATGTAAATGAGCTATATACGTTCCAATCAAAAGACAAAGGGTATCAGATCGGATTAAAAAAAGAAGACCATCCATATGCTGTCTACAAGAGACTCATTTTAGACCTAAAGTCACCTCCAGACTGAAAGTGAGGGGGTGGAGAACAATTTACCATGATCATGAAACTCAAAAGAAAGCTGGGGTAGCAATCGGCATATCGGATAAATTGGACTTTAAACCAAAAACTGTAGTAAGAGATGAAGAGGACACTATATCATACTTAAAGAGTCTACCCAACAAGCAGATCTAACAATTATAAGTATTTATAAATTCCATCCTAAAGGAACAGAATACACATTCTTCTCAAGTGCACATGGAACTCTCTCCAGAATAGATCACATACTGGGTCACAAATCAGGTCCCAACTGATATCAAAAGACTTGGATTATTCTCTGCATATTTTCAGACCACAAGGCTTTGAAACTTGAACTCAATAACAAGAGGAAATTTGGACAGAATTCAAGCACTTGGAGGTTAAAGTGCATCCTACTAAAGAATGAATGGGTCAATCAGGAAATTAAAGAAGAATTTAAAAACTTTATAGAAACTAATGAAAATGAAAACACAACTGTTCAAAACCTTTGGGATACATCAAAGGTGCTCCTAAAAGGGAAGTACATGGATTTCAAGCCTCCCTCAAAAAATTAAAAAATCTCAAATACACAAGCTAAAATTTCACTAAAGGAGCTGGAGAATGGACAGCAAATAAACCCTGAACCAAGCAACAGAAGAGATGTAATAAAGGTCAGAGCACCAATCGATGAAATAGAAACCAGAAGAACAGTGGAAAAGATCAATGAAACTAGAAGCTGGTTCTCTGAAAGGATTAATAAGAGCGATAAACCTCTGGCAAGACTTATCCAAAAGAAAAGAGAAAGACCCAAATTAATAAAATCATGAATGATAGGGAACATATCACAACCAACACCAAGGAAATACAGACAATTTTAAGAACATATTATAAGCATCCATATAAGAGCAGATTAGACAATCTGGAAGAAATGGGTGCATTTCTTCCTGGAAACTTATAAACTACCAAGACTGAATCAGGAAGAAGTACAAAATGTGACTGGACCAATCACCAGGAAGAAAATTGAAGGAGTAATCAAAAACATCCCCTAAAAACAAGATTCCAGGGCCAGATGGCTTTCCAGGGGAATTATACCAAGCATTTAAAGAAGAAAAAATAAAACCCATTCTACTGAAGCTGTTCCAAAAATAGAAATGTTGTCTACAAGAGACCCATTTTGAACCTAAAGATACACCCAGACTGAAAGTGAACAGATGGAGAAGCATCTTTCATGACAATGGGCCTCAAAAGAAGGCTGGGGTAGCGATTCTCATATCAGAGAAATTAGATTTTAAACTAAACTAAGACTGTAGTCAGAGATAAAGAAGGACACTACGTCATTCTTTTTTTTTAAAGATTTTATTTATTTGTCAGAGAGAGAGGGAGAGAGAGCAAGCACAGGCAGACAGAATGGCAGGAAGAGGCAGAGGGAGAAGCAGGCTCCTGCTGAGCAAGGAGCCCGATGCGGGACACGATCCCAGGATGCTGGAATCATGACCTGAGACAAAGGCAGCTGCCTAACCAACTGAGCCACCCAGGCGTCCCACACTATGTCATTCTTAAAGGGACTATCCACCAAGATGATCTAACAATTGTAAATATCTATGCCCCCAATATGGAAGCAGCCAATTACATAAGAAAACTGTTAATCAAGATAAAGAGTCATATTGATATGAATACATTAATAGTAGGAGATCTTAACACGCCTTTCTCAGAAATAGACAGATCATCGAAGCAGAAAATCAATAAAGAAACAAGAGCATTGAATGACACATTGGACCAGATGGACCTCATAGATATATACAGAACATTCCACCCTAAAACAACAGAATACTCATTCTTCTCAAGTGCACATGGAACCTTCTCAAGAATAGACCACATACTGGGTCACAAATCAGGACTCAACCGATACCAAAAGACTGAGATTATTCCCTGCATATTCTCAGATCACAATGCTTTGAAACTGGAGCTCAATCACAAGGAAAAGTTCAGAAGGAACTCAAACACCTGGAAGCTAAAGACCACCTTGCTTAAGAATGCTTGGATCAACCAGGAGATCAAAGAAGAACTGAAACAATTCATGGAAACCAATGAGAATGAAGACACTTCGGTCCAAAACCTATGGGATACAGCAAAGGCGGTCCTAAGGGGGAAATACATAGCCATCCAAGCCACCCTCAAAAAAATTGAAAAATCCACAACACAGCAGCTGTCTCTACACCTTCAAGAACAGGAGAATAAAAAACAAATCAAACCAACTCCAAACATAAGAAGGGAAATCATCAAGATTAGAGCTGAGATCAATGAGGTAGAAACCAGAGATCCAGTAGAATGTATCAATGAAACTAGAAGCTGGTTTTTTGAAAGAATCAATAAGATCAATAAACCATTGGCCACATTAATCCAAAAGAAAAGAGAGAAAGCCCAAATTCATAAAATTAAGGGAGAGATCACAACTAACACCAAGGAAGTAGAAACAATCATCAGAAGTTATTAACAACAGTTATATGCCAATAAGCTAAGCAACCTAGATGAAATGGATGCATTCCTGGAAAACTATAAACTCCCAAAACTGAACCAGGAAGAAATTGACAACCCAAATAGACCGATATCTAGTAACGAGATTGAAGCAGTGATCAAAACCTCCCAAAAAACAAGAGCCCAGGACGTGATGGATTCCTTGGGGAATTCTACCAAACTTTCAAAGAAGAAATAACACCTATTCTTCTGAAGCTGTTTCAAAAAATTGAAGCAGAAGGAAAACTTCCAGACTCTTTCTATGAAGCCAACATTACCCTGATCCCCAAACCAGGCAAAGACCCTACCAAAGAGGAGAATTTCAGACCAATATCACTGATGAATATGGATGCTAAGATTCTCAACAAGATCCTAGCAAACAGGATCCAAGAGCACATTAAAAAGATTATCCACCATGACCAGGTGGGATTCATTCCTGGGCTACAAGGATGGTTCAACATTTGCAAAATCAATCAATGTGATAGAACAAATTAATAAGAGAAGAGAGAAGAACCACATGGTCCTCTCAATTGATGCAGAAAAAGCATTTGACAAAATCCAGCATCTGTTCCTGATTAAAACGCTTCAAAGTATAGGGATAGAGGGAACATTCCTGAACTTCATCAAATCTATCTATGAAAGACCCACAGCACATATCATCCTCAATGGGAAAAAGCTCACAGCCTTCCCGTTGAGATCAGGAACACGACAAGGATGCCCATTCTCACCACTCTTGTTCCACATAGTATTAGAAGTCCTAGCAATAGCAATCAGACAACAAAGAGAAATAAAAGGTATCCAAATTGGCAATGAGGAAGTCAAACTCTCTCTCAGCAGATGACATGATTCTTTACATGGAAAACCCAAAAGACTCCACCCCCAAACTACTAGAACTCATACAGCAATTCAGTAACGTGGCAGGATACAAAGTCAATGTACAGAAATCAGTGGCTTTCTTATACACTAACAGTGAATATACAGAAAGGGAAATTAGAGAATAGATTCTATTTACTATAGCACCAAGAATGATAAGATACCTGTGATTAAATCTAAACAAAGAGGTAAAGGATCTGTACTCGAGGAACTACAGAACACTCATGAAAGAAATTGAAGAAGACACAAAAAGATGGAAGACCATTCCATGTTCTTGGATCTGAAGAATAAACATTGTTAAAATGTCTATATTGCCTAGAGCAATCTATACTTTTAATGCCATTCCAATCAAAATTCCACCTGTATTCTTCAAAGAGCTGGAGCAAATAATCCAAAAATTTGTATGGAACCAGAAGAGACCCCGAAACGCTAGGAAATGTTGAAAATCAAAAATAGAAATGGAAGTGAAACTTCCAAACTTGTTCTATTAGGCCAGCATTACATTGATCCCAAAACCAACGACCCCATCAAAAAAGTAGAAATACAGACCAATATCCCTGATGAAAATGGATGTCAAAATACTCACGAAGATAACTAGCCAATAGGATCCAGCAGTGCATTAATAAGATATTCTCCAGACCAAGTGGAACTTATTCTTGACTGCAAGGGTGGGTCAATGTTCACAAATTGATACATGTGATAGATCCATTAATAAAAGAAAAGACAAGAACTCTATGATCCTCTCAATTTTTGCAGAAAAAGCATTTGACAAAGTACAGCATCCTCTCTCTTTTTTTAATTTTTTATAAACATATAATGTATTTTTATCTCGAGGGGTACAGGTCTGTGAATCACCAGGTTTACACACTTCACAGCACTCACCATAGCACATACCCTCCCCAATGTCCATAACCCCACCCCCTTCCCCCAAACCCCCTCCCCCCATCAACCCTCAGTTTGTTTTGTGAGATTAAGAGTCACTTATGGTTTGTCTCCCTCCCAATCCCATCTTGTTTCATTCATTCTTCTCCTACCCCCTTAACTCCCCATGTTGCATCTCCACTTCCTCATATCTGGGAGATCATATGATAGTTGTCTTTCTCTGATTGACTTATTTCGCTAAGCATGATACCCTCTAGTTCCATCCACGTCGTCGCAAATGGCAAGATTTCATTTCTTTTGATGGCTGCATAGTATTCCATTGTGTATATATACCACCTCTTCTTTATCCATTCATCTGTTGATGGACATCTAGGTTCTTTCCATAGTTTGGTTATTGTGGACATTGCTGCTATAAACATTTGGATGCATGTGCCCCTTCAGATTACTACATTTGTATTTAGGGTAAATACCCAATAGTGCAATTTACAGCATCCTTTCTTGATTAAAACTCTTCACAGCATAAGGAGAGAGGAGACACACCTCAGTATCACAAAAGCCATCTACAAAAACCCCACAGTGAGTATCATTCTCAATGGGGAAGAAATGAAAACTTTTCCCCTAGGATCACGAACATGACATTAATGCCCACTCTCACCACTGTTGTTCATCATAGTACTTGAAGTCCTAGCCTCAGCAATCAGAAAACAAAAAGAAATAAAAATAATTCAAATTGGCAAGGAAGAAGTCAAACTCTCAGTCTTCACAGATGACATGATACTCTATGTGGAAAACCCAAAATACTCCACCCCAAAATGGTAGAACTCATTCAGCAATTCAGCAACGTGGCAGGATACAAAATCAATGCACAGAAATCACTTGTATTTCTATGCACTAAAAATGAGGCTGAAGAATGAGAAATTAAGTTACTGATCCCATTTACAATTGCACCAAAGACTGTAAGGTACCTAGGAATAAACCTAACCAAAGAGGTAAAGAATTTGTAGTCTAAAAACTACAGAACACTTATGAAAGATTTTGAGGAAGACACAAAGATATGGAAAAATATTCTATGCTCAAGGATTGTAAGAATAAATATTTTTAAAATGTCTATATTACCCAGAGGAATCTACACATTCAGAGCAATCCCTATCAAAATACCTTTGACACTTTTCACAGAGCTGGAACAACTAATCATAAAATTTGTACATCCCATACTCAGACCCCAAATAGCCAGAGGAATGTTGAAAAAGAAAATGAAAGCTAAGGGCATGCCTATGCCTGACTTCAAGCTAGATTACAAAGCTGTGATCATCAAGACAGCACGGTAATGGTACAAAAACAGACACGTACATCAATGGAATAAAATAGAGAGCCCAATCAGGGAAATACAAATCAAAACCACAATGGTATATCACCTCACACCAGTCAGAATGGCTAAAATTAACAAGTCAGGAAATGACAGATGTTGGCGAGGATGTGGAGAAAGGGGAACCCTCCTACACTGTTGGTGGGAATGCAAGTTGGTGCAACCACTCTGGAAAACAGCATGGAGGTTCCTCAAAATGTTGAAAATAGAACTACCCTATGACCCAGCAATTACACTACTGGGTATTTACCCTAAAGATACAAACGTAGTGATCCAAAGGGGCATGTGCACCCAAATGTTTATAGCAGCAATGTCCACAATAACCAAACTATGGAAAGAACCTAGATGTCCATCAACAGATGAATGGATAAAGAAGAGGTGGTATATATACACAATGGAATACTATGCAGCCATCAAAAGAAATGAAATCTTGCCATTTGCGATGACATGGATGGAACTAGAGGGTATCATGCTTAGCGAAATAAGTCAATTAGAGAAAGACAACTATCATATGATCTCCCAGATAAGAGGGAGAGGAGATGCAACATGGGGGGTTAAGGGGATAGGAGAAGAATGAATGAAACAAGATGGGATTGGGAGGGAGACAAACCATAAGTGACTCTTAATCTCACAAAACAAACTGAGTGTTGCTAGGGGAAGGGGTGTTGGGGGATGGGAGTGGGGTTATGGACATTGGGGAGGGTACGTGCTATGGTGAGTGCTGTGAAGTGTGTAAACCTGGTGATTCACAGACCTGTACCCCTGGAGATAAAAATATATTATATGTTTATAAAAAATAAAATTAAATTAAAAAAAAGAATACAGAGCCCCAAAATGGACCCTAAAGTCTATTGTCACCAATCTTCGACAAAGCAGGAAAGAATATCGACTGAACGAAGAACAGTTTCTTCAGTAAATGATGCTGGGAATATTGGACAGCCACATGCAGAATAATGAAACTGGACAATTCTCTTTCATCATACACAAAGGTAAACTCAAAATGGATGAAAGATGTCAAACTGAGATAGGAATCCATCAAAATCCTAGAGGAGAACACGGGCAGCAACCTCTGTGACCTCGGCCACAGCAACTTCTTGCTAAGGATGTCTCCAAATGTAAGAGAAACAAAAATAAAAATGAACTATTGAGACTTCATCAAGATAAAAAGCTTCTGTACAGCAAAGGAAACAGGAAACTAAAAGGCAACCTACAGATTGGGAAAAGATATTTTCAAATGACATACCAGATAAAGGGCTAGTCTCCAAGATCTATAAAACCTACCAAACTCAACACCCAAAAACCAAATAATCCAGTCAAGAAATGGGCATAAGATATGAACAGAGATGTCTCCAAAAAAGACTTACAAATGGCCAACAGACACATGGAAAATGCACAACATCACTTGCCATCAGGGAAATACAAATCAAAACCACAATGTGATACCACATTACACCAGTTTGAAGGGCTAAAATGAAGAAAACAGGAAAAACAAATGTTGACAAGGATGTGGAAAAAAGAGTACCCTCTTACACTGTTGGAGGGAATGCAAGTTGGTGCAGCCACTCTGGAAAACAGTATGGAGGTTCCTCAAGAAGGTAAAAATAGAGCTACCCTACAACTCAGCAATTGCACTACTGGGTGTTTACCCCAAAGATACAGATGTAGTGAAATGAAGGAACACCTGTTCCCTAATGTTCATAGCAGTGTTTTCTACAATAGCCAAACTGTGGAAGGAGCCAAGATGTCCTTCAACAAATGAATGGACAAAGAAGATGTGAGATACACACACACACACACACACACACACACACACACACACACACACACATATGTATATGTGTATATATATGTATAGGTATATATGTATATGTATACCTATACATATATGTATATTTATATATAAATATTACTCAGCTGTCAGACAGAATGAATACCTACCATTTACATCAATGTGAATGGAGCTAGAAAATGCTATGCTAAGGGAAATAAGTCAGTCAGAAAAAGACAATAATCATATGTTTTCACTCATATGTGGAAGAAACAGTGCAGAAGATAATGAGGGAAAGGAGGGAAAACTAGATAGGAAGAAATCAGAAATGGAGAAAAACCATGAGAGGCTCTTAACTCTTGGAAACAAGGTTGCTGGGTTGTTGAAGGGGAGGTGGGTGCAAATACAGGGTGATTTGGTGATGGACATTAGGGAGGGCAGATGATGTGATGAGTGTTGGGTGTTATACACAACTAATGAATTAATGAACACTACATCTAAAACTAATGATGTGTTATATGTTGGCTAATTGATTTCAAATAAAAGAAAAAAGAACTCTGATGAATTAAATCAATGGAGAATTAAATAAATGTTCATGGATAGAAATACCCAATATTGTCCAGATGTCAGTTTTTTTTTAACTTGATCTATATATTCAGTGCAATCAAAATCCCAGGCTTATTTTGTGCACATTAAGAAATTCATTCTAAAGTTGATATGGGGGGAGGCGTGAAAGATCAAGAATAACCAACACAACACTGAAGAGGAACAAAGCTGGAGCACTAACACTACCTGACTTTAAGACTTAGTATAAAATTATAATAGTTAATACAAAACAGTATTAGTGAAAGAACAAACAGATGAATGGAACAGAACAGATGATTCACATAAAGATAGTGACTGACAATAGCGCAAAGACAATAAAATGGAACACAGATAATTTTTCCAAAAAGCAGTGCTGGAACAATTGGACATGCACATATGAAAAAAAAAACACAGACCTTAAATTTTTAACCAAAATTAGCTCAGAATGAACCACTTACCTAAATGTAGAACACAAAAGTATAAAACTCCTAGAATATGACATAGGAGAAAATCTAGATGACTTTGGGTTTGACATTGACCTTATTATATGTAATGTCAAAGACATAATCCATGAATTGATCGGCGGAACTTTATTAAATTAAAAATTTCTTCTCTGTGAAAGGCACAGAAATAATGAAATAATGAGCCAAAGACTGAGAGAAAATATTTGCAAAATACATATCTAATACACATCTAATAGCCAAAATGTACCAAGAATTCTTAAAACTGAACAATAAGAAAACCAACGACCTGACTGAAAACTGAGCTAAAAACCTTAACAGATACTTCACCAAAGAAGATATACAGGTGGAAAATAAGCGTATGAGAAGATATTCCACAACAAAGCTCCTCAGGGAAATGCAAATTAAAACAATGACATCAATTCATGTCTATGAGAATGACCAAAATCCAGAACACTGACACTATCAAAATCTGGTGATGATATAGTGCAACAGAAATTCTCATTTACTGCTGGTAAGAATGCAAAATGGTACAGCCTCTTTGGAGGACAGTGTGGCAGCTTCTTACAAAACTAAACATACTCTTACCATATAATGCAGCAATCACTCTTCTTGGTATTTACCCAAAGGAGGTGAAAACTTACATTCAAACAAAAACATGCATATAGATGTTTATAACATCTTTATTCACAACGGCTAAAACTTGGGAGCAACCACGATGTTCTTCAGTTGGTGAATGGATAAACTTTAGTACATTCAGACAATGAATTCAACATGAAATGAGCTATCAAGCCTTGAAAAGATATGGAAGAATCTTAAATGCCTATTATTAACTGAAAGATATCAATCTGAAAAGACTACATAATATGATTCCAATTATATTACATCCTGAAAAAGGCAAAACTATGGAGATAATAAAAAGATCAGTGGTTGCCAGAGGTTTGAGGGAAGGACAGATATCAGGCAGAGTACAGAATTTTTAGGGCAGTAAAAATACTATAATGGTGGATACATATTATAATATATTTGTCCAAATCTATAAAATGTACTAAGTTAATTACAGATTCTAATGTGTGAACTATGAACTTCAGGTGATAATGATGGGTTACTATAAATTAATCAATTGTAACAAAATGTCCCACTCCTGCCAGAGACGTTGATAATGGGGGAGACTATGCATGTGTTGGGGCAGGGAGAATATAAGAACTCTATACTACCACTTAACTTTTCTATGAACTTAAAACTCGTCTAAAAAATAAGTTCCTTCTTTTTCAAAAGGGACATGGTCAGACTGTATTTAGTTCAAATTTTCTGCAATCCTTAAAATTCTCCAATCCTTCACAGAAAACCTTACTTTTTGTTATTTTGAGTGTTACCCTATATTAGCAAAGAGTGAGCCAACGATGAATAGTCACATAGAAAGACTAGTAATTACCCTACAATCCAATATCTTATGAACTCAGTCCAAAAGAAGACTTTTAATATCACCATTTTAGGATACCACTATAATCCTTCTTATATTCAATTTATTACAAGTACAGTGTTCATATTCCTAACCCATGACATTCCTACAAACACACACACACACACACACACACACACACACACACACATTTCAACTTCCCAGTACCTACTCAACTTCTGCAACATTTTTCCACCAAAACCAGTCCTTGAGGAGACATCTCATAGAAAACATTCCACTGAGTTGAATTCACCAATACAAGATGATTTTCTTCAATAAGTAACACTGACTTTCAAATAAGTATTACTTGTCATTAATAAAAGTTTTTTCTTTCTTTTTTTTCTCCCCCCCATGGGGAAGGCAATATATATATTTACTTATTTATTTAACTATTAAACCAGCAAAAAAGATTTTGCTTTTATTTGATAGTGAGTGAGACAGAGAGCATGAGCAGAAAGAGAGACAGAAGGAGAGAGAGAAGGGAACCTGAAGCAATACTTGATTCCAGGACTTTGGGATCATGACCTGAGGGGAAGTCAGATGCTCAACCTACTGAGCCACCCAGGCACCCTAGTAAAAGCAATTTTTATGACTGATGTTTCATATCTAGAAATACAATTGATTTTTGGTCTGTAATTTTATTTTGTGGTTATATCTTTTTCACAGTGATTATATCAAGTTAATGCTGGCTTCATAAAACAAGCTAAAAATGAGTCCCTCCTCCTAAGGCTTCTGAGATAATCCGGGCAAGATTTGTATTATTCCTTCCTTAAATGTTTGATAGAATTCTTCTGAGGGCTTCTGGGCCTGGAGGTTTCTTTGTGAGTAAATTTTAAATTATAATTTTCATTCCTTTAACAAACACAGGGCTGTCAATATTTTCTATTTCTTCTATGTCAACTTGTATTTCAGTTGTGGTTTTCAAGAAATTTAACCATTGCATAAACTTGTTCATAGTATTTCATTATTAAGCTTTTCATTCTTATATGGTTTTTTATTTCTGATATTGTTAATTTGTCTCCATTGTCTTTCCTATCCTCTACCTCCTCTTTCTTTTTCTTTCTGTTTCATCACCTTTGAAGGATTTATCGATTTTTTTACTCTATTTAAATAATTAACAGCTTTATTGATTTTTTAAATGTTGTCCCTTTTCTTTCTTTTTTAAATTATTATTTTTTTAAAATTTATTTTCAGCATAACATTAATCATTGTTTTTGCACCACACCCTGTGCTCCATGCAATCTGTGCCCTCTCCAATACCCACCAACTGATCCCTCAACCTCCCACCCCCCGCCCCTTCAAAACCCTCAGATTGTTTTTCAGAGTCCATCGTCTCTCATGGTTCACCTCCCCTTCCAATTTCCCTCAACTCCCTTCTCCTCTCCATCTCCCCTTGTCCTCCATGCTATTTGTTATGCTCCACAAATAAGTGAAACCATATGATAATTGACTCTCTCTGCTTGACTTATTTCACTCAGCATAATCTCTTCCAGTCCCATCCATGTTGCTACAAAAGTTGGGTATTCATCCTTTCTGATGAAGGCATAATACTCCATAGTGTATATGGACCACATCTTCCTTATCTATTCGTCTGTTGAAGGGCATCTTGGTTCTTTCCACAGTTTGGCGACAGTAGCCATTGCTGCTATAAACAATGGGGTACAGATGGCCCTTCTTTTCACTACATCTGTATCTTTGGGGTAATTACCCAGTAGTGTAATGGCAGGGTCATAGGGAAGTTCCATTTTTAATTTCTTGAGGAATCTCCACACTTTTCTCCTCTTTGGAGAACACTCCCACCAACAGTGTAAGAGGGTTCCCCTTTCTCCACATCCCCTCCAACACATGTTGTTTCCTGTCTTGCTAATTTTGGCCATTCTAACTGGTGTAAGGTGATATCTCAATGTGGTTTTAATTGGAATCTCCCTGATGGCTAGTGATGATGAACATTTTCTCATGTGTCTGATAGCCATTTGTATGTCTTCATTGGAGAAGTGTCTGTTCATATCTTTTGCCCACTTTTTGATATGATTATCTGTTTTGTGTGTGTTGACTTTGAGGAGTTCTTTATAGATCCTGGATATCAATCTTTTGTCTGAACTGTCATTTGCAAATATCTTCTCCCATTCCGTGGGTTGCCTCTTTGTTTTCTTGACTGTTTCCTTTGTTGTGCAGAAGCTTTTGATTTTGATGAAGAAGTCAAACTCTCTCTCTTCGCAGATGACATGATTCTTTATATCGAAAACCCAAAAGACTCCACCCCCAAACTACTAGAACTCATACAGCAATTCAGTAACGTGGCAGGATACAAAGTCAATGTACAGAAATCAGCGGCTTTCTTATACACTAACAGTGCAAATACAGAAAGGGAAATTAGAGAATCGATTCCAATTTCTATAGCACCAAGAACCATAAGATACCTGGGAATAAACCCAACCAAAGAGGTAACGGATCTGTACTCGAGGAACTACAGAACACTCATGAAAGAAATCAAAGAAGACCAAAAAGATGGAAGACCATTCCATGCTCTTGGATTGGAAGAATAAACATTGTTAAAATGTCTATACTGCCTAGAGCAATCTATACTTTTAATGCCATTCCAATCAAAATTCCACCGGTATTCTTCAAAGAGCTAGAGCAAATAATCCAAAAATTTGTATAGAACCAGGAGAGACCCTGAATCGCTAAGGAAATGTTGAAAAACAAAAATAAAACTGGGGGCATCACGTTACCTGATTTCAAGCTTTACTACAAAGCTGTGATCACCAAGACAGCATGGTACTGGCATAAAAAAGACACATACACCAGTGGAACAGAGTAAAGAGCCCAGATATGGACCCTCAACTCTATGGTCAAATAATCTTTGACAAAACAGGAAAAATATACAGTGGAAAAAAGACAGTCTCTTCGATAAATGGTGCTGGAAAAATTGGACAGCTATATGTAGAAGAATGAAACTTGACCATTCTCTTACACTGTACACAAAGATAAAGTTGAAATGGATAAAAGACCTCATCGTGAGACAGGAATCCATCAGAATCCTAGAGGAGAACATAGGCAATAACCTCTTCAATATCAGCCACAGCAACTTCTTTCAAAATATGTCTCCAAAGGCAAAGGAAACAAAAGCCAAAATAAACTTTTGGGACTTCATCAAAATCAAAAGCTTCTGCACAACAGAGTATTCATTGTTTTTATACCACACCCAGTGCTCTATGCAATCCGTGCCCTCTCTAATACCCACCACCTGGTTCCCCCAACCTCCCACCCTCCCACCTCTTCAAACCCTTCAGATTGTTTTTTAGAGTCCATAGTCTCTCATGGTTCACATCCCCTTCCAATTTTCCCCAACCTCTTTTCCTAACTCCCATGTCCTCCATGCTATTTGTTATGCTCCACAAATAAGTGAAACCATATGATAATTGACTCTAGTTAATAATTGACTCTAGTTAGTTAAGTGGCTGCCTTCAGTTCACATCATGATCCCAGTGTCCTGGGATCAAGTCCCACATCAGGCTCCTGCTCAGTGGAGAGCCTGCTTCTCCCTCTCCCTCTGCCTGCCACTCTGCCTACTTACACTCTCTATCTCTCTGTCAAATAAATAAATAAATTCTAAATGTAGCCATTCTAGAAAACAGTATGGAGGTTCCTCAAAAAGTTAAAAATAGGACTGCCCAGCATTTGCAATACTAGGTATTTACCCAAAGGACCCAAAAAATACTCATTTAAAGGCACACATGCACCCTGATGTTTATAGAAGTGTTATCAAAAAGAGTCAAATTATGGAAAGAACCCAAATGTCCCTCAATTGATGAATGGATATAGAAGATGCGATATATATATATATATATATATATATATATATATATATATATATATATAAAATTCAGCCTTCAAAAAGAATGAAATCTTGCCATTTGCAAAGATGTGGATGGAGCTGCAGTGTATTATGCTGAGCAAAACAAATCAGTCAAAGAAAATACCATATGATATCGCTTATATGTGGAATTTAAGAAACAAAACATATGAACATAGGGGAAAGAAAAAAAAAAGCAGAGGAAAAAAAAACATAAGAGACTCTTAACTATAGAGAATAAACTGAGGTTTTCTGGAAGGGGTGTGGATGGGGGATGGGCTAAATGGGTGATGGGTATTAAGGAGAGCACTTTGTGTGATCAGTGCTATATGTGGTATAAGTAAATGATGAATCAATAAATTCTACTCCTCAAACCAGTATTACACTCTATGTTAAATAAATTTAACATAAAACATGAAACAAGAAATTAAAAATAGAACTTCCCTATGACCCTGCAATTGCACTACTGGCTATTTACCCCAAAGATACAGATGTAGTGAAAAGAAGGGCCATCTGTACCCCAATGTTTGTAGCAGCAATGGCCACGGTCGCCAAACTGTGGAAAGAACCAAGATGCCCTTCAACGGATGAATGGATAAGGAAGATATGGTCCATATACACTATGGAGTATTATGCCTCCACCAGAAAGGATGAATACCCAACTTTTGTAGCAACATGTACGGGACTGGAAGAGACTATGCTGAGTGAAATAAGTCAAGGATATGCCCCTTTGTATCACTATGTTTGTATCTTTAGGGTAAATCCCCACTAGTGCAATTGCTGGGGCATAGGGTCGTTCTATTTTCAACATTTTGAGGAACCTCCATGCTGTTTTCCAGAGTGGTTGCACCAACTTGCATTCCCACCAACAGTGTAGGAGGGTTCCCCTTTCTCCACATCCTCGCCAGCATCTGTCATTTCCTGACTTGTTAATTTTAGCCATTCTGACTGGTGTGAGGTGATATCTCATTGTGGTTTTGATTTGTATTTCCCTGATGCCGAGTGATATGGAGCACTTTTTCATGTGTCTGTTGGCCATCTGGATGTCTTCTTTGCAGAAATGTCTGTTCATGTCTTCTGCCCATTTCTTGATTGGATTATTTGTTCTTTGGGTGTTGAGTTTGCTAAGTTCTTTATAGATTTTGGGCACTAGCCCTTTATCTGATACATCGTTTGCAAATATCTTCTCCCATTCTGTCAGTTGTCTTTTGGTTCTGTTAACTGTTTCCTTTGCTGTGCAAAAGCTTTTGATCTTGATGAAATCCCAATAGTTCATTTTTGCCCTTGCTTCCCTTGCCTTTGGTGATGTTCCTAGGAAGATGCTGCTGGAGCTGAGGTCGAAGAGCTTGCTGTCTGTGTTCTCCTCAAGGATTTTGATGGATTCCTTTCTCACATTGAGGTCCTTCATCCATTTTGAGTTCATTTTCATAGGTGGTGTAAGGAAATGGTCCAATTTCATTTTTCTGCATGTGGCTGTCCAATTTTCCCAACACCATTTATTGAAGAGGCTGTCTTTTTTCCATCGGACATTCTTTCCTGCTTTGCCGAAGATTCATTGACCATAGCGTTAAGGGTCTACTTCTGGGCTCTCTATTCTGTTCCATTGGTCTATGTGTCTGTTTTTGTGCCAGTACCATGCTGTCTTGATGATGACAGCTTTGTAATAGAGCTTGAAGTCTGGAATTGTGATGCCACCAACTTTAGGTTTCTTTTTCAATATTCCTTTGGCTATTCGAGGTCTTTTCTGGTTCCATATAAATTTTAGGATTATTTGTTCCATTTCTTTGAACAAAATGGATGGTATTTTGATAGGAATTGCATTAAATGTGTAGATTGCTTTAGGTAGCATAGACATTTTCACAATATTTATTCTTCCAATCCAGGAGCATGGAACATTTTTCCATTTCTTTGTGTCTTCCCCAATTTCTTTCATGAGTACTTTATAGTTTTCTGAGTATAGATTCTTAGCCTCTTTGGTTAGGTTTATTCCTAGGTATCTTATAGTTTTGGGTGCAATTGTAAATGGAATTGACTCCTTAACTTCTCTTTCTTCTGTCTTGTTGTTGGTGTAGGGAAATGCAACTGATTTCTGTGCACTGATTTCATATCCTGACACTTTACTGTAGTCCTGTACAAGTTCTAGCACTTTTGGAGTGGAGTCTTTTGGGTTTTCCACATATAGTATCATACCATCTGCGAAGAGTGATAGTTTGGCTTCTTCTTTGCCGATTTGGATGCCTTTAATATCCTTTTGTTGTCTGATTGCTGCGGCTCGGACTTCTAGTAATATGTTGAATAGCACTGGTGATAACGGACATCCCTGCCGTTTTCCTGACCTTAGCAGAAAAGCTTTCAGTTTTTCTCCATTGAGAATGATATTTGCAGTGGGTTTTTCATAGATGGCTTTGATAATATTGAGGTATGTGCCGTCTATCCCTACACTTTGAAGAGTTTTGATCAGGAATGGATGCTGTACTTTGTCAAATGCTTTTTCAGCATCTACTGAGAGTATCATATGGTTCTTGTTCTTTCTTTTATTAATGTGTTGTATCACATTGATTGATTTGCAGATGTTGAACCAACCTTGCAGCCCTGGAGTAAATCCCAGTTGGTCATGGTGAATAATCCTTTTAATGTACTGTTGAATCCTATTGGCTAGTATTTTGGTGAGAATTTTCGCATCTGTGTTCATCAAGGATATTGGTCTGTAATTCTCTTTTTGATGGGATCCTTGTCTGGTTTTGGGATCAAGGTGATGCTGCCTCATAAAACGAGTTTGGAAGTTTTCCTTCCATTTCTATTTTTTGGAACAGTTTCAGGAGAATAGGAATTAGTTCCTTAAATATTTGGTAGAATTCCCTGGTAAGCCATCTGGCCCTGGGCTTTTGATTGTTTGGAGATTTTTGATGACTGTTTCAATCTCCTTACTGGTTATGGGTCTGTTCAGGTTTTCTATTTCTTCCTGGTTCAGTTGTGGTAGTTTATATGTCTCTAAGAATGCATCCATTTCTTCCGGATTGTCAAATTTGTTGGCATACAGATGCTCATAGTATGTTCTTATAATTGTCTGTATTTCTTTGGTGTTAGTTGTGATCTCTCCTCTTTCATTCATGATTTTACTTGGGTCCTTTCTCTTTTCTTTTTTTTTTAAATTTTTAAATTTATTTTCAGCGTAACGGTATTCATTGTTTTTGTACCACACCCAGTGCTCCATGCAATCCGTGCACTCTCCAATACCCACCACCTGGTTCCCCCAACCTCCCAACCCCCGCCCCTTCGAAACCCTCAGATTGTTTTTCAGAGTCCATAGTGTCTCATGGTTCACCTCCCCTTCCAATTTCCCTCAACTCCCTTCTCCTCTCTAACTCCCCTTGTCCTCCATGCTATTTGTTATGCTCCACAAATAAGTGAGACCATATGATAATTGACTTTCTCTGCTTGACTTATTTCACTCAGCATAATCTCTTCCAGTCCCATCCATGTTACTACTAAAGTTGGGTATTCATCCTTTCTGATGGAGGCATAATACTCCATAGTGTATATGGACCACTTCTTCCTTATTTATTCATAGCAACAATGGCCACGGTTGCCAAACTGTGGAAAGAACCAAGATGCCCTTCAACGGACGAATGGATAAGGAAGATGTGGTCTCTTTTCTTTTTAATAAGTCTGGCCAGGGGTTTTTCAATCTTATTAATTCTATCAAAGAACAAGCTCCTAGTTTCGTTGATTTGTTCTATTGTGTTTTTGGTTTCTATTTCATTGATTTCTGCTCTTTTCTTTATGATTCCTCTTCTCCTGCTGGGTTTAGGGTTTCTTTCTTGTTCTTTCTCCAGCTCCTTTAGGTGTAGCGTTAGGTTGTGTATTGAGACCTTTCATGTTTCTTGAGAAAGGCTTGTACCGCTATATATTTTCCTCTCAGGACTGCCTTTGTTGTGTCCCACAGATTTTGAACCGTTGTGTTTTCATTATCATTTGTTTCCATGAATTTTTTCAATTCTTCTTTAATTTCCTGGTTGACCCATTCATTCTTTAGAAGGATGCTGTTTAGTCTCCATGTATTTGGGTTCTTTCCAAATTTCCTCTTGTGATTGAGTTCTAGCTTCAGAGCGTTGTGGTCTGAAAATATGCAGGGAATGATCCCAATCTTTTGATACCGGTTGGACCTGATTTAGGACTGAAGATGTGATCTATTCTGGAGAATGTTCCATGTGCACTAGAGAAGAATGTGTATTCTGTTGCTTTGGGATGAAATGTTCTGAATATATCTGTGATGTCCATCTGGTCCAGTGTGTCATTTAAGGCCTTAATTTCCTTGTTGATATTTTGCTTGGATGATCTGTCCATTTCAGTGAGGGGAGTGTTAAAGTCCCCTACTATTATTGTATTATTGTTGATGTGTTTCTTTGATTTTGTCATTAATTGGTTTATATAGTTGGCTGCTCCCACATTAGGGGCATAGATATTTAAAATTGTTAGATCTTCTTGTTGGACAGATCCTTTGAGTATGATATAGTGTCCTTCCTCATCTCTTATTATAGTCTTTGGCTTAAAATCTAATTGATCTCATATAAGGATTGCCACCCCAGCTTTCTTCTGATGTACATTAGCATGATAAATTGTTTTCCACCCCCTCACTTTAAATCTGGAGGTGTCTTCGGGTCAAAAATGAGTTTCTTGTAGGCAACATATAGACGGGGTTTTTTTTTTTAACCCATTCTGATACCCTGTGTCTTTTGATTGGGGCATTTAGCCCGTTCACATTCAGGGTAACTATTGACAGATATGAATTTAGTGCCATTGTATTGCCTGTAAGGTGACTGTTACTGTATATTGTCTCTGTTCCTTTCTGATCTACTACTTTTAGGCTCTCTCTTTGCTTAGTGGACCCCTTTCAATATTTCCTGTAGAGCTGGTTTGGTGTTTGCAAATTCTTTCAGTTTTTGTTTGTCTTGGAAGCTTTTGATCTCTCCTTCTATTTTCAATGATAGCCTAGCTGGATAGAGTATTCTTGGCAGCATGTTTTTCTCATCTAGTGCTCTGAATATATCATGCCAGCTCTTTCTGGCCTGCCAGGTCTCTGTGGATAAATCTGCTGCCAATCTAATATTTTTACCATTGTATGTTACAGATTTTTTTTTCCCTGGGCTGCTTTCAGGATTTTCTCTTTGTCACTAAGTCTTGTAAATTTTACTATTAGGTGACGGGGTGTGGATATATGCTTGTTGATTTTGAGGAGGGTTCTCTGCACCTTCTGGATTTTGATGCTTGTTCCATTTGCCATATTAGGGAAATTCTCTCCATAATTCTCTCCAATATACCTTCTGCTCCCCTCTCTCTTTCTTCTTCTTCAGGAATCCCAATTATTTTAATGTTGTTTCGTCTTATGGTGTCCCTTATCTCTCGAATTCTCCTCTCATGGTCCAGTAGCTGTTTGTCCCTCTTTTGCTCAGCTTCTTTATTCTCTGTCATTTGGTCTTCTATATCGCTAATTCTTTCTTCTGCCTCATTTATCGTACTGGTGAGAGCCTCCATTTTTTATTGCACCTCATTAATAGCCTTTTTTTATTTCAACTTGGTTAAATTTTAGTTCTTTTATTTCTCCAGAAAGGGCTTTTATATTTTCCGAGAGGGTTTCTCTAATATCTTCCATGCCTTTTTCAAGCCCGGCTAGAACCCTGAGAATCACCATTCTGAACTCTAGATCTGACATATTATCAATGTCTGTATTGATTAGGTCCCTAGCCTTTGGTACTGCCTCTTGTTCCTTTTTTTGTGGTGAAATTTTCCGGCTTGTCATTTTGTCCAGATAAGAGTATATGAAGGAGCAAGTAAAATACTAAAAGGGTGGCAAAGACCCCAGGAAAATACGCTTTAACCAAATCATAAGAGATCCCAAATCGTGGGGGGGAGAAAGGGGATAAAAAGAGGTTCAGAAAAAAAAGAAATCGAATAAAGAAAAAACATAAAAAAGAAAAAAATATATATTGGGTAAACTAGTTAAAAAACGTTAAAAAAGAAAAGGGTAAAAGTTAAAAAAATTTAGCAGTAGAAGAAAAAAAATTGAAAAAAAAATTAAATTAATTGCAAGACTAAAGAATCATGGGGAGAAAGCCATAAGTTCCGTGCTTTGCTTTCTCCTCCTCTGGAATTCTGCTGCTCTCCTTGGTATTGAACCTGCACTCCTTGGTAGGTAAACTTGGTCCTGGCTGGATTTCTTGTTGATCTTCTGGGGGAGGGGCCTGTTGTAGTGATTCTCAAGTGTCTTTGCCCCAGGCGGAATTGGGCTGCCCTTACCAGGGCCCCGGCTGAGTAATCAGGTGGGGTTTGCTTTCAGGAGCTTTTGTTCCCTGATCGCTTTCCGTAGAGGTTCAGAGGATGGGAATGAAAATGGCAGCCTCCCAGTCAACAGCCTGGAGGAGCCGAGAGCTCGGGGCCCAACTCCTCAGTGTGCCCTCAGAGAACAGCGCCCAATTACTCCCGTCTCCCTGGCCCCCAGCTGCGCTCCGAGTTCACCCAGCCTGTGACCGGTTCAAGGTAACCCCGACCTGAGAGCTCACTCCTCGGCTCTGTCTCTGTAGCCGGCTTTCCCGTTCTAATACCTGCAAGTTCTGTGACACTCAGACACCCCCAATCCTTCTCTGACCCTGCAGGACCTGAGGCCACGCTGACCCCGTGTGGGCTTCACCCCGGTTTAGCCACTGGAGCGATGTCCCTCAGTGGAACAGACTTTTAAAAGTCCTGATTTTGTGTTCTGTTGCTCTGCCACTTGCTGGGAGTCAGCCCCTTCCCCCGCGGTCTATCTTCCCGTCGCTTTGGATTCACTTCTCAGCCAGTCCTACCTTTCAGAAAGTGGTTGATTTTCTGTTTCTAGAATTGCTGTTCTTCTTCTCTTCGATCTCCTGTTGGATTTGTAGGTGTTTTTAATCTTTAGATAAGCTCTCTAGCTGATCTCCTGCTACCTGAAGTAGTCTCAGCCTGCTACTTCTCCGACATCTTGACTCCGCCCCACAGAGATAGGCCTTTAAGGATAGTAAATAAGGTGTCATTTCTAGATGATTTTCACTAAGATCTCCATATTTTTTTCACATTGTCTGACTCTTTTCATGGTGAGCCCAGGTTAACTTTATAACAGTGAAACAGTTTTCAAAATGTAAGTAGGATATAAATTGAACCAGGAAGACTCAGGTCCCAGGCCTGCTCCCTACTTCTGTGGCAAACTACTCATCTAAGTTGAAATTTAATCATATAAGAGAAAACAAATGAAATAGATCTGCCCTTTTAACATTCTGGTATTGCTTTGAAGACCACCATGGGTATGACGTGGGCACAAAACTCAGGCATTACTTTTGTTTGCTTTAATTTTTACTTTCAGTCCTCATTGTGTTCCATCAATAGGGAAATTAATCCTCTCTTTTCCTGGAGTTTCACATCCTTGCCCCCACAAAGTTTTATGTGAGTTCTGGCATCTTACACAGTGTTAAGGTTTGGGGTTTGCTGGGAACAGGGTAGACTGTCACTGGTTGGGGGTCCAGAGACATAGCCAATGGGATATCCATTCCACTGGCCCAGAGTGGGTCTCTCCTATTTCCAGATAACATTTGGGGTGCCAGGTATTTTGCAAATCTTCTAATAGCCCTGCCTTTGCAAGCCAAATTTTCTCTCTTAGTTCTTGCTCACACACAGATTCAGGGTCCAGAACCTGGGCTGGGAAACTCCTCTGCTTTCAGAATCAGTATTTGTCCTCCTTTCTGCTCAGAACCCAACAGGGGCACTTCCTTTTCTGGGGAAGGGGTAGCAAAAGCTTTATTGCCCTGGTCCTCATCCCTCACCTGCCTTGCCAAGACATGTTATCTATACTGTGGAATCCTCTCCAGCTCTGGGACTCATAAATGTCTTCTCTTTTACATCTTGTCACAAGACTGTGCCAAGGCTATTAGTACAGAGTACCTAACTGAGTGAAGTAAAAAGGTACAGGAATAAAAGGGAAACAAAACCCAGAGGTATTTTGAAATATTTTCTTGACCATTGTGAAAATGCTGTGATCCTAGGAGAGTATGCAGAGTGGACACAGACTAAATAGAAGACAGTCTACCAGCCTTGTCAATAGGTTTCTGAGGGGCATTAGATACTAATGTCCTAAAACATCCATTGAATGTAATAAATTATCTCCTTTCTCTTGCACCTAGAGTGATATTAGCCATACCTGCTCCTTTTGGGAATTGAGAAAAATAGTTACTCAAAACAGCCCCTCAGGGGACTCATTCTGCCCCTGAACTTGTTGGGAAAGACCCACAAGACTGCTAACTGTGTTGAAATTCAGATTCTTAACTAAGAAGAGAGTCTTAACTAAGAAGATAGTAAAAAAGTGTAGATGTCTACCCCAGAAATGAAGGATCAAGGAAAACGTTCTCAGGAGTGAGTGCCAGGTATGAGAATGATTGGCAAGAATCTTGAATTCAAGAGAATGTGATAATGCCAGTCCTGTATTAATGAGGGGATGAGGCTTTGGGACTGTGAAGAACAGAAGCTTGGAATACTCTGAAAGCAGGAACAGGAAATAGGAATTATTTTGGTTATTGTTGTTTCAATGTCTTAAGAGGATATGAAAATACCCTGGACCCAAAATTGTGGCATGGTACAAAGCTATCCCTAGTGTTCCATATTTTAAAGGGAAGTGCAGAGATTACAATCAAGATTACCAAGTAAAGAGGAAGTATGGTCTTTGAGGTCAGACAGGTGGCCCCAGTTAACTGTCCTCCTCCAACATTTCCTTAACTTCAGACACTCAGTTTGATTTTCCATAAAAATAGAAGCTGCCCTTTGTCTTGTAAGGTTGTGGGGTGAGTCAAATAAAGCAGATGTAAAGAGTCTAGGATAGTGTCTGGCATATAATAGATCCTCAGTAACTGCCAGCCATCATTATTTCTCTTGGTTTTACTTTAGTTGCTCCACAGTGAGACAAGTATACCGACTGTCTTAAGAAATAAAAATACAAACTATGAAAATGCCTCATCTTTTCCACTTTTCTAGCCTTTGGAGAACTACTCAAATGATAAGAACTGGTGGTTAAAAAGAGGGAAAGAGAGTGTTGCCTGGGTGGCTCAGTCTGTTAAGGGTCTGCCTTTGGCTCAGGTCATGATCCCAAGATCCTGGGATCCAGCCCAGTATTGGGCTCCCTGCTCAGCCGGAGGCCTGCTTCCCCCTCTCCCTCTGCCTGCCCCGCCCCCCACCCCCACTCATGCTCTCTCTCATGCTCACTCTCATATAAATAAAATCTTTAAAAAAAAATCTATCTCCTTAACAAAGAGAGAGTGAGAGAGAGAGAGAATGACAAGGTTACAGAATCTATGGCTTTCCTGAGAAGCATAAGGAGCTATTTTGTCTCTTCCCATTTGCTTAGTGATAAATAAATTCATTGTTTATCTATTTTATTAGGGAAGAAAATGGGAAGTGTGGGTAATTGTTTTTCTTGTGTGGTGCGTGTAATTCTACTTTTGTAAAGTGCTGATCCTGGTCAATTCTGACCTTTAATTTTGAAAGATTCTATTTTCTTCTGGAATTCTCTTGTGCCCACAAAGTTAGTAATGGAGTATCATTTCAATAATATCCTGTGGTGAGAACATAACAAATAAAAATACATTGACTTTGAAATAAATATACATCTGGTGTAAAGAATGATTCAACTAAAAGTACACATTGGTTTTCCTAACAGATAAGACTTTGGGAAGATATGTATTTTAGTTTAAAATACTCTAGTTTGAGTTTGGTTGTACCATAGCTTACATAATACTAATTAGATGCTGGCTTAGAAATATGTGTTAGCCATAAAATTTTGGCTAGATTCATGTCAGAAATCTGATCGGGCAAAGACCAACATGTTTAGAATCTTGAGGAAAAACATATTATGTACCAGGTAGTAAAATTGTTCCATGATGAAACAATAAAATTGTTCCGTGAAGAATCTGAGCATTGCTAGGTTCAGAGTGACTAGATTGAGGCTTTATTTCTTAAACATTTAACTGAGCTGTATGGTGGTCTATGACACCCAGCTCTCTGAGCCAGAATTTCTAATAAAACCAAATGTAGAAAGCATCCATCTTACAAATATTATCTTAAATTTCTTCTGATAAAAATAATGGAGATTATTTAATGCAATAGATTTATAATGCTTGCTTTGGAAGCTTAGAAAACCTCCTACTTTATAAACTATTTTATATTGGCTATTTACTGTTAATAGATATCTAGATATATGATTTTAACTGCTGTATTTAAACTAAGGAAGTAATACACTTATTGCATACCTATTATGTATTCAAATAATTCAAGTTAATATCCAAAACCATGAAATTATCAAAGCTGTTTTTCTTAATCTGTCCAGAATTTCAATGCTAAATTCACCTTAAAAGTAATAAATATAGGGACACCTGGGTGACTCAGTCAGTTAAACGTCTGCCTTCAGCTCAGGTCATGATCCTGGGATCCTGGGATCAAGCCTTGCATCAGGCTCCCTGCTGAGTGGAGATTCAGCTTCTCTCTCTCCCTCTACCCCCCACTCGTGCTTAGTCTCTCTCTCTAGTACTCTCTCTTTCTCTCACAAATAAATAAATAGAATCTTAAAAAAATATAAGGTAACTTGCTGATTATTCAAAATAGCGTAGACTCATAAGAAGTATGCTCTATTCCCCATCTGCACTCTATATGTGTGGTATGTTCAGAAGTGTTAAGAGGAATGAAATCATGTGGCTGATGTCAGAAGGTGAGGTATGTGTCTGTGGTAAAAGAAAAATGCTCTACGGTGTGTCTCATTACCAACTTCCTATTCCCCTGAAAGTGGTCTTCATCCTGCTTTCCTTCCTGGCCTGCCTGACTTCTGGTTTTTCCAACTGCCCGCCTTCTCATAGGCTCTGGGGTGGGGCTTGAGTACGTTGGCTTGAGTCCAAGTGTTTAGAGAAGATGTGATTTATCCTTTTGTGGTGCTAGAGCTCAGCTTGCCTTCCCTCTCTGAGAGAGGAGGGAAGAGTCATCTGGCTTCTATTTACTTTTTTTTTAATCTAAAATTTTTATTTTTATTTTTTTAATTTTTTAAAATTTATTTTCAGTGTAACAGTATTCATTGTTTTTGCACCACACCCAGTCTGCATGCAATCTGTGCCCTCTCCAATACCCACCACCTGGTTCCCCCAACCTCCCACTCCCCGCCCTTTCAAAACCCTCAGATTGTCTATTTACTTTTGATAATTTTGTGCACACAAGAAACACAGAGAGGGTCAAATCTAGATGGGCATCCAGGCAAGACACAGACCAATAGATTATAGCAAGAGAGTGAAGGGGCACCTGAGTGGCATAGTCAGTTGAGATTCTGACTCTTGGTTTTGGCTAGGGTCGTGATATTGGGGTTGTGGGATGAGCCCTGAGTGGGGCTTTGTGCTCAGTGCAGGGTCTGCTCGGGACTCTCTCCCTCTCCCTCTGCCCCTTCCACCACCTCTAAAATAAAGGAATGAAGCTCAAAAATAAATAAATAAATAAATAAAGATGATGACACCATCAAGATGGCATCATCTGTATTTCCTAACTTCAGTCCCCCTCACAAGAAGACCCTAGACAATTCATAGACAGAACCTCATTGAGAAAATCCTCATATCCAAGGGTAAGGCTGACAACAGAGACCAAGAAGAGAGCACTAGGTGGGGAAGGGGAGCTGCTACACTCCGATGGTGTTTTCCCTCCCCCAGGCCAGCACAGAGCCACATCAAGATCCCCCTGGGCCTACAGTTTCTCCAGTAGGAGAGAATCTAGGTGAACAACAAGCTCCCCTGGCATTCTGGGATGCTTCGCAAGAGGACCTCTTAGATCTTGCCTCCTGGAGACACTCAGACGCGAGATAGGGAGAAGGAGATGGGGCTTACCACAGCCAGCACTCAGGTCTGGGTGGATTGCCTTCTTCCTTGCAGCATGCCTGAGCGGAGATCCCAGGGAGTGGCTCTGCAGATCGTGGCCCTATCTGGCAGGAAGTTCAGCTGGCAGTCCAGCTTGGATCCCCAGCCAGCTAATCTAACCAGCCCCAGCAGGGCAGGAAAGCAAATCGGTAGCCCTGCTTCTAGTCCCTCCTAACTAGTAAGCCTGACGAGAGACTCAGGCATGATACAATCAGTAAAGTCATTAACTAGTTAGTGAATTATATCAAAATATATATTATATATTTTATATATTTTTACTTATATATATATTTATATATATTTATGAAAATAAAATATATATAAAATTTTTATATAAAATAATATATAAATATAAATAATATAAATAAATAATATAAAATATATAAATATTGATATTTATATATAGATAAAAATAAATATGAATATATATAAAATATAAATAATATAAATACATAATATAAAATATATAAAATAATAAAAAATATAAAAAATTGAAAACATTAAAATTTTATATTAAAAATTTTATATAAAATTTTATATAAAAATAAAACAAAATATATATAAAATTTATATATTTACATATTATATATTTATATATTATATATTATATTAAAATATATATTCAACCACCAAAAAGAAAAACATTCTACCACTTAAAACAACATGCATAAACCTTGAGGGCATTATACGAGGTGACCTAAGTCAGAGAGAAAAACAAATCCTGTATAATTTCACTTATATGTGGAATGTGAAACAACAGATTTTATAGAAAAGAGAACAGTTTGTTGATTGCTGATTGCCAGGGGTGGGGGTGGAGTGGGATGGGGGAAATGGGTTAAGGTGGTCAAAAGCTATACATTTCAATTTATAAGATTTTGAAAAGGTCTGGGGATCTAATGTATTACACAGTGACTCTAGTTAACCATATTGTATCATACATTTGAAAGTTGCCAGGAGAGCAAATCTTCAAAGTTCTTAACACACACGCACCCATACGCACACACACACAATCACAAGTGCAGGGGGTGATGGATGTGTTAACTAATCTTACTGTAATAATTTCACAATATATATGAAATCATCACACTGTACACACATAACACTGTTGTTCTCCCTCTCCTTTTTTCAAACTCACTTTGGGTTCTGAGTTTATTTACTGAAATACAGCACCAGGAGGTAGCAGTCATTGAGGCTCTTTTAGAGGTTTAGAGGTTGCCTATCATGGAGTTCTTGTTATTTACATAGTTGAGGAAGACTCCTGGTTTTTGCACACTTGTGTCGTTCTCTCTTCTGGAATGTAGGTTGAACAGAGTGAGGCTCTTCAAATGAGGAGAATATGGCAGACCTGATAGGACTTTTTTCCCAATGTTGGGTTTCACAAAGACTGTAGCTTCCTGCTTGGGGGTGCATTCTTATATTATATGTCAATTAAATCTCAATAAAGCTGGAAAAAGTGTCTGTAATGTGTATTTCAATAATAAACTCAGTACCCAAAGTGTGTGTGAAAAAAGGAGAGGGAGGAGAGCTAGTTTATGTGTGTGCTCAATGGCTAGAGAATTACTGAAGATAAGTATTTCATTAGATCATAAAAAAAGAGAGATGAGAATATATCCAGGATGAGACTGATTCTAGTATTCTCATTTAATTTAGATTAATGGTAAAATCTTTCACAAGGAAATTATCTCCCTTTTACCCAGTCCTTTATAAAAATTTGTTTCTAATGCAACTGTTTCCTAGAGTCCTGTTGATTTTTATGTATCCATGCTTAAATTACAATGAATATTCTCCTTGTCATCTTCAAAAAAAGCACCATTAGGGGCACTTGGGTGGCTCAGTGTGTTAAGCCTCTGGCTTGGGCTCAGGTCATGATCTCAGGGTCCTGGGATTGAGCCCAGCATCCAGCTCTCTGCTGGGTGGGGAGCCTGCTTCCCCTTCCCCCTCTGCATGCCTCTCTGCCTACTTGTGATCTCTCTCTCTCTCTGTCAAATAAATAAATACAATCTTTAAGAAAAAAAAAAGGGAAAAAAGAAAAGCACCATTAATTCACAGTTTGCTGGGTAGATACTAGGGAGTTTTATCTAGTTTTCATTATACATGATCAAATAAAATAATTCATTGAATGTATTTACATTGAGTGAATAAAGCACTATCTGAAAGTACTCACAGGTTACAGAGACAATCTCTGAAATAATGTTTCATTCACTAGTGAGAAGTGGTCATGGAACCATTTCTTACAAATACATTTATATGTATTTGTGCATGTAAGTGATACATATGATATGTGTATTTGTATATCCCATGGATATGCATGTAAATGTACATAGGTACATAAATAAGAACTCAAAGCAAATTTAAATGAAGACAAAAATTTATACAAGGCCAAAAAAATTCAAAGAAGAGGTGACTCAAGAATTCTAATGAAAACACATGCGTGATGAAAAATCTCAAAATGCAAGGAAAAGACAGTCTCTAGTCCATTCTCAGAATTTCATTTAAGATCAGAGTTGAAGGGGTGGCCTTTTCTTTAGAATTGCAATGTGCTTTCCAAACACCTTTCATTTTAATATGACTCTGGGTGATAGTCCCTAAGATTCTAACATTTGGGCACTGTAAACATTATTTTACTCTTGTGTCCCACTGAACGACCTCAAAAAAAAAAAAAAAAAAAGAAACTTTGGCAACTAATCTGTAAGGAAAATGAAGTAATCATCATTTTCCATTTCTCTTTGGATTTCTGACACAAGCCTGACAATACTGAGTGAAAATGCTCTAGAAAGTAGAAGTGGGATGTGAATACAAAGCAATATTATGGCTTTATCCCTCAATGTTCCCCCAGATCCAATGTTCCTGAGAGAAAATCTTCCATTCTCCTCTTTTGACTATATGAGTGGCTGTGCCCTCTGGTGTCAGAATTTCTCTTATTCTGAGGCAGAACCCTCATCTTCATCAATTAATGCATGTAAATGGATGTGAAGATGTATTCACAGATTCATCTGAAAGATATTTTCTGATCTCAATTTTTTTTACACTTATTCTGACTGATTCAATTTCTTAATAAAGTTTGCCTAGAAACTACCTGAAAAGCTGTCTAATGGTAAGAGGTGAAGAAGAAGAAGGAGGAGGAGGAGGAGGAGTTTGGAAAAGGTTTTGTTACAAAATCTGGGTAAAGATGGCAAAATAATGCTTCCTCCTCCTCCTCCTCCTCCTCCTCGAACTGTGGAGGCCAAGAAAAACAAGGCTGTACCCACCTCAAGTCTAGCCCTGACATAAGTACAGCCATCTTGACAAAGCAAAAACTGGCACCTTGCACCCCCTCTCCACCCGCTCTTCTCCCCTCTATAGTATGTGTGAACAAAGAGTTAACTTGTAGAAATCACAATCCTGCAAGACAGGAGTCTCCCTCGGTTTACAAATGTCCCAGTGCTAAATATCACTAACAAGGACGCTTGATAGGAGGAATGTGACATTCCACCAGGAAACTCCCAACTGTCTTCATGTTAGTGCCTCATTAGAGGGAAAAACAGCCTTGGCTTAATAATAGCCAGGCCTCCAATATCCTGACAGTTCTTTACCCTGATAGCCCTTCTGAACACCCCCTTTGTCCTCACCCACCACTGAGTCCACCCCTACTCTGCCTTTAAAAACTCTGTCTGTAGTCTGGTTCAGGGTCCAAGTTCCTACTCCACTGTGTTGGGTATACTTGGGCCCAAACTTAAGCTTGCTGAATAATCCCTCAACATTGGTGTTGGCTCCTTGTTGGTCTCTCGGACACGAAAACTCGGGCCTAACATAACTAAATCCCCTTGGTGTTAAGAGTTTCAGTAAGCAAATGCCCAGGCTATTTGCATTCTAGGAAACAAATGTAGAGCACATGTTTTGAAACAACTTAATGTGAGAGTGAATAGTCTGGACTCCAGAACCACGAACTTGAATCTTGGCTGTAAACGACAGAGGATTTAAAAAAAAAAAAGAATCAAACAAATAGTCTACATATAGAAATAGAACACTTGTCTTTAATGTCTAAGCTCTTTTCCTTAAAACAGTGGGAAATCATTTTAATGAATAAGGAACCTGCCACATTGAGGTGCTAAGTCGTAGCAGTTTGGCTGCGCATGTTCAACGATGTGACAGCTTTTGTGAAATAGAAAATATTGTTGCATTTTTCAACCATAAGTAAAGCTAAAGGAAAGGTTTCTGGCTTCCTTCACAGCTTACTGATCAGGCAGATGGACCAAATGCTGACAAAGAGCAAAACTAAGGAAAACAAAAGCACTCATACTTATGGAAATGTTATCAGATTTAATGCCTTCCCTCCACCCAAACAAGAAAACATTAAAGTTTTCTGAATGGTTTTAAGTAAGGCATATCTTTTAAAAAATTTGGTGGAGAGGGTGAAGTTAGGATTTATTCATAATAGAGATGCCATTTTGTTTAGATGTTTTGTTTAGAAAACACAATGATGCAATTAAAGAAATACCTTATTGTGGGGGCACATAGGTGGCTCATTGGGTTGTCTCTGACTTCAGCTCAGGTCACAATCCCAGAATCCCAAGATCGAGCCCCCCATTGGACTCTGCTCAGTAGGGAGTTTGCTTCTCCCTCTCCCAGCTTGTGCATTCTCTCTCTCTCTCTCTCTCTCTCTCTCTCCAAGTAAATAAATAAATAATCTTAAAAAAAAACCTTATTGTATATATTCAAACCACAGAAAATCTCATTGTAGAGATTCATGGGTAAACTTAAATATGATAGAGAGATACCTTTTTTTTCCCCCTGCATACTGTCTCCTAGCTACCAAGGAGTATGGGCCCCGCCTTTTGGGTGCCTTTTGGGCCCCCTTACCAGTCCACCTCATACACAGCAAGGATCCACCTATGGGACCACCAAGCAGAAAGACTGCCCTGGTTCTTCCCCTTTCCTTTACCCCCCTATGCTGTCCTCTACCTCACTGGTCCCATCGGTGCCAACGCTGCCTCTCCGTGAAGTCACTCCACCAGATGGGAGAGGGCACCCCCACCTAACCTATATTCCTTTCTCTCCTCTTCTGGCATCTATAACTAGAAGGTCCAACATAAATCCTTCTCTCTCCACCCTCAGGATTTAATTGGTCTCTTGGAGACTGTCTTTCTTACCCACCAGCCCACCCGGGTGGATATTTAGCAGCTCCTTATGGCCCTCTTGAATGTGGAAGAGAGGGATTGCATTATGCATGAGATCCACAAGGTGATAAGTGAGAGACTTGGCAGCAACCTCGATCCCCAGCAAATGGAGGACTACTGCCCAAGGGAACCGCCCATCTGAGATCCAAACTCTGATGAAGGTAAGGACAGCTTACGTTTCTACCACCAAGCTCTACTGGGAGGCCTCCATGCAGCTGCAAGAAGACCCATAAATTTATCTAAAATCAGTGCGGTGACCCAAAGTACGAATGAGTCTCCGGGAGCTTTCCTAGAAAGGCTTACTGAAGCCTATGAAATGGATAGCCTGATCAACCCTGAGGCGCCTGAAAATCAGAGTGCAGTAAATCTTACTTTTACCAGTCAGTCAGCCCAGATATAAGGAGGAAACTTCAGAACATTGAAGGATTTGAAGGGAAGAATCTGACTGAGTTGGTGGGAATAGCGGAAAAGATGCTTAACAGCAGGGACACACAAGAAGTTGAAATACAGACCAAAAAAAAAAAAAATTAAGGTTTTGACATTACATGAGGCGGGAAGGAGATAGGAGGGAAGAAGTCAATGGAAAGGGAAAAGGCAGGTAGGGGATGGCCAGTGGAAAGAAATGGAGCGGGAAGCCTTAGATTCAAATCAGTGTGCTTACTGCAAGGAAAAAGGACATTGGGCGAAGGAGTGCCCCAAAAAGAGGATGGCAGTGCTGGCCACCAAAGACTGAAGGGGCCATGGTTTGGAGCCCCTCCCTGGACCTTGGGTCAAAATTGAGGTGGAGGGGAAATCAGTTGATCTTTTGGTGGACACGGGAGCCCAATTTTCATCATTACTTAAACCTATGGGAAAACTATCTGGAGAGGAAGTCTGGGTACAAGGAGCAAATGGCACAGAGACACATAAATGGACAACAGAAAGGACTTTAAATTTGGCCTTGGGAGTAATCAAACATTGATTTTTGGTCCTCCCTAATGCCCCGTATAACTTGATGGGAAGAGATCTCCTCCACAAGTTATGAGCTGGCATTTAGTTCTCAGAAGGAGACATGACTGTAACCTTGAGACAACCCACTGTGCAGGTGCTTCTGGTAGCAGTAGATGAATACCTCCTTTATGAGCCAGTCTCAAAACCAGAGGAGACGAAGGTGGGGGGGGGCTTCTCCAAACCCTACAGGTCGAGTTTTCCGAGGTCTGGGCAGAAGGGAAGCCCCCGGCTTGGCCAAGGGATGGCCTCCAGTGGTGGTGCAGTTAAAAGCGATGGCTATGGCTATTCACGTCTGGCAGTACTCCCTCACCCAGGAAGCAAAGGAAGGGATCAGAAAACACACTAACCGCCTCTGAGGTGATGGGATCCTAGCTCCTTTCAAGTCTCCATATGTAAGAGTGGGTTAGCATAAGAACGGCCATCTTGAAGGCTGGGAAGCCATTTTACTGAGCGTCCCTAACTGGCCAACAGTGCGTATGAGACTTGAGATGAGAGAAACTAGCTAAAACCTGAAAAACAACTTAATCATAAACCACCAGGGTGGCTAGGCGGTTGGGCCATGGGGACCAGATGTTGAAGAGAGCTTATCTTACTAAACCACCAGGGTGGCGCAAGCCAAAAGTATGTATGGTCTCTGAAGCAATGGAAAATTACTGTGAGTTGGATGTTTTGAAAATGCTATATAAACTCTTGGCTTTGAGTGCTCGGGCTCCTTGTTGAAACCCGCTGCGCTGGGCAGATACTTGGACCCCAGCTAGCTGGAGATAAACCTCGATGTGTGACTTGCATTTTCGTGAGTGTCCTCTGTCCATTTGAGGGGTGGTCGACTCCTGACATTAACACATGGAACACAACTTTGCTGCCCATCAAAAAGGCCGAAACTGGGGAGTACCAACCCATTCAGGACTTGCGGGAAGTTAATAAACGGGTTGAAGATATCCACCCGATGGTTCCTAACCCTTATACCCTACTCTCCCTCCTGGGCCCCAAAAGAACTGTGTATACTGTCTTCAATCTCAAAGATACATTTTTCTGCATACCTTTAGCAAGGGAATCCCAGCCTCTTTTTGCTTTTGAGTGGTCCAACCCACAGGAAGGGTTCCAAGGCCAGCTCACCTGGACAAGACTTCCCCAAGGGTTCAAGAATTCACCCACCATCTTTGACGAGGCCCTACATGAGGATTTGCTTGAGTACAGAACCTCCAACCCGGGAGTCACTCTGTTACAATATGTTGATGACTTGCTAATAGCCGCTGAGGACTATGAGTCATGTTTGTGGGGGACTGGAGCTCTCTTACAGACTCTGCAGGAAAAGGGGTATCAGGTGTCAGCAAAGAAAGCACATTTCTGTCAGAGCCATGCCAATTATTTAGGCTTTGATCTCCATGAGGGAGTGCATTCACTGTCTGAGTCCAGGAAACAGGTGATCGATCACCTGATACACCCGCCCCACCATGTACTGACAAGTGAGGGAGTTTCTTGGGACAGTGGGCTACTGCAGGCTGTGGATACCGCGGTTCACGGAGATTGCCCAACCTCTCTACGAACTAAGGGAGGACTCACTATGGTAGAGTGGACAGCTGAGGCAGAAGGAGCATTTCGGGAATTACAAACAGGCTTACTGAGTGCCCCAGCACTGGCCATCCCAGATGTTACCAAGCCCTTCCACTTGTATGTGGATGAAAAGGCAGTGGTGGCCAAGGGAGTTTTGACTCAGACTCTGGGGCCTTGGCAAAGGCCAGTAGCCTATCTTAGCAAAACACTAGATCTAGTAGCGGCTTGCCTCCGCATAATTGCTGCCACAGCCCTCCTGGTCAAGGATACAAGCAAATTGACTTTGGGTCAAAATCTTATCTTGACCACCACGCACTCTAATAAGGGCCTTCTTTGGACTCCACCAGACTGGTGGATGACAAACACCCAAGTGAAGGGGTATCAGGCCCTCCTCCTCAATGAACTGAAAGTGACTTTCCGGCCCCTAGCAGTGCTAAATCCAGCCACATTGCTACCAGAGGAGCTGGCTGACCACCCACATGACTGTGGGGAGGTCTTAACCCAGGTCACAGGAATAAGGCTGGATCTCAGAGACACTCCCCTCCCAGATGGAGAGATGACTCTGTTCACAGAGTTTCTATGATCAATGGAAAGAGGTATGTGGGGGCTGTGGTGGTATCTCCTGAGCAGGAACTCTGGATGGCAGCCCTGCCACGTGGAACCTCGGTGCAAAAAGCGGAGTTGATTGCACTCACCAAGGCACTGCAGATGGCCAAAGGTAATACCGCCAACATCTATAGGGAGAGTAGGTACACCTTTGCTACTCTCCATACACATGGGGCTATTTATAAAGAAAGGGGCCTATTAACAGCAGAAGGAAAAGGAATTAAAAACAGAGGAGAAATATTGGCCCTCTTCCCGACTATTTGGGACCCAAAAGATGTGGCTGTTATGTATTGCCCAGGGCACCAAAAGGGGACTGATCTGATTTCGAAAGGAAACCAATTAGCAGATCGAGCGGCAAAGCAAGCAGCTCAAGAAACAGCACAAGAGCTGGTTACACTCCCGACTCCAGCCTTACCAGAAAAACCAGAGCTATTCAGAGGAAGATTTAAAGTATTTACAAAAATGGGTTAAACTGGACTATGAAGGGGACTGCGCTAAGGACTAGCGCTGCGCTAAGGCAGCGCTAAGGCTAAGAACAGGAAAGTTAATTCTTCCTCAAAGACTAGGAAGAAAATTAGTAAGCGAAATACATCAGGGCACTCATTTGGGGACACGCAAGCTTAAGGAGCTTATGGGCAAGCAGTTCCAGTTTTCTAAATTAGGGCATATGGCTCAGGATGTGGTTGATAGATGTGCTCAATGTCAGGCAGTAAATGTGGGAAAAACTAGAACGGGACGAGGGAAGAGAAAAAGAGGCAAAGAGCCAGGAATTTTTTGGGAAATGGATTTTACAGAGATGAAACCGGGAAAATATGGACACAAGTATATGTTAGTTTTTGTGGATAACTTTTCAGGCTGGGTAGAGGCTTTCTCCGCCAAACATGAGATGGCAGGAGTGGTAGCCAAAAAGCTACTAGAAGAAATAATTCCTAGGTTTGGGCTGCCTCTTGCACTCGGGTCAGACAATGGCCCTGCATTTGTGAGTTCTGTCTCACAGTCATTGGCCAAGGCTGTGGGCACTAATTGGAAACTACATTGTGCCTACGGGCCCCAGAGTTCTGGGCAAGTAGAGAGAATGAACCGGATTCATAAAGAGACCTTGACAAAGCTAATTCTGGAGACTGGTGGTGGATGGGTGGATCTCCTTCCCTTTGCTCTCCTCAGGGCACAATGCACACCCTACTTAAACAAGGTGACCCCATTTGAAATAATGTTTGGTAGGATCCCCCCACCCCCTCGGCTACAAGAGGTTGCTATAGCAGAAATGAGTGTTCAGTCTGTACTCCAGTCACTGTAGGTATTACAGTCTGTTAAACCCACGCAGGGATCCGAACTGCCCACACGGAGATGGAGATGGAGGTGGAGCCACATCCTTACCAACCTGGAGATTTGGTTTGGATACGCTGCCACCAAGTGGGAAACTTGGAGCCTGGATGGAAGGGGCTGTTTACTGTCTTCCTGACCACCCCCATGGCAATAAAAGTAGGCAGCACCAGGGCCTGGATTTACGTGAGTCACGTCAAACGAGCCCAAGGACGCCCCCCAGAGATGAAGCCCCAGCCCATGGGCCCCACCGATTGTGGATTAAAGCTAAGACTCAAAAAACAATGAGTTCATTGAGTTCATTGTTGCTCCTATTGTTAAATATAGGTGAGAGATATAGATAATTGCAAGAGAGAGGAAGGCTTGACATACTATTCCTAGAAGAAGGGAGGCTCTGCATAACTCTAGGAGAGAAATGCTGTTTCTGAGTAAATCACTCTGGAGTCATTAAAACAGTCTGGCAGCCATTAAACAGGGGGCATAGAGCTGGCTAAAAGTCAAGGATTTGACTAACCTCCAAAGAAAAGTGGGGAACGTAAGGGTCTATTCAGCAGAGCGGCCCCACCCCGGTTGAACTGCCATTTTGTTGTTTATGCAGTAAAACTTAAATTGATCCTCACCCGCCCCTTGGGGAACTTACTTAAAAGCAAGTCTGGGAAACCAGTCCCAGGTAACAAGGGCCAAGTACAAGGGTGGGTCAGGTCAGGTGGATATAACGGCCCAAATACAATGGTGGGTCAGGTCAGGTGGAGACATTCAATCAGTGGGGGCACATACTGCCTCCTAGCTACCAAGGAGTATGGGCCCCACCCTTTGGGTGCCTTTTGGGTGCCCATTCTGACTAAGGTGATAGGCTAGTTCAAATAGTTACTATAGGTGAATTGTAGTTCAATTGGCCACCCGTGTGTGACCTAGCATGACTGTACAGCTTTCTCTGTGTATTGTAATCTCATTGGCCACCTGTGTGTGGCCAGGCTCAACCACATGGCCCTTGCTCTGTAAAAGTTAATCTGTGAGGCAGGGAGGGGTCGCCCTCTCTGTAAGAGGTGCGGCCCCAAACCGGCGGTTTGATTCTCCATGCTTGGCATGAGATAAAGCTTTGCTTGACTTTCACTTTGTATCAGTCTTGCTCCTTTAATCACGGACGCATTATTGGGGGACCCAACATTGGGGGACCCAACAAAGCTATGAAATTGGGGGTTAGTTACACAGCAACAGGTACCAATACAAACTAGGATAATAATCACCTTATAGGATGGTGGTAATTATTGTGATAATATATGAACAGAGTCTGACACACAGCACCATCACTGTACATGACAACTGTTACTCCTTACACTGAAAGGGAATTGCTATGATCTGAGTGTTTGTGCCCCCCCACATTCATGGTTGGAAACCTGCCCCTCAAGGTGATGGTATTAGGAGGTGGGCCCTTTGAGAGCTGATTAGGATTAGTGCCTTTATAAAAGAGGACCAATAGGGGCACCTGGGTGGCTCAGTGCATTAAGCCTCTGCCTTCAGTTCAGATCATGATCTTGGGGTCCTGGGATCAAGCCCTGCATCAGGCTCTCAGTTCAGCGGGGAGCCTGCTTCCCCACCCCCCACCTGCCTCTCTCCCTACTTGTGATCTCTCTCACTGTCAAATAAATAAATATAATATTTTTTTAAAAAGAGGACCGACAGAGCTCCACAGCCCTTCCACCATGTGAAGGTACGAAAGGTTCATTGCCCAGAAGAGAACCCCCACCTGATGATGCCAGCACCCTGACCTCAGGATTCCAGCCTCCAGAACTGTGAGAAGTAAGTTTCTGTTGTTTATAAGCCACCCAGTCTGGGCTATATTATAATAGTAGTCCAGACAGACATAGACAAAAATGACAGTTCTTAATTTTAATATTTTTAAAAAGGAAGAAAGCAAAGCCTGTTCAATTAGGGTAACTGTTTTTCATATTTAACTGCTCCTTTTTAAATTTATAGAGTCTGTTTATAAGTCATATTCATTACTACTAAAGCCTCCTTACATTTTCCTTTCAAAAGAGGGAAAAACTTCTGAGACTAATTTATGGTATCATCCTGGAATCAAATTAATCAAAATTCCTTCCTCCACAACCCCCGCCCAGCTGTCCCCACCCCAGGAAAGAATCTAGTTATCTATATAACACACAACCTCTGATCCACACATACCACCCAATATTTTGAGTTGCCTACACTAAAGTTTATCATTCTGGAGGTAAAATCTCACTACTGCTCTTTCTGTGTGTGGGGTACATGATTTGGAAATTTGTGCTTTGTGTTCCTTTTATTTATTTATTTATTTATTTGTTTGTTTGTTTATAAATATTTTATTTAATTGTTTTGCGGGGATAGACTCCCCTCTGAGCAGGGAGTCCAGCGCAGGGCTCCATTTCAGGACCCTGAGATCATGACCTGAGCAGAAGCAGACGCTGAACCACTGAGTCACTGAGCTACCCAGGCACCCTGTATTCATTTTAAAATCACTGTGGGATTTTGTTACAGCACATTTTTCTAAGTGCTTTTGAAATTTTTTTTAAATCATTTTTTTAATTTATTTTCAGCATAACAGTATTCATTGTTTTTGTACCACACCCAGTGCTCCATGCAATCTGTGCCCTCGCTAATACCCACCACCTGGTTCCCCCAACCTCCCACCCTCCCACCTCTTCAAACCCTTCAGATTGTTTTTCAGAGTCCATAGTCTCTCATTGTTCACCTCCCCTTCCAATTTCCCCCAACTCCCTTCTCCTAACTCCCCATGTCCTCCATGCTATTTGTTATGCTCCACAAATAAGTGAAACCATAGGACAATTGACTCTCTCTGCTTGACTTATTTCACTCAGCATAATCTCTTCCAGTCCCGTCCATGTTGCTACAAAAGTTGGGTATTCATCCTTTCTGATGGAGGCATAATACTCCATAGTGTACATGGACCACATCTTCCTTATCCATTCGTCCGTTGAAGGGCATCTTGGTTCTTTCCACAGTGTGGCAACTGTGGCCATTGCTGCTACAAACATTGGGGTACAGATGGCCCTTCTTTTCACTACATCTGTATCTTGGGGTAAATACCCAGTAGTGCAATTGCAGGGCCATAGGGAAGTTCTATTTTTAATTTCTTGAGGAATCTCCACACTGTTCTCCAAAGAGGCTGCACCAACTTGCACTCCCACCAACAGTGTAAGAGGGTTCCCCTTTCTCCACATCCCCTCCAACACATGTTGTTTCCTGTCTTGCTAATTTTGGCCATTCTAACTGGTGTAAGGTGATATCTCAATGTGGTTTTAATTAGAATCTCCCTGATGGCTAGTGATGATGAACATTTTTTCATGTGTCTGATAGCCATTTGTATGTCTTCATTGGAGAAGTGTCTGTTCATATCTTCTGCCCATTTTTTATATGATTATCTGTTTTGTGTGTGTTGAGTTTGAGGAGTTCTTTATAGATCCTGGATATCAATCTTTTGTCTGTACTGTCATTTGCAAATATCTTCTCCCATTCGTGGGTTGCCTCTTTGTTTTCTTGACTGTTTCCTTTGCTCTGCAGAAGCTTTTGATTTTGATGAAGTCCCAAAAGTTTATTTTCGCTTTTGTTTCCTTTGCCTTTGGAGACATATCTTGAAAGAAGTTGCTGTGGCTGATATCGAAGAGGTTACTGCCTATGTTCTCCTCTAGGATTCTGAATGATTCCTGTCTCACGTTGAGGTCTTTTATCCATTTTGAGTTTATCTTTGTGTACGGTGTAAGAGAATGGTCGAGTTTCATTCTTCTACATATAGCTGTCCAGTTTTCCCAGCACCATCTATTGAAGAGACTGTCTTTTTTCCACTGCATATTTTTTCCTGTTTTGTCAAAGATTAACTGACCATAAAGTTGAGGGTCCATATCTGGGCTCTCTACTCTGTTCCACTGGTCTATGTGTCTGTTTTTATGCCAGTACCATGCTGTCTTGGTGATCACAGCTTTGTAGTAAAGCTTGAAATCAGGTAACGTGATGCCCCCAGTTTTATTTTTGTTTTTCAACATTTCCTTAGCAATTCAGGGTCTCTTCTGGTTCCATACAAATTTTTGGATTATTTGCTTCAGCTCTTTGAAGAATACTGGTGGAATTTTGATTGGAATGGCATTAAAAGTATAGATTGCTCTAGGCAGTATTGACATTTTAACAATGTTTATTCTTCGGATCCAAGAGCATGGAATGGTCTTCCATCATTTTGTGTCTTCTTCAATTTCTTTCATGAGTGTTCTGTAGTTCCTCGAGTACAGATCCTTTACCTCTTTGGTTAGGTTTATTCCCAGGTATCTTATGGTTCTTGGTGCTATAGTAAATGGAAATTTTATCTGGAAAACTTAGATTAATGAAAATGACTAGTATCTTTACAGAATCTATTCATTTTCCCAGACATCTCTTTTATAACAAAAGTTCAGCTTTCAGAAGACAGCTTTGGCAATTGAAAATTCTCACGGGGTCATCTGAATATGTCCAACATCTCACACAGTAGGTCATGTTTGAAGATAGAAAAAGTATAGACAAGAAGAATTTCTTTTGTCTTTCTCTATGGTTTCTTCACCCTTTCATATTGATAGGAGTAATGAATTTCTTTTACATGAAGTGGAAAAATCTGGTATAAGACCAGAATTTCAAAAACCCCTTATACTCTTTAAAGAATATCATTATTCAAGTGCCATAAAAGCCAAGGCATGTGCCTGAGCTGTTGTTCAGCAAGGATTGTGACCAGTTTGTGGATTCCACAGACATTAACAGTACACTTGGGTACGCTATTTAATAGGTCAGGAACTCTTTTTCCAGAAAGCCACTAATGCACTTGACCTTTCCCAAGGAAGATTGGAAATCACAAAGAGGTCTGTCTGCCAAGCCCAAACATATTGTCTATTCATTAGATTGGCAATAGCTAAATAACCATTGGAAATTCCCATTTGTTAAGACAATGTTTGGCTTAGGATTTTATGCACACTACTTTAGAAGAAGCTACTATGTTGCCTTTGGAAGTTTTAGGTAAATCAAAGTCATGTTTATTGTTTTAAATAACAACATTTTTGTTTCTCCAATTCTTGGAGAGGATATGGAATGTGAAAAAAAGATTTTACCAATTAACTATTTTCATTTCTACTTTTGGCCCTATCTTTCTGTGTAACCTCAGGCCAGTTTCTTAACCCTTCAGAGCCTCATTTTTCTTATCAACAAAGTATCTGCTCTCCTTCAGATGGTGTCCTGGGGATTGGGACTTGTCAATGAGGGGTTGCATGTGTTTCTATAATGTCCTTAAATTCTTGACTGCAAGTTATAGATCTCTAAGTCAAATGAACATAACAAAAATAAAACTAAAACAAAAAAATATAGATTTTTTTGGAAGATATGTGATGTCTCAACAGAAAAAGACCAGATTATACCCATTCATCAGTAACAACTGTATCCAGGCATTCTACTACTCCTACTTTCACTTTCTTGTGGGATATCTTTATTCTTTTGTTCCTTACCTTTGTTTTGTTGTTGCTGCTTTGTTTTTTGTTGTTGTTTTGGGTTGTTTGCACAAGGTTCATTCAAAGGGTAGGCAAGGGCTGCTAATAACTCCCAAGCTTTATGGCTTAGCATGGATCAGATGCCTACAAACCAATAGTGGGGAGATGGATGTGGTAGTTAAGGTGGGGTTGGGGAGGGGAGTTTGTCGTGCAGATAATACTGTAGGGCTGTAATCTGGGTGGGGGGCATAGACCAACTGCTCCAGATGCAGAGGGGAAGGATAGAAAAACTGTGGAGTGTTTAGAAGTATTGCCCAATTATTTGGATATACCACCAGATCATTTGAAAGAGAGTACCAAAGCATTGGTCCTTAGCCCTGACTGAATGTTTAAATCATCTGGGGAGCTTTTTAAATACCTGCTCAACAAAGTCCTCTGTGGGTCGTCATCAGAATCACCTGAAGAGCTTCTGAAATTTGTAACCTTTTCAGATCTACTCAGACCTATTCAATCACTCTCTAGAGTAGGAGGTGGTGGGAACCCAGAACTTGACTTAAATTCTGCAAGGATTTTTTTTTTTCTTCTCACATTGAATATTGAGAATCATTGCTCTAGATTGGGGATTCCCAGATTCTCAGACCAGCAGCTTCAGCTTCACTTGGAATCAACTGGTAAAGCAAACTTTCAAGTCCCACCTCAGTCACACTGTATCAGAAAGTCTTGCACTGAAGCCCAGCAGCCTGCCTCCCAAAGAGCCATCCGAGTGTTTGAAATGCCCACTAAAATTTGAGAGCCGTTGTTCCAGATGCATTTAAGCTCTCCACTAATTCATTTCTACAGTATTTTACAAATGTATTGATCCTGGGTTTGGGCATTTAAAATATGTAATTGCTTTTCCTTTAAACTCTAAATATTTGGTTTGAAAATCACCCTGTGGGTACCACAATGCCATTTAAAAATGGAGTGTTGGGGTGCCTGGGTGGCTTAGTTGAGCATCTGACTCTGGACTTTGGCTCGTGTTGTGACCTCAAAACCATGAGTTCCACTCCCATGTCATGCTCCATGCTCAACGTGGGGAGTCTGCTTAAAGATACTCTCTCTCACTCTGCCCCTCCCTACCCATGCTCATGTGTGCCTGTGCTTTCTCTCTATCTCTCTAAAAAAATTGTTTTTAGATGCAGTGTTGCATAAGACACATAAAGATAAATTTTCAACATCTACACAGCTGAGATAAAGATAGCTTTTGTTACTTTTATTTTTTCCCCTAATTACAGTTTCCTCAACTTCTCTGGAGTGTCCCCCCCCCTTCGGTGTGTCTGTGAACTAACTCTCGAATGTCAGTTTCGTAATTGTCAGCATCTTTTAATCATAGGCAACACAGCTGTAGCTTGAGAAACTTTATCTTTTAATCTCCCCCGTTTAAGCCACTAATCCATTCTGAAATATAAGAAAAATTGAATATTTTTATTTTAGAATAAAATACTTTTGAGTCATAAAACAACATTAAATGAACTTAAAAGTTCAGAAAGCTTTTAAAAACAATTTTAAAATATCATTGCAAAACAAGACCACAAAGTGTTTGTACTTGTCCTTGTGTTTCCATGTAGGGGAAGGGAGAACTTTAGAATTCCATGCATGATAATTTACTGACTAAAGAGCTTACAAAGATCCTTACAGATAGGTAGGAAGAGAATAGTGGAAATACTGAGGAATAGATAAGTAAATATCTGAAAACACAAGTGTTTATACCCTAAACCTACTACCTTTGAAAATTTTAGAGATGAAACAAGAATACACAAGTACCCAGTCCATTAGCCAGGAGAGCAATGATGTCACCACATGTCAAGTGGCCTCCAGGACCTCTGTGTACATTCATGGGAGAAGAGGAATGTGAAAGCAAGTAATGTCTTAGTACTGTGAAAACAATTTTGGTCTCAGAGATATTGGGGGCTTTAAGGCATTCCAGAACTACAACTTAAGAATAATAAATTGGGTTAAATTCATATATTACCATTCAAATCTGCCACTCTGAGAAACCTGGCCAAGCATAAAGTGCCATGGTAATAAAAAAGGAATGTGTGGCCTGTGCCAGGGACATGCAGTCTTGTCAGAGAAGCAAGCCTAGAGGCATCTGAGGTATAGTGGAAAGCTCTTTTTAAAAAATATTTAATAAAATATTATGAAGTTCTTGATAAGGAAGAAAGACTAGATATATCTTTCTTAGAAGAAACAGATTTGCTTGGAGTCTGTAAAAGAAGAAAGCTTTAATGGTTGAGAAAGGGTGTTGTAACCAAGGGGAACTGAGGGAGAAAGAAGAAAAGAACAAGCATGGGATGATACAGTAAGATCCACAGAAACCTACAAAGGAGAAGTACTCAACAACCCAAGGGAAACATGAAGGGGGGAGAAGAAGGGGTAGGGTGGAGAGAGAAAGCACAAATAAGACCTCAAATCACTAAGGAAATCATCACACATATGAATTAATCATAATAAACATTGGGGATATCAAAGGCATATAAAACTTAAAAATTTAAATGACTAAATAGGCCTCTGAAAGAAAAGAAACTCTGTATAACTTTTTATAGAAGTAGGTAATGTAAAGAGAAAAAACATTCAGCTTGGAAGCTCAGTCTGAGACCCCTGGGATAGTCAGAGAGGAAAACTGTACAAATGAAAGTTTTTCATATAAGAACAACCATGTGTGTTTTTTTTTTAAAGGTTTGTGAGGTTTGCGTGGACCAGTGCATGATAATTATGAATAAATGAAGGGAAACTGGGTTTACAAAAATGAGTGTCTATCATTCAAAGAACTGGAATGTTGGGGGAAATTCTTGAGGAATGGGGTGGCCTTCCTCCACACTCAAGAGGTGATCATAAATTGCATCAGCTTCAGAAAACACTTATCTGGTCATGCCACATCCCAAATCCAGGCCTCTCAAGAGCCCTCAACTGCCCAACCCTACTGTTGAGGTCTTCCATGTTACACCCCTTTCTTACCAGTCACCTCATTTACATTCTTCTGCCTACCAAACCTATGAACCACTTGGAAGACAGAACAACCATTTGTGTAACAACACACTGGGGTACAGTTTTTTAATTTTCTAAGACTATTCAAATCCCAATATGGGATCTATGTGGCAAAATTTTAATACATGAATCCCTATATGGTCAAAAAGTTAATTTGTCAACAGAATAACTAAAAGCACCATTATGTCTAGCTGTGAATCACTATAATTGAATTTGTTTCTCTGTTACTTGTGTTGACAAGAAACTTCATTTTTATATTCTGTATGTCTTATAAACCCTATAATACATAATTGTTATTGCTTTACCCAAAAATGATTATTTTAAGTTGAAAATGACATTGTATATTTCTGGGGCTCTTCCTTCTTCTCTGAAATTCAAGGCCTCCTGGAATAATTCCCTTTTCCCTCAAATTCTTTTAGTATTTTTTGAAGTGCACATGTACTGGTAACAAATTGCCTCAGATTTTGTTTTTCTGAAAATATACTGATTCTACTTTGAATTTTCAAGGATGTTTTTATGAAGTCTGGAATTTTAGATTGATATCCCCCCCTTGCAGTGCTTTAAGATATCAATCCAGTTTCTTCCAGTTCTCATTATTTCTGATGAGTACTCAGCTCTACTTCTTATCATTATTTCTCTAAATGTACTGTGATATTTTCATGTCACTTTTTTTAAGATCTAAATTTAGGATCTAAAAAATTTAGATTCTAAATTTAGAGTTAAATTTAGAGAATTTAGGTTTTCTGTTTATTTGTTTGTTTGTTTGTTTGTTTTAAAGGACTGTGGCTGTTATATGCCTAGGGATGGCTTTCCCAGCATTTATCCTAAGTTTTTCTTCACTTCTACAGTAGCTTGATCTTTCATTGATTTTGAAAAAAAAAATCTCAGCAATATTCTCTTCAAATAATTCTTTAGCCTGGTTTTCTCTTTTCTCTATCTGGTATTCTAATTATACACACATAAGACCAATAATTATTGTCCCACAGGTCTCTGAAGTTCTTTTTTAGATTCTTTGGTTCAGTTGATATTATTTCTATTGACCTATGGGTTTTCTAATTGTTTCTTTTACTGAATCTAGACTGTTAAGCCCATCCAACAAATCATTAATTTAGGTATTGCACTTTTACTTCTAGAATTTACATTTGTTTCCTTATGGAGTCTTCATTTCTCTGATGAAGTTCCCCATCTTTTCCTCTAAATTATTTAAAAGTCTGCTTTATTTAAAAATCCTTATATGCTAATTTTAACATGCAAATCATCTGTGGTTTTGCTTCTATAAACTTCCTTTAAAAAACTCAATTATGAGTCCTATTCTCCTAAAAAAATCTGTATCATAATTTTTAAATAGTACGGCAGATACTGTGTTTTATTTTTTATTTTTTAAAGGTTTTATTGATTTATTTGACAGACAGAGATCACAAGTAGGCAGAGAGGCAGGCAGAGAGAGAGGAGGAAGCAGGCTCCCCGCCGAGCAGAGAGCCCAATGCGGGGCTCGATCCCAGGACCCTGGAATCATGACCTGAGCCGAAGGCAGAGGCTTTAACCCACTGAGCCACCCAGGCGCCCCAGATACTGTGTTTTAAAGGCCCACAGACATTAGAATAAATCTTTTCTCCAGACATGTCCTGTTTTTTCCTTTGCCAGATACTTAGAGAAAGAGAATGTTTTTTCTTTTTTTTCAGGTTCGCAAGAAATTGAGCTAGATCTGAGGCTGGGTTACAATTTTACCAAGTTCAGTTGACCTCTTGTGTCAAACATCCTCAGGGCAAAATCTGTTCTATGTGTATTACAAGCAACTCTCTCTGGCAAGACTTTGGGATCTAAGCACCATTAGGACTGCAAGAGATCGTTCCTTGCCTTCCAGCTCAGCACTGAGCATCCTGAACCCCAACGAACCTGTGAGGTAGAATCAGTGGCAATCAAGAGGAACTATTTCTGCATTTGAAACTGCTCTAGATTCCAGTCCTTCAAGCAGGTTCATGAGATTTCTAAGTTTTGTTGACTTCTCCTTCCCCAGCATATCAACCCTCCCCTCTCCCTGGCGTCTGGGAGGCAAGATAGTCTGCTTAACTATGCCCAGACACAGCAGTTCCACCTATGGATGAAAGTGTAACTAACCAGATCCACGAAGAAGAGCTCTCCCCTCTTTACAATTCAGTTCCTTTGAGTATATAGCTTACTGGTGGCTTAATATATGTGTACATATGTATATGTGTACATATGTGTGTGTGTATATATATATATATACACACACAGGTTTTGTTACTCTTTATATCCTTGAATTCAGTTTCAATAGAATAATGACCACTCTAAAACAGAATATATTAATGAATTATTTTTTCTTTTTTCTAAGATTTTATTTGTTTATTTGAGAGAGAGAGAGAACAAACAGGACAAAGGCAGGCAAAGGGAGAGGGAGAAGCAGGATCCCCACTTAGCAGGGAGCCCAACTTGAGGCTCAGTCCCAGGAACCTGGGGTCATGACTTGAGCTGAAAGCAGATGCTTAACTGACTGAGCCACCCAGGTGCCCTATTAATGAAGTATTTTCAATCTTCCTCATTTTGGGTCCATTTGAGCCATTTATTAGAATGTTCTCATCTCATTTTTATTTTTCTTTGTAAGGCCTTGTTTGATTATCTAAACAATCTGAAAGAAATACTTGTGGCAGTATTTTTAAACTTTAGGTTTCAAAGAAGGTATTTACAGGAAGTGTTGTTCACTTCCAATTCTTTCTGCTTTGGTTTCTAGGGTTATTTATTGATCTCTAGAATCCCAATGCTGCAGTTTCAAATCTGATTTCAAGGAAGGAAAAGAATTTAAATCTGACTCTATGATACAAACATAACTGAAATGTATAAAATTAGAATTAAAAAGAGTACAAATTTGGAGAAGTCCTAATATTTAAAATCACTGATAACCTTACAAGGTAACTTAGGAAATGTCTGAACTTACTTAGAAGACATTTGCTGATAAGTCAATGCGCACAAACTCTGGGGTCACCAGTACATTCCATTTTAATGTAAGAGGAGAGGACATAAAAACCTAACCTTCTTCATGGCTGAGACTCACAGATCCAAGTTATAGCACTTCAGAGAAGATATATTTATTCCAGTATAGCTGATTTGGAAGCTACATCATAGTTTACTTCTTTTAAAATTTTTATTTGTTTAGATTAAAAAACCCAGTTAAATTATAGTTTATATGTTGTTCACAGCAAGATTACACAATAAAACCATTAAGTAGTCATCTGAGTTCTCTGCAGAGCAAGATCCTGGGAAGTAGTAAGACAGCTTGCAAATTCCACTTTGTTCCTTTTGTATTAAAAATTGTTCATGAGCCAACTGAGGAAAAAGAACTCCCACATACCTCACTTTTGGCAAATTACAACAAAACTGTTTCAGAATAAGAACAATGGAGAAACATATTAATTCTCAGTAGAACAGAATGCATGCCCTCCCTTCTACTTATTACAATAGCAACTTTTTTTTTCATGTGTTTTCTTGATTCCTATAGGTACACTTGGTATGAAAACTCCAATTTGGCTTTTCCGTGGGTTTGATGCAGAGTTAACTGGTACAGATGAAAACCTAAATAAAGTCTTGGGAAGGCACACAAGGGATTTGTTCACAGTATTCTAGAATGCATCACCTGAAGGCTGCAAATCACCTGAGCAAGAGAAAAGAATTATTGAGTTAAGGAAGAGTGAGCAATTGGGGGAATACACTTAGCCTGAGAAAATGGAAATTTCCCAGGGACTACCTTTCCAGCTTGATTTCTGTTTGATCATCATACCCTGCAGTATTTTTTTTTTTGATGTGTATGTTTTTTTTTTAATTTTCAGCATAACATTATTCATTGTTTTTGTACCACACCCAGTGCTCCATGCAGTCTGTGCCCTCTCTAATACCCACCACCTGGTTCCCCCAACCTCCCACCCCCCCACCACTTCAAACCCTTCAGATTGTTTTTCAGAGTCCATAGTCTCTCATTGTTCACCTCCCCTTCCAATTTCCCCCAAATGCCTTCTCCTAACTCCCCATGTCCTCCAGTATTTTAAAAGATACAGATATTGAGTTATGCTCCAAATGGATATTAAACAGTTCTCGTTTTTTTTTAAATCACATAGCTACATGTCATCTTATGCTCTCCTTTCTGATGAACAGACAGAATGTTTGGAGGCAAGGAAAGGAAGGTGTGATGCTTTTGTACATCAAACAAAAAACTTTATTCCTTACCAACATACTTCCTATACTTATATTTTATCTAGTTAAGAGGATGTGGACTTAGACCAGTATCAGTAAAACAAAACAAAACAAAACAAAACAAACAAACAAACAAAAAACATGGTCATGATCCCTAGCCTTGGAGTTCCAGTGTACTATTTCTGCCTTTTTTTCTTTTTCAGCCTGCTGATGGCACCCCAAGAAAAAGCTTAAAAATGGAGCAAAAAGCTCTAGGATTTGTTGTTGTTTGTTTGTTGTTGCTTGTTTGTTTGTTTGTTTGTTTGTTTCCAATTGGGCAACAAGAGTAGACTTCAGTGGTAATGAATTGCCAAAAACTGTGCTCCAGTATTTCATTTTCTCCTAAAGGATCTGAATTTAGATAAGTAGTCACTGTCTCTAACTACTGTGAAGTATTCCATTTAAGTTCTACAGTTTAACAGTGGCACTTTCCAAGAGACCAATGATTCCTAAGAACACATTTTAAATGTGTTGCTTCATCAGAGGGAAAGAGGGAATTGTACAATATGTTTAGAAGGGACCTCCTTGTATCTTCTAAAAATGATATTTGGAATCACAAGAATTTTTCCTTCATATTTCCTTTCTCTTCTTAGTTTTAAAAATGTTTTAGCAGAGTAGTATGTCCTAAAAATAACCTAACTTTGCTGAGCACTTATGTGTCAGTCACACAGCTATACACCTCATATAATTTAATGTATCTTTACAAAAGACTGCAGGGTAGAAACTGTTAGTTTTTCTGTTTCCTAGCAGAAGAAATGGAAGCTCACCAAAGTGACCCAGAATTCAAATCTGGCCTGGTTGCTAGGATCACACTTTTGGACTTCCATGGAGGTACTCTTCTTATTGCATATTTTATTTCCAGAATAATAACAAGAAAGGTTTTGGAGATTCTTTCCCCTAATCCCCTAGGAGATCAACACAAGGGTGCATTTATGACTGTACAGACAGCGGACAATTAGAGAGATTTCACTTACTCCCACAGCAAGCTGGAGAGTGACCATTTGTCCTCTGGTCAACCACTCCCAGTTAGTTATGAAAATACCTCACTGGGAACAGTGACCCAAGAGGCATATATCTATTCAGAAATTAGATGAATATATTAAATGGTTTTTAGAATAATAGACCAAATAAATTGAGAACTCCTTCAATTACAGGAATGAGTGATGACTTTCATAGTCTCTTTTTCAAACCAACGAATCTGTGAATCCACCAAAACAAAGTAGGTAGTTTTAACAAGCAAAAATTATGTCATGCATGCAGATTCAGCAACTGGTCATAGTTTAAGAATAAGCAGAACGATTGCTCTGTTTTAAGCAGGAGGTTTTGTAGATCTGTCTGCGAGTGGTTAATAAATGATCTCAAAGAATCCATGGCAAATTACCTTTTGATAGAATCTTAGGCTGCAAAGATAAGGAAACTGGTGAAAGAAGAATCAGATGAAGGAGAGAAGTTAATCTACCTGCTTGTGAGCAGACACACCTTCATCAAACCCTATGCTGCCCCACCTGACATCTTGATGCCAGGGAGTAAAGAAATGGGTCTCAAGCATTCTTGAGAAAATCTGCTGTATATGTGACTTTCTATTACTCACTGCCCAGAAGTGTATATTTAAATGTTAAATTTAACGTGAAGACTTTCAAAAGAAAACACATTAAGTAATTCAAATAGACTTTAAAAACCTTCTTCACTTGATGGACAGCAGCGAAATCCCAATGACCAGGTGAGAGAGTTGAATAAGAGTTGAACTTATACAGGGTAAGGAGGTGAAGGGAATATGTATCTTTGTGGTTTGGCTTGGGTAGCTATTTTGTCTTTAATTGCCGTGAAACTTGCTGTTAGAGATTGTTCTGTCTTTCATGTTTTTGGCTCAGGATATTTGCTGCCATCCTACCTGATAACAGTCAGAGTCATGATTCCCGAAAGCTGTGTTTTTGCAAGCCTTGTGTGGTCTGTTGGTTAGTTAAGGTTGGAGGGTTGTTGATGTAATGCAAAAAAAAAAAAAAAAAAAAAGTGTGGGTGGGAGAGCGGGAGATAAATCCACAATTGAAAGCAAAGGGGAAATTGAGAATCCTCTACCATGTCTGTTTTTTTTTTCTTTTTTAAAGACACATTATTATTTATATTTTCTGTGAATGTTGAATAAGGAAGCACACATATGAAAGCTTCTGTGCAGTTTTCATAAAGACAGAATAAAACTCACTGTGATATTACTAGACATCTGATTGAGATTTCTTACTGTTCTACTGAAAATGCTCTTCTGGATCAAATGTCTTAAGGCCAGTAGAAAGTACCACATCAAACAGATAGTTTTTCTTTTCCTTCTACTTAGTTTTAGTGGAAAAAAATTGTTGTATATTGAATAAAATACTTACTATATGGCTTTCCTCTTTAAATTTTTTTATCCAGATTTATTGATTACTCAAATATCCCCTTTTTCATGCACTCTCTTGAGTTAAGATAAAAATGGTTTCATCCACTGCAAATGCACAGACATTTGAGAGGGGTAACACATGAAGTTCTTAGGCATAACTGCTCACCATACTGCTCTCTTTTAAAATAGAAAATGTTTAGTATCATCTGGCCACTGGCTGTGTGGCTCTGGCTTATTTAGGTGAAGGCAGAGGAATGGGGAGAAGGAGGACTGTAGCAAAATAGGAGAATAGGGGGTCAGGGCTGAGAGAGGACGATAAAAAGGCACAGAAATAGAAAGAAGGTCATTTGTAAGACTTCTGCTTCCCTCACAGGTTGGCCTACAATTTGAACTTTGTTACAAACTGTGCTGAGAAAAAACTCCACAAATGCTTTTTCCTACATCTCTGTAACATTAACTACCCTAGCTGACCATATGTCTCTGCTTTTTAAAGAATTGTCCTGCTTTGATAGCTGTGAAAAATCACAGCTCCGTCTCTCAGAGGGACACCTGATTTATTACCATCAGGCAGCGGTTGAAGCTTCAGTCATGACCAGGATCATAAACATTTGTTGTTTGTTGTATTTCAGACTTGGTCAGACTCTGAATGTGTCCTCAGTCCGGTTCTACAACTATCTGCTGAGCACCTTCTTGAGCTCTGTAGGCATGGTGCCAGGTACCAGAGGAACAAATGTGAGTAATCTAGACAATGTCACCACCTTATGGAGTAGTATCTGGGCACATAAGAGTGTAACATGCTGATTTCAGACTGTTGAAAGATCCTTCCTACTCTGGGCCCTGGGTTCACTGTCACCTCTGTCCCACTGAAGCTGCTAATCATGGAGGTCTTGGATCATGAAGATGTCCTTTGCATGGAAGCCTTATGGTCCAAGGAATGAGGCCATGGAACTTGGTGTTTCGCACCAAAAAAAAATTGATTTGTAGGATGTGACAAGTGGTACCAAGATTTGGCATCTCTCAAAAATTCAAATGCAGAGAATTTGGATCAGAGATCTTCCTTGAACTCTCTAGGTGACTGAGTATCCAAACCCTCCCCCTCCATGAAAATGTTTTAAAACAATTTGACTCTGAAAAACAATCTGAAGGATTAGAAGAGGTGGAGGGGTGGGAGGTTGGGGGAACCAGGTGGTGGGTATTAATGAGGGCACGGATTGCATGGAGCACTGGGTGTGGTACAAAAACAATGAATACTGTTATGCTGAAAATTAAAAAAATTTAAAAAAATAAAAAAAAAATAAAAAAATAAAATGCATATGATCCCGCCTATTAAAAAAAAAAAAACAATTTGAATTCACTATGACTATCCAAAAACTCATGTTTTCGTTTACCTTCTGCTATATTAGCCAAATGTTAGATTAGCATTTCTCTGCTCCTATATACTATCACTTGAAACATGTTAAATATGGGGGCGGGGAGGGGCGCAGAGAGACATAAACACCTGCCTGGGTTTAGCTTCCAGGCACACTCTTGAAAATTAAGTCCTGTCCACATGTCTGCTTTCCCTCCCTGCACACTTCCTACATTGTTTCTCATTTTTTATCTTACTGCTGGCATCAACTTGTTGCTGAAGCTCTTGAGATACTAAGCTCAAATTAAACTGGGTGGTGGATAGGTAATGGAATCATTATTTAAAAACTATTTGCAGCCACTTTTGCCTTCTAGGTGGAGGGCTTTGGAATCATTCATAACAAAAGTTAAATTTATACTGTTTCTTTTCTCGGTATGGTGATGGGTGGGGAGGAGAGAAAAATGTAACACAGATGTTCACTGAGGTCACCCTGCTCCTCAGCCTCAGGATAGCAAAGGGTCAGGTCAAACTCTGCAATTATGTTTTATTCAAGTCCAATGCCCTCAGGATTTCTGCAGATAGATTTGTGCTAGTGTTTGCAGTTTCCTGCTTTTGTTGAATTCTCATTACTCTGAGTCTTGAGGCTGCTTTATCTCTGCCCTGGCTTCAAGTTAGATGTGGGAGCATTTCCTTCTCTATTTTATGCCCTGCTTTCCTCCTGCTCACCAAAGACAGCTGCGAATACAAAAAAAAAAAAAAATCACTGAGATTTGGGGTTATGTAGTGTAGGGAAGGGGCATATACAACACAGATAATTTGAAATTGGGTATTAAATTTTTCTGGCCTCAGAAAGTCCCTTGGCTGTTGTGTCCAAATCAAGCTCTGACCTCTGACTTCTCTCTGCATAACCCTCTCTTTACCTCACCTTCTGTCCCAACAACACAAATAATCATCTTACTTTCACATGCAGAAAAATGCAACTCTCTTCAAACTAGAATATATTTCCTCTGGGTACCTGTGCTGAGTACACTTGAAAAGAGTGTGTATTCTGTTGATATTGAATGGAGTGCTTTATAAATGTCAATTAGATCAAGTTTAACAGTGCTGTTCAAATCTCTGTCCTTACTGGTTTTTGGTCTACTTTTTCAATCTGTAATTAAAGAGGGGTGGTAAGATTTCTTTTTCTTTTTTTTTTTAATTTTTTATTTTTTCAGCATAACAGTATTCATTATTTTTGCACCACACCCAGTACTCCATGCATTCTGTGCCCTCTACAATACCCACCACCTGGTGCCCCTAACCTCCCACCCCCCACCCCTTCAAAATTCTCAGATCGTTTTTCAGAGTCCATAGTCTCTCATGGTTCACCTCCCCTTCCAATTTCCCTCCACTCCCTTCTCCTCTCCATCTCCCCTTGTCCTCCATGTTATTCCTTATGCTCCACAAATAAGTGAAACCATATGATAATTGACTCTCTCTGCTTGACTTATTTCACTCAGCATAATCTCTTCCAGTCCCGTCCATGTTGCTACAAAACTTGGGTATTCATCCTTTCTTTTTTTTCTTTTTCTTTTTTTTTTACAGCTTTATAAACATATATTTTTATCCCCAGGGGTACAGGACTGCGAATCGCCAGGTTTACACACTTCACAGCACTCACCATAGCACATACCCTCCCCAATATCCATAACCCCACCCCCCTCTCCCAACCCCCTCCCCCCATCAACCCTCAGTTTGTTTTGTGAGATTAAGAGTCACTTATGGTTTGTCTTCCTCCCAATCCCATCTTGTTTCATTTACTCTTCTCCTACCCCCTCAACCCCCCATGTTGCATCTCCTCTCCCTCATATCAGGGAGATCATATGATAGTTGTCTTTCTCAGATTGACTGATTTCGCTAAGCATGATACCCTCTAGTTCCATCCACATCGTCACAAATGGCAAGATTTCATTTCTTTTGATGGCTGCATAGTATTCCATTGTGTATATATACCACATCTTCTTTATCCATTCGTCTGTAGATGGACATCTAGGTTCTTTCCATAGTTTGACTATTGTAGACATTGCTGCTCTAAACATTCGGGTGCACGTGCCCCTTTGGATCACTACGTTTGTATCTTTAGGGTAAATACCCAGCAGTGCAATTGCAGGGTCATAGGGTAGTTCTATTTTCAACATTTTGAGGAACCTCCATGCTGTTTTCCAGAGTGGTTGCACCAGCTTGCATTCCCACCAACAGTGTAGGAGGGTTCCCCTTTCTCCGCATCCTCGCCAGCATCTGTCATTTCCTGACTTGTTCATTTTAGCCATTCTGACTGGTGTGAGGTGATATCTCATGGTGGTTTTGATTTGTATTTCCCTGATGCCAAGTGATATGGAGCACTTTTTCATGTGTCTTTTGGCCATCTGGATGTCTTCTTTGCAGAAATGTCTGCTCATGTCCTCTGCCCATTTCTTGATTGGATTATTTGTTCTTTGGGTGTTGAGTTTGCTAAGTTCTTTATAGATTTTGGACACTAGCCCTTTATCTGATATGTCATTTGCAAATATCTTCTCCCATTCTGTCAGTTGTCTTTTGGTTTTGTTCACTGTTTCCTTTGCTGTGCAAAAGCTTTTGATCTTGATAAAATCCCAAAAGTTCATTTTTGCCCTTGCTTCCCTTGCCTTTGGTGATGTTCCTAGGAAGATGTTGCTGCGGCTGAGGTCGAAGAGGTTGCTGCCTGTGTTCTCCTCAAGGATTTTGATGGATTCCTTTCTCACATTGAGATCCTTCATCCATTTTGAGTTTATTTTCGTGTGTGGTGTAAGGAAATGATCCAATTTCATTTTTCTGCATGTGGCTGTCCAATTTTCCCAACACCATTTATTGAAGAGGCTCTCTTTTTTCCATTGGACATTCTTTCCTGCTTTGTCGAAGATGAGTTGACCATAGAGTTGAGGGTCTATTTCTGGGCTCTCTATTCTGTTCCATTGATCTATGTGTCTGTTTTTGTGCCAGTACCATGCTGTCTTGATGATGACAGCTTTGTAATAGAGCTTGAAGTCCGGAATTGTGATGCCACCAACTTTGGCTTTCTTTTTCAATATTCCTTTAGCTATTCGAGGTCTTTTCTGGTTCCATTAAAATTTTAGGATTATTTGTTCCATTTCTTTGAACAAAATGGATGGTACTTTGATAGGAATTGCATTAAATGTGTAGATTGCTTTAGGTAGCATAGACATTTTCACAATATTTATTCTTCCAATCCAGGAGCATGGAACATTTTTCCATTTCTTGGTGTCTTCCTCAATTTCTTTCATGAGTACTTTATAGTTTTCTGAGTATAGATTCTTAGTCTCTTTGGTTAGGTTTATTCCTAAGTATCTTATAGTTTTGGGTGCAATTGTAAATGGGATGGACTCCTTAATTTCTCTTTCTTCTGTCTTGTTGTTGGTGTAGAGAAATGCAACTGATTTCTGTGCATTGATTTTATATCCTGACACTTTACTGAATTCCTGTACAAGTTCTAGCAGTTTTGGAGTGGAGTCTTTTGGGTTTTCCACATATAGTATCATATCATTTGCAAAGAGTGATAGTTTGACTTCTTCTTTGCTGATTTGGATGCCTTTAATTTCCTTTTGTTGTCTGATTGCTGAGGCTAGGACTTCTAGTACTATGTTGAATAGCAGTGGTGATAACGGACATCCCTGCCGTGTTCCTGACCTTAGGGGAAAAGCTTTCAGTTTTTCTCCATTGAGAATGATATTTGCGGTGGGTTTTTCATAGATGGTTTTGATAATATTGAGGTATGTGCCGTCTATCCCTACACTTTGAAGAGTTTTGATCAGGAAGGGATGCTGTACTTTGTCAAATGCTTTTTCAGCATCTATGGATAGTATCATATGGTTCTTGTTCTTTCTTTTATTAATGTGTTGTATCACATTGATTGATTTGCGGATGTTGAACCAGCCTTGCAGCCCTGGAATAAATCCCACTTGGTCCTGGTGAATAATCCTTTTAATGTACTGTTGAATCCTATTGGCTAGTATTTTGGCGAGAATTTTTGCATCTGTGTTCATCAAGGATATTGGTCTGTAGTTCTCTTTTTTGTTGGGATCCTTGTCTGGTTTTGGGATCAAGGCGATGCTGACCTCATAAAATGAGTTTGGAAGTTTTCCTTCTATTTCTATTTTTTGGAACAGTTTCAGGAGAATAGGAATTAGTTCTTCTTTAAATGTCTGGTAGATTTCCCCCGGGAAGCCGTCTGGCCCTGGGCTTTTGTTTGTTTGGAGATTTTTGATGACTGTTTCAATCTCCTTACTGGTTATGGGTCTGTTCAGGCTTTCTATTTCTTCCTGGTTCAGTTGTGGTAGTTTATATGTCTCTAGGAATGCATCCATTTCTTCCAGATTGTCAAATTTGTTGGCGTAGAGTTGCTCATAGTATGTTCTTATAATTGTCTGTATTTCTTTGGTGTTCATTGTGATCTCTCCTCTTTCATTCATGATTTTATTTATTTGGGTCCTTTCTCTTTTCTTTTTGATAAGTCTGGCCAGGGGTTTATCAATCTTATTAATTCTTTCAAAGAACCAGCTCCTAGTTTCGTTGATTTGTTCTATTGTTTTTTTGGTTTCTATTTCATTGATTTCTGCTCTAATCTTTATGATTTCTCTTCTCCTGCTGGGTTTAGTGTTTCTTTCTTGTTCTTTCTCCAGCTCCTTTAGGTGTAGGGTTAGGTTGTGTACCTGAGACCTTTCTTGTTTCTTGAGAAAGGCTTGTACCGCTATATATTTTCCTCTCAGGACTGCCTTTGTTGTGTCCCACAGATTCTGAACCGTGTTGTTTTCATTATCATTTGTTTCCATAAATTTTTTCAATTCTTCTTTAATTTCCTGGTTGACCCATTCATTCTTTAGAAGGATGCTGTTTAGTCTCCATGTATTTGGGTTCTTTCCAAATTTCCTCTTGTTATTGAGTTCTAGCTTTAGAGCATTGTGGTCTGAAAATATGCAGGGAATGATTCCAATCTTTTGATAACGGTTGAGACCTGATTTAGTACCAAGAATGTGATCTATTTTGGAGAATGTTCCATGTGCACTAGAGAAGAATGTGTATTCTGTTGCTTTGGGATGGAATGTTCTGAATATATCTGTGATGTCCATCTGGTCCAGTGTGTCATTTAAGGCCTTGATTTCCTTGTTGATCTTTTGCTTGGATGATCTGTCCATTTCAGTGAGGGGAGTGTTAAAGTCCCCTACTATTATTGTATTCTTGTCGATGTGTTTCTTTGATTTTGTTATTAATTGGTTTATATAGTTGGCTGCTCCCACGTTAGGGGCATAGATATTTAAAATTGTTAGATCTTCTTGTTGGGCAGTTCCTTTGAGTATGATATAGTGTCCTTCCTCATCTCTTATTATAGTCTTTGGCTTAAAATCTAATTGATCTGATATAAGGATTGCCACTCCTGCTTTCTTCTGATGTCCATTAGCATGGTAAATTCTTTTCCACCCCCTCACTTTAAATCTGGAGGTGTCTTCGGGTTTAAGATGAGTTTCTTGTAGGCAACATATAGATGGGTTTTGTTTTTTTATCCATTCTGATACCCTGTGTCTTTTGATTGGGGCATTTAGCCCATTAACATTCAGGGTAAGTATTGAGAGATATGAATTTAGTGCCATTGTATTGCCTGTAAGGTGACTGTTATTGTATATTGTCTCTGTTTCTTTCTGATGTACTACTTTTAGGGTCTCTCTTTGCTTAGAGGACCCCTTTCAATATTTCCTGTAGAGCTGGTTTGGTATTTGCAAATTCTTTCAGTTTTTGTTTGTCCTGGAAGCTTTTAATCTCTCCTTCTATTTTCAATGATAGCCTAGCTGGATATAGTATTCTTAGCTGCATGTTTTTCTCGTTTAGTACTCTGAATATATCATGCCAGCTCTTTCTGGCCTGCCAGGTCTCTGTGGATAAGTCTGCTGCCAATCTAATATTTTTACCATTGTACGTTACAGACTTCTTTTCCCTGGCTGCTTTCAGGATCTTCTCTTTGTCACTAAGACTTGTCAATTTTAATATTAGGTGACGGGGTGTGGACCTATTCTTATTGATCTTGAGGGGGGTTCTCTGAACCTCCTCGATTTTGATGCTTGTTCCCTTTGCCATATTGGGGAAATTCTCTCCAATAATTCTCTCCAATATACCTTCTGCTCCAAAGAGGGGTGGTAAGATTTCTAACTAAAGTTTTGGATTTGTTTCTTTTTGCAGTTCTATCAGTTTTTGCCTCATGTAGTTGGATGCTTTGCTTTTAGGTATACAAATGTTTAACTTTCTTATCTCCTCTTGATTAATTGGCCCCTTTATCATTATGAAATGACATTTCCTTTAGCCCTGCTAAACTCCTTTGCTCTGAAATCCTATCTTGTCTCATTCTAATATTGCCACTCTGTCTTTCTTTTGATTAGTGTAGGCATAGTATTTTTAAAACCTCAAATTCCATCACTATCAACACCTGCATTCACCATGGGCACATTTCTTATGATCTACAAACCTAGACTAACAGATCATTATCACCAATGTGCATAGTTTATCTTAGAGTTCACTCTTGGTGCTGTACATTCTGTGTGTCTTGACAGGTCTATAATGTCAAATATCTGCCACTGTAATATGCAGAATAGGTTTGCTACCCAAAGATCTACTCTGCCTGTCCATCCTTCTCTCCCACACAGCCCCTAGTAACCACTGATCTTTTCACGGTCTCCATGGTTTTGCCGTTTCCAGAATGTCACAGGGTTAGAATCATGCAATATGTAGCTCACTTAGTAGTATGCATTTAACAAACGTGAGTAATCTAGACAATGTCACCACCTTATGGAGTAGTATCTGGGCACATAAGAGTGTAACATGCTGATTTCAGACTGTTGAAAGATCCTTCCTACTCTGGGTCCTGGGTTCACTGTCATCTCTGTCCCACTGCAGAGCCTTTTCGTGGCTTGAAAGCTCCTTTATTTTTGTGTTAAATAATATTCCATTGTCTGGATGTATCACAATTTATTCATTTACCTACTGAAGGATAGCTCAGTTGCTTTCAAGTGTTAGCAATTATAAACAAAACCCTCTAAATCCGTGTGCAGGTTTTTATGCAGACAAGAGTTTTCAGTTCATCTGCATAAAGATCAAGGAGTATAATTGCCAGATCACATGGTGGGAATATGTTTAGTTTTGTAAGAAAATTGACAAATGGTCTGAACCATTTTGCATTTCTACCTGCAATGAATGAGAATTCCTTTTGTAAGAGTACTCCAGCTGGTTAAGGGTTAACTTGCTTCAAGTTAACACCCTTCTTGCTTGCTGACTTAAGGCCCTTGATCTGTAACAGAACTAATTTACTTTCTTTGAGATTTGTAGAGAGCTGTCCTTGAGGAATGAAGGATAGAACATTCTGAGGCCACAGAGGCCAGCAGGTTTGTTTGAAGCCACGTTAGCTTTCTGATTAGCCCAGAAATCTCTTAGCAAAATGTTTTTCTTTTTTAAAGTCACATAGGTGACTTTACTGACCTTCCTTTGCACATCTGTAGACCTCACCCTCCTTTGCAGAAAGAGCAGAGTACACTTGCACAGCCCTTGGGTACCAAGGGACTAAAACTTCTTACACAACCTCTGAGCACTGAGATAAATCTGGAACTGGCATCATTGAGTCTGAATGTCATCAAGAAATGTCACTCCCTTAACTGATTAAGCCTCTTTAAAAATCTCTGTACCAGGCGGGAACCTTGGAGTTGGCCTTTGGAGAAGTGTCTGTCTCCGCAGGTGGTTAGCCTCCTGAATAAAGCTCCTATTCCTTTCCAGGCAAAAGCTGTCTCTTGAGGATTGGCCTTTCAAGTGACAAGCAGCCAACTTGCATTTGGGGAAGGCTATTGCTCCATATCCTCGCTAGCATTTGTGCTGTCAGTGTGTTGGATTGTGGCCATTTTAATAGGTATGTGGTGGCAGCTCAGTGTTGTTGAAATTTGCATTTTCCCAATGCCATGTTATGTTGAGCATCTTTTCATGTTTATTTTCCATCTGCATATTTCTTTGGTGAGGTATCTGTTCAGTCTTTTGCTCATTTTTTCTAACCAGGTTGTTCGTTTTCTTATTGTTGAGTTTCAAGAAATCTTTGTATATTTTAGATAATAATCCTTTATCAGATGTGTCTTTTGCAAATATTTTCTCCAAGTCTGTGCTTTGTTTTCTCATTCTCTTGACCTTATCTTCTGCAGAGAAGAAACTTTGCATTTTAATAAAGTCCAGGTTTCAACTATTTTTTTTTCATGGATGACAATACAGTTTGTAAGGGAAAGAATGTCATATTCGTATTTATATTTTCTACTTCTGGCACAGTTGACTGGTGCATTTTAGGCACTGTGTATCGAAGGAGTGAGTGAATGCCCTGTTCTAAGTATTATCTTTTCAAAACAGGATCACCTATATTGTTATGTTAACGAAAGAGCTTATTGGATTTAACAAGCAAAAAGTAATAACAAATGATTGACTATTTGCTTATCAGGCTGATTCAGCTCTGACATTTGTACATCTTGCTATCTACTTTCCTCCACGAATTACATTAAATGTTTATTATGTTTACCGGTTGTCCCAGCTTCAGATATGGAAAAAAACCTTGTTACACATACGAAACCTCTAATCTTCCAGTGTGACTGAATCCTGAGGACTTGTCTGTTGTTCAGAAAACATCTCATTTTCTATAACCCAAAAACTACACCTAAGATATCAAAGTCGCACACTACAGTCAGATGGCATTCTCTTATTAACTAAAATCTAGTCTCTCCCTCTTTATAACATTTTACTATAAACATCAAAAAATGCTTGATAATTTATCAGATATGATATCTTTATGAATTTAGGATGTTCAACTGTTAATTTATTTCTGAATAAATCCTAAGTTATGTCAAATATATTGTGATTGAGCCTTAAACCTGAGCATGAATATAATATAGATATAATGAAAATATTCTTCAAAATAAAAGTGTTATAAGAAAGGAGTTATGCCACATTTATATAAATGTCTCTCAAAGGTTAAAGTATTCTGCTTAACAATTTCTTGAATATAAAATAAACTTTTAAATAAAATTGCCTTAAAGAATGAAGATTTATGACTTTATGATATATACAGGACAAAATAATTTACTTTGGACCCCATTATTAGAGATTTAAAAATATTTAGTAAGGGAGCATATTACCATAACATTACTTTGTTTTAAAGCATTTTCTCAACATGAAATGCAAATTGCAATTGACCTGAGAGAGTAAAATTACTATGACATACGATCGGAGAAAGACAACTTCATATGATCTCCCTGATATGAGGGAGAGGAGATGCAACATGGGGGGTTGAGGGGGTAGGAGAAGAGTAAATGAAACAAGATGGGATTGGGAGGGAGACAAACCATAAGTGACTCTTAATCTCACAAAACAAACTGAGGGTTGATGGGGGGAGGGGGTTGGAAAAGGGGGTGGGGTTATGGATATTGGGGAGGGTATGTGCTATGGTGAGTGTTGTGAAGTGTGTAAACCTGGCGATTCGCAGACCTGTACCCCTGGGGATAAAAATATATGTTTATAAAGCTGTAAAAAAAAAAAAAAGAAAGAAAGGATGAATCCCCAAGTTTTGTAGCAACATGGACAGGACTGGAAGAGATTATGTTGAGTGAAATAAGTCAAGCAGAGAGAGTCAATTATCATATGGTTTCACTTATTTGTGGAGCATAACAAATAGCATGGAGGACAAGGGGAGATGGAGAGGAGAAGGGAGTGGAGGGAAATTGGAAGGGGAGGTGAACCATGAGAGACTATGGACTCTGAAAAACGATCTGAGAATTTTGAAGGGGTGGGGGGTGGGAGGTTGGGGGCACCAGGTGGTGGGTATTGTAGAGGGCACGGATTGCATGGAGCACTGGGTGTGGTGCAAAAATAATGAATACTGTTATGCTGAAAAAAAAAATTTAAAATAAAATAAATGAAAATTAAAAAAAAAATTTCAGTCTGTACATTCTGAAAATTTATTAAGAAGTGACAACAGCTCTGTCTACACTACAATTCCTTAAAGATATTCAATAATTTATACTTTTCTTCATTCACCTGTTTGAACTGACTTTTCTCCTTGTTAACTTGAATTTGAGATTAAATATATTAATTTCTTTATGTGAATTTACTTTTTACAGTGTTATCTAAATGTAGGTTTTGACCCTATTTATTGTCACTAAAAGAATAAGGGATGTAAGTGTGTCTTTTTCTTTATTGAGCACTTTCAGCATCTTAGGCAATGCAGAATGTGTTGGGGTGGCACCTGATACAAAGATGAACTAGAGGGTCTGATTTCTTTTTTAAAGATTTTATTTACTTGTCAGAGAGAGAGAGAGAGAGAGAGAGAGAGAGCACAAGGGGGGGAGGGGCAGAAGGAGAAGCAGGCTCCCTACTGAGCAAGGAGCCTTATGTGGGACTTGATCCCAGGACCCTGGGATCATGACCTGAGCCAAAGGCAGATGCTTAAATGACTGAACCACCCAGGTGTCTCAAGGGACTGATTTTTTAAGAGATTTATTTATTTGAGAGAGAGAGAGAGAGTGTGTGAGCTGGGGGAGGGGCAGAGAGAGAGAGGGGGAGAGTATCTCATGTAGATTCACATGGAGTGCAGAGTCTGATGCGGGACTGGACCCCACCACCCTGAGATCATGACCACAGCTGAATTCAAGAGTTGTTCCCTTAACTGACAGTCACCCAGGCGCCATTAGAGGGTCTGATTTTTGTTCTCTAACTTCAAGCAGCTAATAATCTAACAAGCCAAAACAATTCTACACAAATAACTTTGATGCTAGGTAGAAGTTAGGGAGTTCTAAATAACACAAAGAGATCATCTGAGGGTCAATTAACAAGTACTTTGTATTTGAAATCATGAAGAGTCTTTTAAGAGATCCATTATTACTTATGAATGGGCTTTATTTTTAAGGGAGAACATTCATTATTAGAAAAAAAACTGCAAGGGTGCCTGGGTGGCTCAGCGGGTTGAGCCTCTGCCTTTGGCTCAGGTCATGATCTCATGGTCATGGGATCGAGCCCCACATCAGGCTCCCCCCCTCTCTCTTTCTGCCTGCCTCTCTGCCTACTTGTGATCTCTGTCTGTCAAATAAATGAAATCTTAAAAAACAAAACAAAACTGCATAAGCAAGATTTGTAAACAAAGGATCATAACTCTTAACCAATTTTAATTCTATTAAATCAATTTAATATAATATTACTATATTTAACCTTTTGGTGACTATATAATCATCAGAGACTACTGAGCTATAGAAGGTTGCTTACTCCACACTAAATGGCCACCAACTGGTCTGCTTTTAGAACTCTGATTTCTGCATTCTAAACCTTTTTTTTTCTTTCTCATTCTTTCATTCTTTTTTATCTGTCATCATAGTTTGCTGCTGTTAATGTGTGTGTCTCAAAATGAGGTCTTGTCTGTAGCCAGCTTATTACATCTAATTTGCTTTTAGGCAGTGAACCAGTTAGCCAAGCTTGTTAGAAATTTCTAAAATAGGGTGCCTGGGCAGCTCAGTGGGTTATAGCCTCTGCCTTTGGCTCAGGTCATGATCCCAGGATCCTGGGATTGAGCCCCACATCAGGCTCTCTGCTCCATGGAGAGCCTGCTTCCTCCTCTCCCTCTGCCTGCCTCTCTGCCTACTTGTGTGATCTCTCTCTCTGTCAAATAAATAAATAAAATCTTAAAAAAAAAGAAATTTCTAAAATAAGAGTTAATTAAATCTGATTAGGACTTTGCTAGGAATGAAATGTATGAGCTTTAATGGATGTATTTCTTGGTAGTTAATATATAATTTATTTGCAATTTTACTTAGGATTTCATACTTAGCTTTAGACATAAGTCCCAAATTATAGCTTTTCTTTCAATATTTTTAATAACCATGGAACTTTCATGGAAACATAATAGCACACTTATATGTCTGTCACTTGATTAATTTTTTTCTATTTCAGCAAATATGAAGAATCTTAAGTCATTATATTGGTTCTGGTCAAAACTGGTATTTAATAACTCCAAGTATGTTGCTTAAACTTTGCATGGAATATTATACCAGGTGTGGGCAGGTTAAATATTAACAGGAATAGGGTTGAAAAATTCTCTCATTTCAAATTTATGAGGCTAAAAATACCGTGTGGAATTCTGCTAATTTTTCTTCTTAATCACATGATTGTAACTATCATAATTAGTGAAAAGTCTAAAGGAGAGCCATTTATTGAGAATTATTCTAAGTGCAGATGTTATTTTATGTATGTTGGGGGGCTGCTGAATTGTTTGCATGACCAAATGTCCATCTTAGACTTTTCCCAACTAATAACTAAGAACTATTGCTTCTCCCAACTAATAGCGGAATGCTTATTCTGTTGGTAATGTCTACCAATTCACAGCGAGCAACTGTAGACTGATTTTTTGGATTTGAAAGTTCTCTGACTTTGAGGAAGTTTGATGTCTAAGTACAGGTTTTGAAAGTTGAATTACAAAATAAATTTCTGTTGACATAGTGAGATCCTCTGGTCTGCCCAGTTATACACATAGTACTTCTCAGGGTTTGGGACTCAGCATTTAAATAATATCTCAACTTTTCTTTGGTGATCTCACCAATTAATACTTTGCTTCAGTTATCAACTGTCTGGTGAGGACTTAAAATCCTACCTCACCCAGTCCTGTCCATGTTGCTACAAAAGTTGGGTATTCATCCTTTCTGATGGAGGCATAATACTCCATAGTGTATATGGACCACATCTTCCTTATCCATTCACCTGTTGAAGGGCATCTTGGTTCTTTCCAGTTTGGCGACCGTGGCCATTGCTGCTATTAACATTGGGGTACAGATGGCTCTTCTTTTCACTACATCTGTATCTTTGGGGTAAATACCCAGTAATGTAATTGCAGGGTCATAGGGAAATTCTATTTTTAATTTCTTGAGGAATCTCCACACTGTTCTCCAAAGAGGCTGCACCAACTTGCATTCCCACCAACAGTGTAAGAAGGTTCCCCTTTCTCCACATCCCCTCCAACACATGTTGTTTCCTGTCTTGCTAATTTTGGCCATTCTAACTGGTGTAAGGTGATATCTCAATGTGGTTTTAATTGGAATCTCCCAGATGGAGATGTGATGATGAACATTTTTTCATGTGTCTGATAGCCATTTTTTTTAAGATTTTATTTATTTATTTGACAGACAGACATCACAAGTAGGCAGAGAGGCAGACAGATAAAGAGAGAGGTGGAAGCAGGCTCCCTGCAGAGCACAGAGCCCGATGTGGGGCTCGATCCCAGGACACTGGGACCATGACCTGAGCCAAAGGCAGAGGCTTTAACCCACTGAGCCACCCAGGTGCCCCTCTGATAGCCATTTGTATGTATGTCTTCATTGGAGAACTGTCTGTTCATATCTTCTGCCCATTTTTTGATATGATTGTCTGTTTTGTGTGTGTTGAGTTTCAGGAGTTCTTTATAGATCCTGGATATCAGCCTTTTCTCTGTACTGTCATTTGCAAATATCTTCTCCCATTCTGTGGGTTGCCTCTTTGTTTTCTTGACCGTTTCCTTTGCTGTGCAGAAGCTTTTGATTTTGATGAAGTCCCAAAAGTTTATTTTGGCTTTTGTTTCCTTTACCTTTGGAGACATATCTTGAAAGAAGTTGCTGTGGCTGATATTGAAGAGATTATGCTGAGTGAAATAAGTCAAGCAGAGAGAGTCAATTATCATATGGTTTCACTTATTTGTGGAGCATAACAAATAGCATGGAGGACATGGGGAGTTAGGAGAAGGGAGTTGGCGGAAATTGGAAGGGGGTGGTGAACAATGAGAGACTATGGACTCTGAAAAACAATCTGAAGGGTTTGAAGAGGTGGGAGGGTGGGAGGTTGGGGGAACCAGGTGGGTGGTATTAGAGAGGGCACAGAGTGCATGGAGCACTGGGTGTGATACAAAAACAATGAATACTGTTATGCTGAAAATAAATTAAAAAAATGATTATAAAAAAAAATCCTACCTCACCCTTTGGAATTTCAGACCCATTACCCAGCTACCTTTTGGGCATTTCTTTTCTTTTTCTTTTCTTTTCTTTTTTTTTTAAAGATTTTATTTATTTATTTGACAGAGAGAGACACACAGAGAGAGGAGGGAACACAAGCAGGGAGAGGGGGAGAGAGAGAAGCAGGCTTCCCACCAAGCAGGGAGCCAATACGGGCCTGGATCCCAGGACTCTGGGATCATGACCTGAGCTGAAGGGAGATGCTCAACCACTGAGCCACCCAGGCGCCCCCTTTTGGGCATTTCTATTTGTGTTTTTTGTTTGTTTGTTTGTTTGTTTTAAATTTGACAGACCTAGATCACAAGCAGAGAGGCAGGCAGAGAGAGAGCGCGAAGCAGGCTGTCTGCTGAGCAGAGAGCCTGATGTGGGGCTCAATCCCAGGACCCCGGGATCATGACCTGAGCCGAAGGCAGAGGCTTTAACCCACTGAGCCACCCAGGCGCCCCTCGTGTGTATTTTAAATTCAATATATTGACAATTAAACTCCTAATGTTTTCATGCAAATTCTTGCCCCTATACTGGTGTTCCAGTCAATTAGAATCCCCAGGTCCCAAACCTGAAATCGTTCTTTATTGATATTTTCACACTACTACCCCACCAAGCAAATACCAAATCATGATTACTAAAGTTCAATAAATATTTGAAAATTTTTCTACTGCTCTCCATCCCATTTGCTAAATTCTTAGTACAGGACATTACCTTTAATTTGGATATTGTCACAGCTTCTTGTTCTTTTGATTTTGAGACTTCTCGTTTTCTAATAAAAACTTGTTCACTCAATTTTGTTTTTCTACTTTTAAGGTCTTTCAAAAATGTTAAAGATAAATAAATTAACTTAAAATAAAATGCACAGGTTTGGAGGATACAGCTTGATAAATTTTGACGTATTTGTATGCCTGTGAAACCATCATTACAATCAAGAAAGCAAATATATCCATTATCCACAAACATGTTCTTGAGTTCCTTCTTAATACCCATTTACCTCACCAGTACCCAGGCCACCACTGAGCTGCCTAGGTCACTACAGATTAGTTTACATGTTCTAGAACTTTATGTACATGAAATCATACACTATATATGCTCTGGGCTCTTTTTCACTTGTAGTCATTTTGAGATTCATCTATGTTGTTGGGTCAGTAACTAGTTCTTTTTTGTTGCTGAGCAATATTCCATTGTAAGGATATAGTGCAGTATAGCTATTCACATATTGATGAATATTTTGGTTGTTTCTAGTTTTATGCTATTACCCAGAAAGCTGCTATGAACATTCACATACAAGCCTTGGGGTATTTGGTTTCATCTCTCTTGGGTAAATACCTAGGAATAGAATTACTAGCTTATAAGTAAATGCATATTTAATTTCTTATGAAACTGCCTTTCTTAGCAGTCAATTCATATTCCCACCAACACTTGGTATGGGAAGTTCTTTCAATTTTAGATATTAGTGTTATCACATTATGGTTTTATTTTTTTAATTATCATTTTTAATGTTTTATTTATTTATTTGACAGAGAGAGAAAGAGAACACAAGCAGAGGGAGCAGCAGGCAGAGGGAGAAGCAGACTCCCCGCTGAGCAGGGAGCCCAATGTAGGGCTCCATCCCAGGACCCTGGGATCATGACCTGAGCTGAAGGCAGACTCTTAACTGACTGAGCCACCCAGGTGCCCTGCATTGTGGCTTTAGATTGAATTTTCATTAATGGCTATTGTTGTTGAATACCTTTGCATGTGCTTGTCAGTTGTACATTCTTTCGTGAAGTGTCTCTAGATTTTTTGCCCACTTTCTATTATTTTGTTCTGTTGTGTTTTCTTATTGAGTGATGAAAGTAGTTTATATATTCTGGATACAAATACTTTAGCAGATACTCGATTTTCAAAATTTTTTTTCTAATTTGGTACATTGGGTTGCCACTTCACTAACAGTTTCTGGAAGAACAGAAGTCTGTTTTGATGAGGCATATATACATGTGTGTATGTATTTTTTAAAAGATCTTATTTATTTATTTGAAAAAGAGGATATGAGAGAGAGAGAGCATGAGAGAGGGAAAGGTCAGAGGGAGAAGCAGACAGCCTGCTGAGCAGGGAGCAATCCTGGGACTCCAGGATCATGACCTAAACTGAAGGCAGTTGCTTAACCAACTGAGCAACCTAAGCTCCCGTGTGTGTGTGTGTGTGTGTGTGTGTGTGTGTGTGTGTGTATTTTAATGAATGATGTTTTGTGTGGTATATAAAACGCTTTGCCTAACATAAAGTTGCAAACATTTTCTATGTCTTCTAGAAGGCTTATAATACTAGTGTTAGTGTTATATTGAATTCTGTAGTATACTTTGACTTTATTCTTAAATATGGTGCAAGCTATGGACTAATTTAACTTTTTATTTGCTTATGAATATCTAATCCTCCAAACCTATTTATTGAAAACACTGTCCTTTCTCCATTCTTCCTTTCATTTTTTAAAATTTTTTTTATTTCTTTTCAGCGTAACAGTATTCGTTGTTTTGAACATTGACAAAAATCAGTTTTCTCCAGCATCATTTGTTGGAAAGACTATTCTTTCTCTACTGGATTTCCTTTGAACCTTTGTTTTGTATCAATTGTCCATATATGTGATTGTATTTCTGAAGTCTATTCTGTTCTACCTTTATGCCATGCCCAAACTGTTATTATTGCTGTAGTTTTACAATAAGTCTTGAGTCAGGTAGTAGAGGTTGTAAGAATTTGTTCATTCCTTTAGAATTGCTCTGCTTATATGAATTCATTTGCATTTCCATATAAATTTTTGAATCAGCTTTTCATTTCCAGAGAAAATACACTTTGGGATTTTGATGGAATTGCGCTGGCAATTTTCAGAGATTGCCAACCTACACAATGCTGAGTCTTCTGATCCATGAACACAATTTACCTCTCCATTTTTTTAAGTTCTCCTTAATATCTCTTGGCATTGTTTTAAGCTTTTCAGTGTAAAGGTCTTCCACATATTTTAATATATTTATCTGAAGTACTACATATTTTTGACATTTTATAAATAGTATTTTTAAAAGTTTCAAATCTGAGTTTTTTAGTGTATAGAAATACAACTGATTTTTTTTGAAATTTTGATTTCATATCATACAAGCCTGCTAAACTAATTTATTCATTCTAGGGGCTTTTATGTAGGTCCACGTAGGACCAAGCCATTTCTAAATAAATACAGCTTTTATTACTCTTTTCTAATCTGGATGCCCTTTATTTCTGTTACTTATCTTACTGCACTGGTTACAACCTCTAGTACAAAGTTGGATAAAATAGGGAGAGCAGATTTCCTCTCGTTGTTTGTAATCTTAATGAGGAACGTTTTCGATTTTCATTAATACTTATGATATTAGCTGTAGATTATTCATAGGTGCTCTTTAATAGATCAAGGAAGTTCTCTTTTTTTAATTTTATTTTTTATAAACATATATTTTTAACCCCAGGGGTACAGGTCTGCCAATCGCCAGGTTTACACACTTCACAGCACTCACCATAGCACATACCCTCCCCAATATCCATAACCCCGCCCCCCTCTCCGAAGGCCCCTCCCCCAATCAACACTCAGTTTGTTTTGTGAGATTAAGAGCCACTTATGGTTTGTCTCCCTCCAATCCCATCTTGTTTCATTTATTCTTCCCCTACCCCCTTAACCCCCCATGTTGCATCTCCACTTCCTCATATCAGGGAGGTCATATGATATTTGTCTCTCTCCGATTGACTTTTTTCGCTAAGCATGATACCCTCTAGTTCCATCCATGTCATCGCAAATGGCAAGATTTCATTTCTTTTGATGGCTGCATAGTATTCCATTGTGTATATATACCACTTCTTCTTTATCCATTCGTCTGTTGATGGACATCTAGGTTCTTTCCATAGTTTGGCTATTGTAGACATGGCTGCTATAAACATTCGGGTGCACGTGCCCCTTTGGATCACTACGTTTGTATGTTTAGGGTAAATACCCAGCAGTGCAATTGCTGGGTCATAGGGTAGTTCTATTTTCAACATTTTGAGGAACCTCCATGCTGTTTTCCAGAGTGGTTGCACCAACTTGCATTCCCACCAACAGCGTAGGAGGGTTCCCCTTTCTCCGCATCCTCGCCAGCATCTGTCATTTCCTGACTTGTTCATTTTAGCCATTCTGACTGGTGTGAGGTGATATCTCATGGTGGTTTTGATTTGTATTTCCCTGATGCCGAGTGACGTGGAGCACTTTCTCATGTGTCTGTTGGCCATCTGGATGTCTTCTTTGCAGAAATGTCTGTTCATGTCCTCTGCCCATTTCTTGATTGGATTATTTGTTCTTTGGGTGTTGAGTTTGCTAAGTTCTTTATAGATTTTGGACACTAGCCCTTTATCTGATATGTCATTTGCAAATATCTTCTCCCATTCTGTCAGTTGTCTTTTGGTTTTGTTCACTGTTTCCTTTGCTGTGCAAAAGCTTTTGATCTTGATAAAATCCCAATAGTTCATCTTTGCCCTTGCTTCCCTTGCCTTTGGTGATGTTCCTAGGAAGATGTTGCTGCGGCTGAGGTCGAAGAGGTTTCTGCCTGTGTTCTCCTCAAGGATTTTGATGGATTCCTTTCTCACATTGAGATCCTTCATCCATTTTGAGTCTATTTTCGTGTGTGGTGTAAGGAAATGATCCAATTTCATTTTTCTGCATGTGGCTGTCCAGTTTTCCCAACACCATTTATTGAAGAGGCTGTCTTTTTTCCACTGGACATTCTTTCCTGCTTTGTCGAAGATGAGTTGACCATAGAGTTGAGGGTTTATTTCTGGGCTCTCTATTCTGTTCCAATGATCTATGTGTCTGTTTTTGTGCCAGTACCATGCTGTCTTGATGATGACAGCTTTGTAATATAGCTTGAAGTCCGGAATTGTGATGCCACCAACTTTGGCTTTCTTTTTCAATATTCCTTTGGCTCTTCGAGGTCTTTTCTGGTTCCATATAAATTTTAGGATTATTTGTTCCATTTCTTTGAACAAAATGGATGGTACTTTGATAGGAATTGCATTAAATGTGTAGATTGCTTTAGGTAGCATAGACATTTTCACAATAATTATTCTTCCAATCCAGGAGCATGGAACATTTTTCCATTTCTTTGTGTCTTCCTCAATTTCTTTCATGAGTACTTTTTAGTTTTCTGTGTATAGAATCTAAGTCCCTTTGGTTAGGTTTATTCCTAGGTATCTTATGGTTTTGGGTGCAATTGTAAATGGGATGGACTCCTTAATTTCTCTTTCTTCTGTCTTGTTGTTGGTGTAGAGAAATGCAACTGATTTCTGTGCATTGATTTTATATCCTGACACTTTACTGAATTCCTGTACAAGTTCTAGCAGTTTTGGAGTGGAGTCTTTTGGGTTTTCCACATATATAGTATCATATCATCTGCAAAGAGTGATAGTTTGACTTCTTCTTTGCCGATTTGGATGCCTTTAATTTCCTTTTGTTGTCTGATTGCTGAGGCTAGGACTTCTAGTACTATGTTGAATAGCAGGGGTGATAACGGACATCCCTGCCGTGTTTCTGTCCTTAGCGGAAAAGCCTTCAGTTTTTCTCCATTGAGAATGATATTTGCGGTGGGTTTTTCATAGATGGCTTTGATAATATTGAGGTATGTGCCCTCTATCCCTACACTTTGAAGAGTTTTGATCAGGAATGGATGCTGTACTTTGTCAAATGCTTTTTCAGCATCTATGGAGAGTATCATATGGATCTTGTTCTTTCTTTTATTAATGTGTTGTATCACATTGATTGATTTGCGGATGTTGAACCAACCTTGCAGCCCTGGAATAAATCCCACTTGGTCGTGGTGAATAATCCTTTTAATGTACTGTTGAATCCTATTGGCTAGTATTTTGGTGAGAATTTTTACATCTATGTTCATCAAGGATATTGGTCTGTAGTTCTCTTTTTTGATGGTATCCTTGTCTGGTTTTGGGATCAAGGTGATGCTGGCCTCATAAAATGAGTTTGGAAGTTTTCCTTCCATTTCTATTTTTTAGAACAGTTTCAGGAGAATAGGAATTAGTTCTTCTTTAAATGTTTGGTAGAATTGCCCCAGGAAACCATCTGGCCCTGGGCTTTTGTTTGTTTGGAGGTTTTTGATGACTGTTTCAATCTCCTTACTGGTTATGGGTCTGTTCAGGCTTTCTATTTCTTCCTGGTTCAGTTGTGGTAGTTTATATGTCTCTAGGAATGCATCCATTTCTTCCAGATTGTCAAATTTGTTGGCGTAGAGTTGCTCATAGTATGTTCTTATAATTGTCTGTATTTCTTTGGTGTTCGTTGTGATCTCTCCTCTTTCATTCATGATTTTATTTATTTGGGTCCTTTCTCTTTTCTTTTTGATAAGTCTGGCCAGGGGTTTATCAATCTTATTAATTCTTTCAAAGAACCACCTCCTTGTTTCATTGACTTGTTCTATTGTTTTTTTGGTTTCTATTTCATTGATTTCTGCTCTGATCTTTATGATTTCTCTTCTCCTGCTGGGTTTAGGGTTTCTTTCTTGTTCTTTCTCCAGCTCCTTTAGGTGTAGGGTTAGGTTGTGTACCTGAGACCTTTCTTGTTTCTTGAGAAAGGCTTGTACCGCTATATATTTTCCTCTCAGGCCTGCCTTTGTTGTGTCCAACAGATTCTGAACCGTTGTGTTTTCATTATCATTTGTTTCCATAAATTTTTTCAATTCTTCTTTAATTTCCTGGTTGACCCATTCATTCTTTAGATGGATGCTGTTTAGTCTCCATGTATTTGGGTTCTTTCCAAATTTCCTCTTGTTATTGAGTTCTAGCTTTGTGGTCTGAAAATATGCAGGGAATGATCCCAATCTTTTGATACCGGTTGAGACTTGATTTAGGACCAAGAATGTGATCTATTCTGGAGAATGTTCCATGTGCACTAGAGAAGAATGTATTCTGTTGCTTTGGGATGAAATGTTCTGAATATATCTGTGATGTCCACCTGGTCCAGTGTGTCATTTAAGGCCTTTATTTCCTTGTTGATCTTTTGCTTGGATGATCTGTCCATTTCAGTGAGGGGAGTGTTAAAATCCCCTACTATTCTTGTATTATTGTCGATGTGTTTCTTTGATTTTGTTATTAATTGGTTTATATAGTTGGCTGCTCCCATGTTAGGGGCATAGATACTTAAAATCGTTAGATCTTCTTGTTGGACAGTTCTTTGAGTATGATATAGTGTCCTTCCTCATCTCTTATTATAGTCTTTGGCTTAAAATCTAATTGATCTGATATAAGGATTGCCACTCCTGCTTTCTTCTGATGTCCATTAGCATGGTAAATTCTTTTCCACCCCCTCACTTTAAACCTGGAGGTGTCTTTGGGTTTAAGATGAGTTTCTTGTAGGCAACATATAGATGGGTTTTGTTTTTTTATCCATTCTGATACCCTGTGTCTCTTGATTGGGGCATTTAGCCCATTAACATTCAGGGTAAGTATTGAGAGATATGAATTTAGTGCCATTGTATTGCCTGTAAGGTGACTGTTATTGTATATTGTCACTGTTTCTTTCTGATCTACTACTTTTAGGGTCTCTCTTTGCTTAGTGGACCCCTTTCAATATTTCCTGTAGAGCTGGTTTGGTATTTGCAAATTCTTTCAGTTTTTGTTTGTCCTGGAAGCTTTTAATCTCTCCTTCTATTTTCAATCATAGCCTAGCTGGATATAGTATTCTTGGCTGCATGTTTTTCTCGTTTAGTACTCTGAATATATCATGCCAGCTCTTTCTGGCCTGCCAGGTCTCTTTGGATAAGTCTGCTGCCAATCTAATATTTTTACCATTGTACGTTACAGACTTCTTTTCCCGGGCTGCTTTCAGGATCTTTTCTTTGTCACTAAGACTTGTAAATTTTACTATTAGGTGACGGGGTGTGGACCTATTCTTATTGATTTTGAGAGGGGATCTCTGAACCTCCTGGATTTTGATGCTTGTTCCCTTTGCCATATTGGGGAAATTCTCTCCAATAATTCTCTCCAATATACCTTCTGCTCCCCTCTCTGTTTCCTCTTCTTCTGGAATCCCAATTATTCTAATGTTGTTTCGTCTTATGGTGTCACTTATCTCTCGAATTCTCCCCTCGTGGTCAGTAGCTGTTTGTCCCTCTTTTGCTCAGCTTCTTTATTCTGTGTCATTTGGTCTTCTATATCACTAATTCTTTCTTCTGCCTCATTTATCCTAGTGGTGAGAGCCTCCATTTTTGATTGCACCTCATTAATAGCTTTTTTGATTTCAACTTGGTTAGATTTTAGTTCTTTTATTTCTCCAGAAAGGGCTTTTATATCTCCCGAGAGGGTTGCTTTAATATCTTCCATGCCTTTTTCAAGCCCGGCTAGAACCTTGAGAATCATCATTCTGAACTCTAGATCTGACATCTTACCAATGTCTGTATTGATTAGGTCCCTAGCCTTTGGTACTGCTTCTTGTTCTTTTTTTTGTTGTGAATTTTTCCGCCTTGTCATTTTGTCCAGATAAGAGTATATGAAGGATCAAGTAAAATACTAAAAGGGTGGCAACAACCCCAGGAAAATATGCTTTAGCCAAATCAGAAGAGATCCCAAATCGTGAGGGGGGAGAAAGGGGATAAAAAGGGGTTCAGAAAGAAAGAAAAAAAAAGAAACTATTAAAAAAAGAAAGCCGATAAACAATATAAAAAGGAAATATATATATATATATATATATATATATATATATATATATATTCGATAAACTATTTAAAGAACGTTAAAAAAGAAAACGGTAAATGTTAAAAAAATTTAGCAGAAGAAGAGAAAAAAAATTGAAATAGAAAAAAAATTAAATTAACTGTAAGGCTAAAGAATCATGGGGAGAAAGCCATGAGTTCCATGCTTTGCTTTCTTCTCCTCTGGAATTCGGCTGCTCTCCTTGGTATTCAAACTGCACTGCTTGGTAGGTGAACTTGGTCCTGGCTGGGTTTCTCATTGATCTCCTGGGGGAGGGGCCTGTTGTAGTGATTCTCAAGTGTCTTTGCCCCAGGCGGAGTTGCACCGCCCTTACCCGGGGCCAGGGTGAGTAATCTGTTCCAGTTTGCTGGGTTTGCTTTCAGGAACTTTTGTTCCCTGAGCGCTTTCCGTAGAGTTCTGGAAGACGGGAATGAAGATGGCGGCCTCCCGTTCTCTGGCCCAGAGGAGCCGAGAGCCCGGGGCCCCACTCCTCAGTGTGCCCTCAGAGAACAGCGCCCAATGACTCCCGTCACCCTGGCCTCCGGCCGCGCTCTGAGCTAACTGAGCCTGCGACCGGTTCAAGGTAACCCCGAGTTTAGAGCTTACTCCTCAGCTCTGTCTCTGTAGCCGGCTTCCCTGTTCTAATACCGGTAAGCACTGCGACACTCAGACACCCCCGATCCTTCTGTGACCCTGTGGGACCTGAGGCCGCGCTGACCCCGCCTGGGCTTCACCCCAGTTAAGCCTCTGGAGCGATGTCCCTCAGCAGAACAGACTTTTAAAAGTCCTGATTTTGTGCTCCGTTGCTCCACCGCTCCGCGGGAGCCGGCCCCTCCCCCTGCGGTCTATCTTCCAGTCGCTTTGGATTCACTTCTCCGCCAGTCCTACCTTTCAGATAGTGGTTGATTTTCTGTTTCTAGAATTGCTGTTCTTCTTCTCTTCAATCTCCCATTGGATTTGTAGGTGTTTGCAATCTTTAGATAAGCTATCTAGCTGATCTCCCGCTACCTGAAGTAGTCTCAGCCTGCTACTTCCTCGCCATTCTGACTCCCAATCCATAGACAGATATTTTAAACTCTAAGTCCATGACCCTGGTTCCTGCCCAGCATTTACTCTGAGTTGTTTCCTTCCAGTAGAACATCTGTGTTTTATAAGAGGAGCTCAGATTCTCTGCACACATGCCCCAGCCAGAAGAAGCCCTTCCTGGGCCCCCAGCTCTAGAATCCCTAACAGACTCCAGTCCCACTCTCAGAGCTCAGCTCCTCCTCCATCCCCTCTCTCTTAGCAAGTTCATTTGGGAAACTATAACACCCAGTTTTTCCCAGAAACCAATGTCAATGGTTTTGCTGTTTCCATGATGATTGTAAAATGTGGTAGCATGTACTAGGAGGAATATGGAGGTCAGGCTGGGTTTACTCCAGGCAATAACTTTGTACCAGAGAAGAAATGATACCATTCATTTCTCCTGGGTTTAGAAAAATAAGACCCTGATTTTTTTGATTAATTGTCTTCTCAAAGCTCTTGTTGTATATGCAGGATCTTCCACGTAACAGTCGGAGAGGAAGAATTAAAATTCTACTCTATCTGAGCCATTTTTAAAGTGGGGATCTACTTTACTTGTTGCCACAGCTCAGACTTCTTAACTAAGGTAGATAGCAACATTTTCAGCAGCTTGAACCATACTTGATATTTTCAGCAAACACCAAAGGCCATTTCTGTTTCCTCTGACTCCCCTGCATGGGAATGGCTGAAATCCCATAGGCTATAGAAGTTGCTGAGGATCAAAGATGTTCCATGCCAGGTAATGCTTCTGCAAGTCAATGTTTAAAGAGTCTACTTCAGGGATTATGGAAAGAATCTGCTTTGTGATTACTTTTAAACCTGCCTGTCATCGGCTTGATAGAACTTTATTAACAGAAATGTAAACACACGTTGCAATCTGTAGAACACAGGAATCTTAAACAGCTTATGAAATTCAAAGTTCTTTTTACCTTTGGTGTTTGCTGATAACTCATTAAATGTTTCCCAGTGTTACAAGTTGTGCAGCAGAGATTACCTTGCAAATAAAAGCGATGATGTAGAGATGTTAATACAGCAAAAGGGCTGAGGGTTGCTCAACGTGGAACAAAACAGAATAATCTTCCACTACCAAAGACTTTGCTACAGTCAAGAGAATAACAGTTCTTAAATCTTACTACTTTTTTTAATGAATAGGATCTGCCAAATACCTCTTCTTGCCCACCATCCCAATGTTATCAAAGCCATGTACGCTTCCCAGACACAAGCTCACACACACTTTCACACACACACACACACACACACACACACACACACACACACTTTCATAGACTTTAAGCCTTGCATATAATTCCAGGGGATTTTACACTTCATCTAAATTCAACTAGAGATGAAATATTCTCAAGCTCTGCAGTCCACGTGTTTCCCTACAATGCATTTGAACTATACCATTCTCATGCTAGCAGGTACGCCCCAAATATGGCAGTAACACAGACCTCGTTATTTGTATACACCCAACAGCTTAGGCACTGATGTTTCAAGTGACAGTATGGCCAGTAAACCTCAGTTTCTCCCTTGGGTTAACATACATCTATAAAAGAGAATCAGGGGACTAGGCTGTGACTATATTAAAAACAAAGCTGAATTAGGCTGATAAAAATGGAAATCCTCACCTCTGTGCCAGTATTGCATTGCCCACACTGCCCTGTATGCATGCTTCCTATTTAACTGGGAGGTGGCTTTCCTAAGCAAACAACTGGAAGATATCAGAAGTCTTCTTAGAGGTGGATGACCCAGTTTTCCCTTCTGCCACTTCGGCAGATATGTAGCATAGGACGTGACATACTCTGCAAGAAAGTTCTGCTACACAGCCCCTAACAGATACCAGGAGAGCTTGTCTGTAAGAAATTAGTCACAGCAAGCTCCCAACTATTGGAAAAATTCCTTTACTTGATGTCATAGAAGTCAGTGTTACCAGAGACCAACAAAATGGTATGGAGAGTCTTAACTCTCAACGCCCATTGTGATTGAGTTTTCATATCTAGCCACATTAAAATCTGAATAAATAGTCCTGTTAAAATAATATTCATTACATAGGAATGGAAGCACAAAACTGCATTTCTGGTATGTGTCTATTGAAGCTAGAGATAGACACCACCGGTGGGTCCTTCTGGGTTCATTACTATGTTGTTCTCTTATATCTTCTGGGATGGTCATAGTAAGGATCCCAATAGTAAGGAAATCCCAATTTCTGCAGTTCGGGTTGGGATACCCCGAAGCCCCTTCTTCACCCACCACTATAATCGCCATCCATCCTGTCAATTTTCTATTACCTTGAGAACTAAGATTTTATTGCCAAGTGCTATCGAGTTCAACTCTTTGGAACGCAAAAGGACTCTTTTACCTTTCCAGGAGATAAAACCGAGCCTTTAGAAATCCAGCAGCTCATGTCCCATCCCCCATGTCTCCTTCTTCAAAACTACTGTTAGTCACATTTTCATGTGCCATTACATCAAATTCTCAAAAACTCACTCTGTTCAAATAGGGAGTGCAGCTTTTCAGTTTAAGGGCTCCATAGCTAGATTGATGTACCGATCACTGGTGAATATTATTTAGCTTTTCTTCTGTAGCACATAGTAAGCAGTGCCTGCCACAGTGTAGGTAAGTGCTCAATGAGTGACTTTTTAAAGTCATTTTGGATGGACACATTCTTAAGCACAACACCACAAATATTATCTCTTGCGTTCATATGATGTTCTCCTTTCCCTTCCTGGCTGTATGCACTTCAGAAGAGCAACCACACTGGAAACTGACACCCTATTTCACCTGTGATAAATTTCACTCTAATCAGACTTGCCAGCAAAATGACTTGGGGCTGGAACAGAACCCCACAATCCAATGAGTAATGTGCATTTAGCAGGTAATAGTTGCTTCAAAAATCCACTTTAACTTCCTTTTGTGTTCGTCACAGTGAAATAAACAAGAGACTTTGGCTACTCTTCTTTCTCCAAAAAATGCAATGTGAATCTAGAAGATAGTAAATGAGGTTTCGAAACCAGCTGGTTGACCTTATATCTCCTATGAGGCAAGTGGTTGCCAAAGTAAATAACACTCATTTCTCTTTGTGTCAAGACTGGTAAGTTTAGACTGCTCTGAGTGTGGCTGTGTGTTCTCCCTTCCCCTTCTGCTGAGGACCCCACTGACAGCTTGGGCTCTGGGTCTCAGGAAACAGACTTCATCTGGTTTACATTTCCTTTGAGCCCCGCTCTGAAAGCTAATGGGGAGATTTCAGATTTCTTTGCTAACATTATGGACTAAGTGATGAAAATCCCAATGAAATTCAGACTTCCTCAGTATTTATATATGTCTGTAGGGCAATTGTGAGTTAATAATCTTTTCCTGAAACCACTTTATATTTAACAATTATTTCTGGCATTTTTCCCTCTTTCCCAAAGGAAATTTCCTTAAGTTTTTTTGCTAACCCATATATAAAACGGTCTTTGAAAAATGCTGCAGTATCATTTGGGTTTTGAGTTAATTTAAACTAATTTTAAAACAGTAAGGTCTTCCTCTGACCACTTATTATATTCTAATATAAAAAATATTTGTAAAGAACTAACAGGATATAGGGAATTTTTCAGAAGTACTTAGCATTAACTATCAGATTCTATAATGAAAACAAAGTTATGAGTCTCTGTTTCTCTTTATCTTTTTAGTTTCAACAATAAATATATTTATTCGATAGGATTGGATATAGTTCAGTGTAGAACCATCTTCTGCAATGCAACTGTCAAATTCTTCAAGGTATATTAACTTTGGATACATCGGGTGTTCTACATTACTTAGAAATTAGGACTTCAAAGCTTTTTAAGCAACCTATTACATTTACATATTTTTTTTTCTACTGCAGCTGTAAATTGTGACCTAGACCTCTTCCATTTCTGTTTCTTTAGCTTTGGAATTTTACCTGAGTAGCTTCCATTCAACACTACAAAGTGTGGATGTTAACACAGACCAAGGAAATGCCTGGTTTATCAGATGCAGTTTGAGGGGCTGATTTCTCCCATTCTCTTTTCACATCTCCTGTCCCTTCTGATGCTTCACAGCTGTTTGGTATAAGCAAACCGCATCCCTTGGAACTGAGCCACATTTCATGTGCAGTCACACATATCGTCTTATCTTGTTTTATGGGATTCTCTTCATGTTCAATTACTGCTATTGCTAATGGGTGTGCTGGTCACCCAGAGTTGTTGAGAGAAGGGGGAAACAAAGGAAGTGGATAAGACCAGGATTCTGTGATTATCTCTACCATTAGCTAGGTAGAAGAATGCAGCTTCTCTACATTTCTAATAAAAGCAATAAACTTTTCCTAACCATTCCGGACAGTCAACATAAGGTTAAAAATGATTTGATAGATTTTTCAAAATACATTCAGTATGCCATTATTTGATGATACTATAAACCTAAGGGGAAAATAGACATTTAAAAAAAGCCATTCATAAAAAATACTAGCAGCCAATAAACATAGATAAATATTAACTTATTTAAAAATTAAAGAAATGCAAATGAAAACTGCTAAAGTTCTATAAAAAAAAAAAAGTACCTCAGAGGCTGATGAGGGTGTTGGGAAATGGGTTTTCTTACACATCTTAAGTGGAAGCATGATCTGATCCAAATTTTTCAAATTAATGCTATTTAATATGTATAACTTTCATCTTACCTATAAAAACCTACTGTAAGAAAGATTACCAGAAAACTTCACAGATATATAAATGACGATATCTGGCACAATATTATTTTATAGTAGTTAACTGTAGTAAAAAAAAAACTATAGTAGTAAACTGTTGTTATCCTTTTGACTAGATACAGAAGATAGGATGGTCAGAATCCCTTTTGAGTGCATTTAAAGCAAACTGGGAAAACACTACATTGCCAAATGGACTTACATTTCTTTTTCTGAAAGTAGTGTGTGAGAGGTAAATATGGACTGCCTAACTGTACACAAGAAATAGATGAGTTTGAACCACATTTTCAAGACATGCCTCCTCCTACTCATTCCATCCCATTTTATAATCCCCTCCATTGATAAATTAAGATCACAGCTCTTAGCCTGACAAATGCACACAAACTACCCTTTCCCCACTGCTGACACATATATGCACATATATTGCCCCAATATTTTACCTATGAATACAAAATTCCAAAGACCATGATTGAACTATAAATACAAAACCTAAGGAAAAAGGTCAAAGAAGATTTTCTTAATTTGGGTTAATGGCAAAACAAGACTTCTTGCTGAAGACTGAGTCTCACTCAGGAGGGATCTTTTTGTATAGTGATCTTTCCTTTAGATGTGAGCCTTGGGCCCTAGACCTGTTATTATTTTCTTTCTTAGTTATTTTTCCTTTTTCATTTCAATTATTCATAAGTGAGGTAGAAGAGACTTGTTTGGTGTGAAAACATCAAAAGAGAATGGAGTTAGCTTTCAGTACTTCTACACACTTCAGTATTTTTAGGAGTACCTAAAACATTATAGGTGCTCAAGAAATATTTGCTGGGGGGCACCTGGGTGGCTCAGTGGGTTAAAGCCTCTGCCTTCAGCTCAGGTCATGATCTCAGGGTCCTGGGATCGAGCCCCACATCGGGCTCTCTGTTCAGTTGGAGCCTGCTTCCTCCTCTCTCTCTCTGCCTGCCTCTCTGCCTACTTGTGATCTGTCTGTCAAATAAATAAAATCTTAAAAAAAAGAAACATTTGCTGGGTGAGTAATTATTCTATCCCATGCTAGAGGTTCAAAACATGAACATGGACCTTGCTGGGAGCCCCATATATCCAAGGGGACTAATTCAGAGCTGAATACATAATGGCAAGAAAATGGCAGAGTGTGGCTGGCTGGCTTGGTTTGTTTGTTTCTTCCTTTCTTTCTTTTTGAAAGAAATTCCTCCTACTTCTTAATAACTAATGAGGACCTGAAGCCTCACAGAATCTCTACTTTGTGTAGAGTTCTGTATTATGGCTCAGATGCACTAAAGACAGATTATTAAAAAAAAAAAAAGGAAGATCTTTCCTTTTCCTGGGAAACACTGATTAAAATGGAAGAATGTGAGTATTGTTTCTATGAATTCTTCATTTCCTTGACATATTGAAGCACTGTCTAGTCATAAAGGGCTACAACATGTGTTAGTTACCTTAAAGGGAGAGAAGAGAAAGTCCGTGATGGTTCATGTAAGGACCTATTTAGAAACTGTCCCTGCTCCCCTTCCCCCAGGGGATTTACTTGGAAACTAGTCCTGGAAACCAGCTCCAGGTAACAAAGCCCAGATACAAAGGTGGGTCAGGCCATGTGGAGACATCCAATCAGTCGGGGGATGCATACTGTCTCCCTGGTTACCAAGGAGTATGGGCCCCACCTTTTGGGCACCAATCCCAATCAAGGTGTAATAGGCTGGTTCAAATGTCTACTAGGATAAATTGTAACTCATTTGGTCGCCTAGCATCACTGTGGAGTTTCCTGTGTGTGTTACAATCTCATTGGCCACCTGTGTGTGGCCAGGCCCGACCACAAGGCCTTTGCCCTTAAAAGCTAGTCTGTGAAACAGAGAAGGGTCGCCCTCTCTTGTAAGAGGTGCGGCCCTGAATGTTTGGTTAGATTCTTGATGCTTGGTGTGAAATAAAGCTTTGCTTGACCTTCGCTTTGTATCAGTCTCACTCCTTTAATCATGGACCCATTATTGGGGCATAACAGTTCATATGTCACAACAGGTGGGGTCTCTTTCCTACCTCCTCCTCCTCACTCTCTGTAACTCTTAAAATTCTCCCAACAAGTCAGTGTAATTAAACCTATCATGATTCATGGAGGTGACTAACTCTGTTCTTCAGTTTATGAAACTGTTTTCCTCAGTGAGAGTTGGCGGCGGCAGGAAAAACCCAGTAATTTATGTGTCTACCCCTGCTACTTTCCACTGAGCCTTCTTTCTTCTAAATATTAGAAGTAATAAGATTTTCACAGAGCAGCCACCAAACACTACTTTGTACACAAAAGGAGGGATACCTTAGATGAGGTTTTCTCACTCAAATAAAATATAATACTGAGTTAATTATGAGGTTTTTCTAAAATGATTATATTTTAATAAGATGTGTTTATTATGTATTTTTCCTTTGATTGACCAGTTCTATAGTTAATCTGTAAAGAGAAAATCTGCATGTTGTAGGTCAGCATCGTAGTCTATACAATAATCTGTACTCTTACCACTGCTGTGATCTTCCTCATGCACTATCCTCCAGGGCAGCAGGAAGACCTAACCTGGTTTGTTAATGATAACTCAGTTTACAACTGTCTCTTTCAGATAATTGTTGGGTCCTCCACGTTCGTGCTCCCTATTCCTTCTCCTTTTTGCCACCTTCAGTGGTTATATTCTTCTGTTGCATCATGTGTTTGCTTGCATATTGACATTTGCAGCTGCTGGACTTGAGGTCTGTTTCCCTAAATTTGGGTGTCTCTGCCATCAAGTTCTACCCTCAGTTCTTAGTGCCATCCTTATCCACCTTGCAGACAAGTGGTGACTCTCTGTCTTGTCCTAGAATGTTTTCCATTTAATGAAAGGCAATATGATGCCCATATTATAAATTGCATCCCCTCTTGCTCAAATTCACCCGTAAGTATCATTAGCTATTTTCTGCATCTACCAATTTTACTCAGATATGGCTTCCTGTAGCGGTGTCAAGACCACCCTTCAAGATGAATCCCAAATGGGAAATGAAGCAAACTCTTCTCAATTTCAATTTTCCCCTCAATCCATCCAATACAGCCTTCACCCTCACATCATGGCCTGGAATAGGGGTTGGATAAGGAAAGCATACTTGCCTCACTGTCTGCCTCCCAAGCTTCTATGCTCTCTTTCTCCTCATCACTCACCAGAGTTATCTCCCTCCCCTCATAGAGTCAAAAATGATGGACAAAGTTCTGGGAATAAGAAGCTGAGGAGACAGAATGAATCAAGACCTTTTGAAACGCACTTAATAAATTAAAAATAAAATTATCATTGATCCAGCAATGCCACTTCTAGATATATATTCCAAAGAATTGAAAGCAAGGACTCAAAGTGTTGTTTGCATGCCCATGTTCATAGCAGCATTATTCACAGTAGCCAAGTGGTGAAAGCAACCCAGTGTCCATCAAGAGATCAAAGGTTACATAAAATGTGGTGGGCATATACTGTATATATACAATGGAATATTATTCAGCCTTAAAATGGGAGGAAATTCTGCCACATGGCAACAACATGGATGGACTCTAAGGACATTAGGCTAAGTGAAATAAGGCTGTCATAAAAGAACAAATACTGTATGATTCCACTTTTATGAGGAATCTAAAGTAGTCAAAATCACAGGTTCATAAAGTAGAATGGCTGTTACCAGAGACTAAGGAGAAGGGCAGATTGGGGATTATTGTTTAATGGCTATGGTGTTTGTTTTATATGATGAAAAGAGTTCTGGAAACAGATGGTCCTGATGGTTGCACAATATAAATGGACTTAATGCCCCTGACCTATACCCTTAAAGTGGTTAAGATGGTAAACTTTATGTTATATATACCTACCATAATAGAAAGTTGTAATGTATTTATTATGCCTGTTTATATCAGCACAAAAAACTGAACAGAAAACAATTTGTGAGGTGGCATGTTAAGGAAACAAATGTGTATTTCATTCTAAGAGAAGGAAAATAAGCACAGAGGAGAAGTATCTTTAGTAAGGGAGAGTTTTTCTGGAAAGTCTTCAAGCCAGGAGATATTCAGGTTCTTCTCATAAAACTAAAACCCTGCTATTAGTGAAGAAGGAATTGTTCTGCAGAAGTTATTTGCTGAGATCACTTATAACCAAAGAAAAGCATAATATTCACTTTTCTTGAATGTTCTGCTTTGCATTTGTTGCCCAAAGCTCAGGTCAGAATGATTTTCAGATTGCTTCATTCAAGTTTTAGTCTCTATAAAAACTCCTCCCAAGAGTTATGGAATCTTTCATTTTATCCTCAGTTCCTAGGATAGCATAGGGTACATGAGATGCCATGTCTAATAGTGTATAGATACATAGAAGGAAGACGGGAAGGAAGGAGGTGAGGGAAGAATTCGTTTCATCACATGTGTATAATTCTTTTCAACCCATAGAGCTTGTGATGGTTAATTTTATGTGTGAAATTGGCTAGGCTATGGTACCCAGAAATTTGGTCAAATATCAGCCTAGATATTTCTATAAAGGTTTTTTTTTTTTTTTTTTTTGCTTAAAGATTTTATTTAGTTATTTGACAGACAGAGATCACGAGTAGGCAGAGAGGCAGGCAGAGAGAGAGAGGAAGGGAAGCAGGCTCCCTGCTGAGCGGAGAGGCCCACGTGGGGCTCAATCCCAGGACCCTGAGACCATGACCCGAGCCGAAGGCAGAGGCCCAACCCACTGAGCCACCCAGGCGCCCCAATAAAGGTATTTTTAACAAGTGATGAACATCAAAGTTAGTAGGCTTTGAATAAATCAGATCACCCTACAAAATGAGGGTTGACATCATCCAATCAATTGCAGGCATTAAGAGAAAAGATTGAGGACTCCTGAGGAAGCAGGAATTCTACCTCCAGACTGAACTAGAGACTGCAATATCAACTCTCCCCTAGGTCTCCAGCTGCCAGTCTGCCCCACAGATTTCAGACTTGGAAGTTCTTATAATCACATGAGCCAATTCCTTGAAATAAATCTTTCTCTTTCATATATATATGTGTGTGTGTGTGTGTGTGTGTGTGTGTGTGTTTGTGTGTGTATATATATGATTATGCACATATATGCATAATTATATGCATACACACACATATATATAGAAAAATATGTATTACATGGATGTATTTATTATATATACACATAGATACATGTATATACACATACATATACACACATGTATGTGGGTATACTTGCATGTACATGTGTGTACACACACATCTTAGTTCTGTTTCTCTGGAGAACCCTGGCAAATACAAATTTTGATACTGGGAGTAGGGTTTCACGTGCTCTCCCCACAACTGTGGTCATGAAATTAAGGAGAGGTGCCAAAATTAAGATAACCCAACCAATGGACAGGTAGGTAAACATACCCATTAGAGCAAGAATTGATTGCCAGATTGATTTTACCCTACTCGACAACTCTAATACATTATTGAGAATAATTCCGAGGCCTAATCCATGCTCAGAAGGAAAACATATTGTGATGGAGGACTGAGATCTTTTCTATACAGGGCCATGTGGTTATCTTTCTTGCTTTCAATAATGGAACTCAAAATAATTTTCAATGGATAGAAATAAGCATAGAGAGATACCTCAGTAACGTTCCACTCATCTTTAATAGGTCTCAGATGTTTTCACTTCTTGGGGAGATATAACTGGCTTTATTTGAAGTTGAACATGGAGTTCCTTATCCTTACTTACCCTACTGTGTCCATGTTCTCTTTCCTCCTCTCAAAGGAGCCCACCTGAAGGCGCTCAGTTTTAGAGAAGACAGAGAGGGGGGAATTGACTTTTACCCTGAATTTCACACCAGTGTACCTCCCCACTCCAAGGAAGCTGGACTCTTGCCCTGGATCACCCCACCAATAGGAAATACCCCCTCAAAGCTGAAATTTGTCATTTATAGATTTAGAAATTATACTTTATAGAATTTGTTTAAATATAATGATCTATTTTCTTTTCCATGCCTAAATTTCATCATTCTGTAACAATCCTGATTTGCAATGTTATATTGTTGCCTTGGTTCAGAAGGATTCTCATTTAAGTCCTTTCAAGGAAATGCCAAATATGGTTAGCTTGACAAATTAAGAGCCTCTCTGAGGGACATGGAAGTTCTCATTTTACAAATTCTCATTATAAAAATCTCATAAATAATAAAATATCCTTTGGTCCATTCCATTAACGAACTCATTTGCTAATTCACTCGTTTTCTCAAGGTGGTCAAGCCTAGTGGCAGAAGACCAATAAGGAAATATGTGTCCGACTCAGCTCTAAGTGCTATGACAGACTGGTGCATCATTCCAGTTTTCTCTGGAAGCACAGAAGAGGGGTACCTGACTACTTAGGAGTGAGGAGGGTTGGAGAGGTCTTCCTGGGTGAAGGCAGCATTTCACCTGTAAGGACCTATTTAGAAACTGTCCCTGCTCCCCTTCCCCCAGGGGATTTACTTGGAAACAAGTCCTGGAAACCAGCTCCAGGTAACAAAGCCCAGATACAAAGGTGGGTCAGGCAAGGTGGAGGCATCCAATCAGTGGGGGGATGCATACTGTCTCCCTGGTTACCAAGGGAGTGTGGGCCCCGCCCTTTGGGAGCCTTTTGGGCACCAATCCCAATCAAGGTGTAATAGGCTGGTTCAAATGTCTACTAGAGTAAACTGTAACTCAGTTGGGCACCTAGCATCACTGTGGAGTTTCCTGTGTGTGTTACAATCTCATTGGCCACCTGTCCGTGGCCAGGCCTGGTCACATGGCCTTTGGCCTTAAAAGCTAGTCTGTGAAACAGAAAAGGGTCACCCTCTCTTGTAAGAGGTGTGGCCCTGAACGTTTGGTTAGATTCTTGATGCTTGGTGCAAAATAAAGCTTTGCTTGACTTTTGCTTTGTATCAGTCCCGCTCCTTTAATCACGGGCCCATTATTGGGGCATAACACACCTGCGCTCTGAAAAATAAGTAGAGGTGATCCGGTTGAAGAAGACAGTGTTAGTAGCTTTAAATAGAGGAAATGGGCACAAATCTTTAGTTCAGACAGAGTGTGACCTTTTCCTGGAACTGTCAAAGTGAGGATGTGCATGAAAGAAGTGGTGAGAGATGAGATAGGAAAGAAGGCAAAGGAATCTTCAGTGTCTCTCTGAAGGATCTTTAGGTCACCAGTGGAGGGACCTTGTTTTAAAAAAGAAAGGAAGTCATTGAACTGAATAAAGTAGGATGGTAGCACAATCAGTCCTGATCATTAGTTTATCTTTGACTTGCATTTTAGAAGGATTACCTTGGTTTCAGGGAGGAGTATGTATCAGATCAGATCAGGACTGATCTGACACAAGTTAACAGTGATTTGCATGAGAGAAGTTTGGGAAAGTCTAGGGACCCACAGGGGAGTCAGGAAATAGGAAGTAAAAGGACTTAGCATACAGACAAGGGAAAAGGTAGATTGGTTTAAGTGAAAGACAGAGGTAGGCCTGCTGCTGAAAATTATGCATCCCCAAATTGGGCACCACATAGGGCATGATTCTTGAAAGATGGCAATAGCCCAGACTTTTATTTATACATTCAAATAAATGAAATATACTTTGTAAATGAATAAAACATCCGGCTCCTGTTAGTTTGCTGTATATTAGCCACACCAGAAGTAGGCAGATGGGAAGGATGTCCAGAAACAAGAGGAGGCATCTTCACACCAGGGTGCTGGGGAGCCGGTCTCCAGTTACTCTGGTTCTTGCACAACAGGTTCATCATCAAGCTATGATCATCTGAGCTTATGCAGGAGCAGGAGTAAAGAACCAAGACCTTCGAAAAGCATCAGCATTTGAGTCTGGAAAACATTTTTCAAATGGTGAGAGTAGCAGTCTGTCGCTATTCAGGGAATTCATTTTATAAACCACATAATTAAGCCCGATGCAAGGAGGCGACTTGAAAGTTGGAAAACTACTTCCACATCTTGCTCCCCTGCTCCACTCTCAGTAATCATTTCTTTTGTGTCTGCATCTGCTCACAGCATCTAAGTCTCTGGGATTATGAAATTGACAACTTCTATTCTCACTCTCTCCAACCTTTTCCTTTTGTTGATTTGAAAGTAGATAATCCAGGCAAGTTCAGCTACATAATTTGCGAGGCCTTGCACAAAATGCAAATGCGCAAGTTCAGCTACATAATTTGCGAGGCCTTGCACAAAATACAAATGTGCAAGTTCAGCTACATAATTTGCGAGGCCTTGCACAAAATACAAATGCTGGGGCCCTTGTCAGAGAATTCTGAAGAGTGTTAAGACTGCAACCACAGAGCATTAAGCCAAGTGTGGCATTCTGAATCTGGTTCCCAATGGGACTGCATAGACCACACATCCATAAGGCTGAACTTGAACTTATAACCTTGTTTTATTAATGTAAAACAGCTGAGCCAAGATGTTCTATAGGTGGTGCAGAGGGTGGGAAAGAAGAACATTGAGACTTAATACCTTGTAACACTTCTTCAAATAAGGGAAATATCTCTTTCATTGTCTGATAAAATCATCCTATCTAATTCCACCCCTTTGTGCCATCATTAGCAGTCTACCCATTAAGCAGGTGAGTTAACCAGGAGTAACCAAAAGGGAACAGCTGCAAATACCATTAGCTAGTGGAAGTAACCATTCCTGTTTGAAATTGAAATGATCAGTGGATATATCCACTGTCTGAAGGACAAATTAATTGCAGTAAACATGCTCTCAACATACATGCCATGGTGTGGGATGCTCAGAGGAGGGAAATCAAGGGCATTAGCTTTGAACTACATTCTCCATGGAGCTGGGGGTGAAGATCAGTAATGAGTCAGAATCTTGACTTCTGAGAGGCATCTTCCCCACTTCAGTTAGACCTCTAACACTGCAAAGTAGGAGAGACTGAAAAGAGACACAGGGAAGGCTCTAACCTTAATCCCAACACTAACTTATGTACAAAATGGCTGGCCTGGGAAATTCCCTCTATGAAGGCAGAAGCTGCAAGAATCCAGATCTTCATTCACTGCTCAATGCATTTCATGCCATTCTCTAATTTACTCATTAAGTGTAAAACATGCAGACTCATATTTGGGGGGGGGGGGACTTCTTCTGGACCTGGAGCACACTGAGAGCTTATGATCTACACTATAAAACCAAATAAACTTAGATAGAAAAATTCTCAGAGTACAGTTGTAGCATGGGGTAAAACATATAAAGTCAGGCAACTGGGATTATAGTTACTATTTTGGTCATCCCTTCAGCTCCTGAGTAGTCTGCTCAGCCACCTAAAGGGTTCTTTGCCTAATTGATGCAAATTAGTGTAAACCCAGAGCATCACAGTGAAAGAGAAGCAACTGCTTTGTTCAGATTTAATATCAATTTAATACTATTCTGAAATTGAATTTTGTGTATTCACACTGCTAGTATATGCACACTGATCCAAAGAGCTAGTCTACAGCAATAAGTCTAGGAACTGGTTTTCCCGTCCTGGGACTCAGGAAGAGAAGAGGAATGGTCTGGAGGGATTTGAGGCTAGCTAGTCCTTATTCCTGTTCCTGAGAATTTAATCCCTAGAGACAGCATTTGGAAGCATTAATCATCCTCTTACAGAGTGAATCAGAGTGAAAGGAAATGAAGTAAGAACTGGTCAGAGTTGGGAAGGAAATATTTGGAGCCAGTAGAGTAGGTTGTGTTTCTAGCACATTTTTCTCACTAAGATCTAGTTGTAGTGTTTTGGGGGCTATTTTATCAGTTATAGAGGGCAGTATGGGCAACAAGCACAGACACTGAGATTAGCAAGATCTGACCTTTCAACTCACTATGTGACCTTGGGAAATGCACTCAACCTCTCTAAAGTTCAGCTTTCTTACCTATAAGATTGGAATATAAAAACCCGCTTGTAGAACTGTTCTCTGGATTTAGTGAGTTAATAATTCAAGATCCCAATGTAGATCCCAGCATACAGCTGACACTTAATAAATTTTATTACCCTTCCCCATTCTCCTCCTTTGGTCTTTGCCCTCTATGCTTCCTGGGATTACCCACCAGATGTAATTTCTCCTCTCCTGAAAGTCATTGCAATCTTATTCAGAATAAAGCAAGGGTAAGATGTGAAGTATGCTGTCTTCCCCAACCCCAAGCTCCTGAATTTAAGCCCTGCTAGCCCTCACCATGTGTTCCTGGTGCTGAAAGTCTATGTCTGATGATTTTCACTTCTCACCCTGCTGATCATGCACCTTCCTTAGCAGGAAGCAAATCAACAGAAAAATTTTTGGTATCCTGAAGGGCTGTATCTTAATACATCCTTTCCCTTCAGTGACATGAAAACATTCCATACTGGAGCACCTTCTGTTCTAAAAAACAGTATTCATTAACCCCACTGCATGGCTAGTGCCAGAGACATTCTGTGAAAAGGATGTGATTCACAGTGTAAGGTGCTCATTATCTTTGTACTGTTAAATCACATTTTTGAAAAATGCATAGAAATACAGCACACGTGCACACACAGAGTGGATGATCCATAGCCTAGTCTTTGAAAGAGTTGCTATGGGCAGTGGTGCTTTTAGAAACCAGAAACCAAACAGGATTACCCAAAGTAGATAAAAACAACTACAAAGTAAGGTTTTAACTATTTTTATATGGTCGGTACTACATCCCTACCCCTATGGCAGTTCCCCAAATGATCTGTACCTGTGTAGGTATCTGTGGCAGATGCTGCTAGCTGGCCACCTAATGTAGATGCTCTTCTTCTTCCATGTTCATATCATATTGGCTTTACTGGGAACAGCTAGATACACTCACAGCAAGAGCTGACCACGTGACACAGTTCTAGCCTGAGCAAACAGAAATTTTCTAGGGATTACTCAGAAATTTTTACTCTCCTGACAGAAGTGCTGTTACATTTCCCTTGCAGTTTTCTTCTTCTGCTGCCTCAACTGCTGAAGCCTCAGTGGCCATCTTGTCACTACGAGGGAAATCAGGAGAAGGGCTGATACTGCAGCCCCCTTGTCCTTGAGCCACTGCATCCTTGAAGACTGCCCTAACTTGTTTAAGTCTTTGTGATTTGGGTGTTCCTCTGAAAGCTGACATAGTGATCTTACTTGACCAGCAATTTCCATTAGATTAATTTCTTTGAAGTACCTTTGCATAATAATATTTGCCATATTCTATCACACCTATTAAGAAGACCAAAAGAGAGTCTGTAAGTATGTTTTGAAAACTGTCAAGCACTTAAAAATGGTAATCAGTATATCAAGGATAATGTCATCTCTCTATCCCTAATAGTTACAGTGTCTGAACATGGTTATTTGTTTTGCATTTAAGATATAGAAATAAATTTTGTGTTTTATCAGATTAGCTGGAGGATACATCAGAAAGCAGAACCAAGCCCTGCCTATCCTATATAAAAATGGCAAATACATATCATACCTGCCTAAATCCCATTTCTCCTCTAATCACAGACATGATCAATCAATCCAATCAATCCTCCCAAGGAGAAAACAAAACAAAACAAAATATCCTAAACATAGTACCTTAGAGAGTCACTATAAATCCAGCAGTATCTTAAAAAATAAGTGATTATTGGGGTGCCTGAATGGCTCAGTCAGTAAAGGATCTGCCTTCAGCTCAGGTCCTGTTCCTGAGCTTCTGGGATAGAGCCTCAGCGGGGACTCTGCTTCTCCCTCTGACCCTCCCCACCCCTGCCCCAGGCTGCTGCTCTTTCTCAATATTCTCTTTCAAATAAATAAATAAATAAATAAATAAATAAATAAATAAATAAAATCTTTTAAAAACCAACAAGTGATTATTTTGTTACATACAAGAAAAAGGCGGGTGCTATAATAATAGGTCAAGTTCAGCCAGGACTGAGCATAGATCATTAAAGGCAGCACCATAATAAAAAGAACAAAGTGAAGTATCAGATCCCTTATGAAGGAGAAATGACAGAAGGCACCCATCCGGGAACATGATTCAGGACTGGTGCTCAGGTTGGGCAGTGGATGGAGGCTGGCGAAGGTCCAGCAAGAAGGAAGCACCTAGCCAGCCAGCTTTATTTCTACATGTCTGCCATCTACCACCACCTTTCTACCATTGTTCTACCCTCTCTTTGTATGCAGACATTCTTTTCGCTATTATTCATTTTCTTATCTTCATCACCTTATAATTCTCTCCAATAAGGGGTAGCATGACCCAGTAGAAATGCTTTTCAACCAGATAGATCTGGATTCAAATACTAGTCCTTACAAGCAGTGGGAACGTTGAGTGAGTTGCTCAATCTCTCCAACTCCACATCTGATCAAGGAGGATAATAATAAAACCTCATAGGCTTGGGGTAACCATGGAACATGCAAAGGGCCAGGTTCATTTTAACAGCTTTTCCTCAGCTGGAGGAAGAGTCCATTTGTCTTCCCAGATCCTAGATGCATCGCCATCTCTCAAGAAGAAAGAAGTTTCTAAACATTCATTTTGAGATTCCAGACATTTTATAAGGACTCAATGACTATTCTAACCCATGAAGAAAGAGAAGCCTACATTGAGCAAATAAAGTCTATTTTGAACAAAGTACTTTGAAATAATACCCACAATGATGATTTCACACTATTCTCAGATAAGCAATGCCTATCAGACATGTTGCAGTTTAACAAACATTTTAATGAAAAGACCTCCAAATTCCACTTATATTTTACAGTGAAATTCTATCTACTCTAATAATTTTTAAACATATGGAATTTATTTTCCTTCACAGCTGGCTATATTTAATTTGCTATGAGAGGTTCCTGACTGTGTTATGTGACCCATTCCCATGATGCTTAAAAGTTAAATGTGTTTCCTGCTTTTCCAAATTCCAAATAAACTGAATAAAATAATCAATGCTTGGACACACAAATGTAATATCCAGAGCATGCAAACACACACACACACACACACACACACACACACACACACACACACACCTGTGTTTCTGTTTTCTATTAACTTGAAGTTTGTGGGAATGGGGGACAGAAAAAGTAATAAGGACAAGGAAATTATGAACCACTTAGAGTTACTTGAATTTTTCATATTGCGGTTATTCTATTTTTTTAAACAAGTCTCAAGAAATTATTTTTAAGATTTTATTTATTTATTTGAGAGAGAATGAGTGAGAGAGAGCATGAGAGAGGAGAAGGTCAGAGGGAGAAGCAGACTTCCCAAGGAGCTGGGAGCCCAATGCAGGACTGGATCCTGGAAGTCCGAGATCATGACCTGAGCTGAAGGCAGTCACTCCACCAACTGAGTCACCCAGGCACCCATATTGTGGTTATTCTTAAATGCTCTCATCTATCCTAATAATTTAGTATGCTACTGACACATTAATAACTTATTCATTTTATTTGTCTGTTTTTTTCCCTTATGAGCTAAATATCATGAATACTTAGAATAGCATTTCAAATTTGAAAAGAAGAAATAGTTTTTAAGATATTCATAATAATAATGTAATACCCTACTCAAATATAACCATAAATTCTGGAAACTCTTAGATCTATCTAAAAAATAAAGGCACAAGGGGCATCTGGGTGGCTCAGTGGGTTAAAGCCTCTGCCTTTGGCTCGGGTCATGATCTCAGAGTCCTGGGATTAAGCCTGGCAGCGGCAGCAGCGTGCTCTCTGCTCAGCGGGGAGCCTGCTTTCCCTCCCTCTCTGCCTGCCTCTCTTCCTACTTGTGATTTCTGTCTGTCAAATAAGTAAATAAAATCTTAAAAAAAAATAAAGGCACACTTGTAGCTATTAATACCAATTTTTAAAAAAATCATGATGATCCTGCATTCGTTACTATGCTAAATCAATTTCATCTCATGAAGACAGTCTTTTTTTCTATTTCAGTATTTTGTAATACTGGATAAATATACAAACTGTGTTTCATATCTAGTTTTGCAAGCAGTACGGAACAGTGAACAGCATCATCTGAGCAGCCAGGCATATGAAATTTTGTTTCTTCTACCGCTTACATGTTTTAGACAAGTCATGTTGTCTCTCTGGGTCTAACTGGTTTACGTATAAAATAGGGTTAATATTTTACCCACCTCAAACCAAGTAGCTGCACTTATATGATCCAATGATGAGCTTTGTAGTGTCAATTATTGGCTGTCAGTTAAGTGTCAATTGTCAACTGTAGTGTCAGTTATAGCTTTGGGCAAGTCACTTAATCTCTGAACCTATCTTCACTGAGAGGTGAAGGTTAAATTCAGTGATGCCTATAGGCAGTTGATATGATTTCTAGCACACCCTGGTAAGAGTATGGTATGTGGGTCAAGTACCATAGTTTTGTTCAATGACCCACCCTTGAGGACCTTTAGGCCAACTGACACATAGAAGATGCTTAGTAAATACTGTAGAATTAATTTTAATCCACTGAGCATCTAGGGCCACTCTGATCTAAGATTGACTAAAATCCCATCTCACATTCTTTAGAAAGTTCAATGCCTCATTCAAGACTTTTACAAATATATGGAGTCTCACTCTCTTCTCTCTCATATCTGGTTCAGATTTCCATCTTCTGCTGTTGTGCCCTATTTTGTTCTCCAATATATGGCTTGGTTCTATTTCTTGATTTCATGGTGATTTTCCTTTGGCTCCAACATACATATACTCACACTCCTCAACACAAATAAGCAGATTCCACTCTCATGATGAAACTGTGTGTATCTGACTCATAGGGAGGAAATAGGAGTCACAGTAAGCTGGGTTCAGTCACAGAGCTATATATAAGACAGTCTGCACTTGAAGGTTTAGCTTTCATTTAAGAAAGTCCCTGGGCCATAGAACTTAGTTACCCTAAAACAACAACAACAACAACAACAACAACAAACTATTCACAAGAAATAATTAGGAAAACCCCTATAGAAACTGTTCTTCTGATAAAAAAAAAATCTGCCATCAGAATCCCTCTCAGATGTAAGACATTTATTTATAAATATTTATTTATTTACCATGATTAAGGATTAAAAAATAAAAAAGCTTCACTATTGTCTTACTTTCCTTTAGTTGACCTCACAAATACACATTTTTCCATCAACCAGGGCATATCAGAACCCATCTGACAATGAGCATTAGGATCTTTTTTATGTGTACTCTGTACACCCTGTGTTAGACACCACAGGTTTCATTCTTGAGGTGTTCAGCAGTTTGCTTAGGAAAATCCATTCAGAGAACCAAAAGACTGTCTGGATCCAGAATTAGTCTCTTCTGTCCATATGTATTGCCAGTCTGGAGGAATGTGGCAGAGTATTTTCCAAAGTCTTCTTTCATAATTTAGAAACTGTTAAGTCTTAAAATGGGACTGTAAGGATGTGGAAATGAAGTAAATGTTCTTTTCATCAAAATGGATCATTTACTACCTATTCTTATTCGTGTTATTTCCCCTACTCTCAGGAACATTAATGATATGTCCAGAGTTCTTACTCCATGTGGTAAATAAGAGCAATCTCCTTGCCAAGAGATACCCACTGAGATTACCTACAAGGGGAGTGTTTTGGGGCTAGAGCGTGGGGAGGCTATGTCAGGAGTTTTTCCAAGCTCACAGTAGCAGGTTCCATACTGGATATTCCCTCTTTCTATTAGAAAGATCCAGAGACCCAGAGCAGCATTGCTGATGATGGAGGGACCAAAAAGATGTGACACACCTTCAGACATGTAAGAACTGGAAGATTCCTGGAACACATCTGCCCCATTTGTCAAGAAACAGTTTTTATTCCCAGGAATACCATCTTATATGTCTATACCATCTCTCTGAGTAAAGTGATTCATTCAACAAACCATGTCTACAGTGTCATGCTAGCTGTTCACAAGAGAGGCAGCAGAGTGTGGTTAAGGTTTTGGACTCTGGAGCAAAACTGCCTAGGCTACCATCTTGGATCTGTGCCTGCCAGCTCTGCAACCTCAAACACATAGACATCTCTGTGTTTCAGTTTCCATTTGTTTCAATTGGGAGGAATAACTTATTTAAAAAGGCAAACAAAACAAAACAAAACAAAACCCAAAAACAAAAATTAAAACCAAGAAAAAAACAGAGCACCTAAAGTTATGTACATTCTAGCAGAGACAAAAGAGAAGTCCACAGCTGATCCAAGTAACATCCAAACAATGGTATGTTAGAATAGATGTCCCAATACAAGTGCCTACAAATCCCAAGAAGGTGAAGGATAAGACACATTCACATCTAGAGCGCCACAGTGATGGTAATAAACCATTCTATGATAATATAGTGAAATGATCATCCAAAATGACATGGGGAAGAGAAAAACAGGAATAGTTATAAGTCCACACAGAGACTCTACTTGCTTATCTTCTGAGCTAGCTCCAGAAATTTTAAATATACACTATATAAAATCAACTTATTACATACTATGGATTCAGAACCTCAGGTAAGCTTATTCTACTGAATTTCATTAGTCAGTAAGTGAGTCCATATCTCAAAAGACAGGTCCAAACCACTAGCAAAATAATCATTACCTGCAAAGTACATATTCTTCCCCAAATATACTACAAATCACCTTGAAAAAAAAAAAAACTTGTTTTCAAAACCCCCAAATCCTGAAGTGCCGCAAATCTCTGGGATATACTGAACTCCCCTCCATAATAATCACATCAGTCTCCATTAACAATAATGTTTTTATCACGTTTCCCTCTCTTAGGGACCTAAAAATTCTACTCTGGACTCAGATAACCCATAAAAACTGAGGCAATAAAAAGCAAAAAATGCAGACTTTTAAAACAGGTCTGAGAATGTCACTGTTTCCTGAAGGTAGAAATACAATGATATAAAACCCTGGTTAGAAGCAAGGAACCTGTTAGCAACTGGCATGGAAATTACCCCCATTATTTATTACTGTTATTAGGTGAGATTTTTATGCCACATAACTCAATAGAGAATACCATCTATTTGATTGCATGGGAAGAGAGTCTGGTCCATTATTATTAATTTGCCTACTCTCTAGTCATTAAGTGACTGCTCCTTTGGACCATGAAATGTAGTACATGAATAACAGAAAAAGGTTTTTACCTTTCTCAATAAGATAATGAATGCCAGCCACTGTACCAGTAAAATATTCAGCCACCTGTTTGGATATCCTTCTGCAACTGTATTTAAGAGCAAACAGCACTGGGACCAAGTGGTGCTCACTGAGAGAATGTTACCTCTTGCCCAGCTTGTTAATCAGTTCAAAACTCTGGACTGCCATTTGTGACTGTTTTATATTTGTTCTTGAACCTTTTCATATATGTAAGGATTTTTGGCCTTTGGCATAATTTTTTCACGCTTCACTCACCTGTCACTATTGATTCAGAGCATTCACTCTTCAAATAACTTCTTAGATAATCAAAGATTGCTACTTTCTGCACCAAGTTTTTGGTAAACATCTCTAAAATCAATTTTTCAAAATGATAGGCATACCATTCCCTGTTTGTTTTTATTTAAGTGAATGTGTTGAATCTAAGTTAACATTTTCTGGATGACTATCCTTTAGATTGGTTGTTGTTTGAAGCAAAAGCTGCAAAAGGTAAGGCTTTGTTCAGTGCTTCAGTCCTTGTATTAGTCAAGGTTCTCCAGAGCAACAGAACCAATAGATAGATAGATAGATAGATAGATAGATAGATAGATAGATGATAGATAGATAGTTATAAGAGGAGATTTATTATGAGAGATTGGCTCATGCAAATATGGAGAATGAGAAGTCTTGTGATATACCATCTGGAAACTGAAGGCCCAGGAAAGCCAGTGGTATAGTTCTAGTCTAAACCCCAAGGCCTGAGAATGAAAGAGTCAATGATTTAAGTTCCAATCCAAGTCCCAAAGTTCAAGAACCAAGAGCACCAATGTCCAAGAACAAGAGAGGATGGAAGTACCAGCTAAGTAGAGAAGAAATCTGCCCTTCCTCCACCTTTTTTATTTAAGCCTTTCAGTGTATGGAATAATGACCACTTGCATTCATGAGGGGGATTTTTCTTCACTCCATCTATAGATTGAAATGCTAATCTCTTCCTGAAATACCTTCACATATCCCAATACAATGTTTTATCAGCTATCTGGCACTCCCCTTAGCCCAGTCAAGTTGACATATAAAATTAACCATCACAGCCCACAAGAACCCAATGCCATACTTGTGCCCATCTCCAGGTTAGAAACCTATTGAGTCTTCTGTCACAGGAAGTTCTTGAAATCCTCTATGGGCACCCCCAACACCTGGGATCAGGGGAACTTAGATTTACTCTCATGTTCTACAAACTGCTGTGTCAGGACACTCTGTGCTAACCAATATCATGTCTCATGTCTATTATCAGGTGTCTTTGTCATGTACTCTGGGAACTTTCCACTGCATTCCACATGCTCCCCATAGACATCAGTGGGATTCCTCACTACCAGTGCTCAGAATTCCTTAATGACTCCTGGCCAAGCCTGTCTTTAAGCTTGACCAGAAAGCAGAAGTGATTGTTTATGCTTTTACTGTTCCTTCCAGCTGTAGGGGCTCCGTAGCCTCAGAGCTATCCAACTCTGACCCATTCTGCCTGGAAGAGAATATAGGTTAATAGCCTTTGGCCTCTGGATGTATGCCAGTGGAACTTAACATTAAGTCGAAAGATCCAGGCCCAGATGCCATTGCTGACCTACTTTAAGGCCTCCTAAATCTCTTCCACCTTATTGGACCAAGGATTAATATTCTATGTAGTCCTGAGATTATACACAACCAACATCACTGGTGCTGTTTCTCTCTCTCTGTGTCTCATTCTGTATCTCTTTAGTCTCTGCTTTTGTACCTCTCTCATCACACACACACACACACACACACACACACACACACACACACACAATCACACCCTCACATAAAACCCACGCAAAGAAAATCAACGAGACCATCATTAACATAAGTTTTTGTTAAAATATTCCCAGAACAAGACAGTCACAAAGGAACTTGTTCTAATGTGTGGAAGGAGAACCGAATATTTTATGGGTTTCAGCAGGATGCATATTGGTCAAACTATAGCTAGTTTTGAGGATACAGACATTAGAGATTGGAAGTTATTATTTCAGAGTTCTGTACTTGTATCAAGAAGAATGGAATGGAGCAGTTAGAGGTAGGGGACAAGGACATGGGAAGGCCACAGTGAAAAAGTCTCAAGTCTTTTAGGACATCTCTATATATTTTTTTATTGTGATAAAATATAAATAACACAAAATTTATTAACCTAACCATTTTAAATTGTATGATTCCATGACATTAAATGCATTCACACTGTTGTGCAACCAACACCATCATCAAACAATCAGGAATTTTTCATCATCCCTAACTATAATGTCATACCCACTAAGCAATAATTCCCCATTCTCCCCTTCCTTAGCACCTGGCAACCACCATTTTACCTTTCATCGCCATGAATTTGATTCCTCTAGGTACCTCACATAAGTGAAATCGTATAACGTGTGTCTTTTTGTGACTGGCTTATTTCACATAGCATAATGTCTTCAAGGTTCATCCATGTTGTTGTGTGTGTCAAAATTTTATTTCTTTTTCAAGGTTGAATAGTATTCCATTGTATGTATACACTACTGTGCATAACATTTTGTTAATCCATTCATCCATTAATAGACATTTATGTTGCTACCACCTTTTGGCTATTGTGAATAATGATACAAGGCATCAGTGCACTTAATTTGATAGAGTACTTATGATGAGATCAGCATCAAGCTTAGAGCTTTCTATATGCTGACTCTCAAAAATGTCACCAAAATAATGTGTTGATAAGACAAAGCTGAGGTTCTTACTCACTGCTATAAGGGAGAGCACTGCCTTGACAGGATCTGAGTTGTATCTCAGAGAGAGAAAGGCAATATTGGGATATTTCTGAATTTTGACTTAAGGTAGATCTTTCAAACAGAGGACTTGACTGGGATTGGGTACATATCATGACATCAGAGCTTAGAATTACTGGGCACAGCAAAGAGAGCAAAGAGTCAAAGTGTCCTGGGGTATAAGCTATCATCTGATGCTTTCTGTTGAAGAGTTATTTGGTCCTTCAGAAGGTTCTTGAGATAAACAATAAAGTTACTTACAACTTTTACATTCCAACCAAGAGTTAGCTGGGATAGTAAAGTTATGTTGAGGAAAACAGTGAAATAGTAAAATCTGTCTAAAGTAGTTAGTGATTAAGTAAGTAGATGGTTTTGATTTTCACACCAATAACTTCCTCAACAACATTAGATAGAGGGATACTACTCCTTATTTCCCAGCAACTTGCCCTAGGTCACCAAGCTAAAAAGGGTGCTGATGAGATTAGTACGTAGGCTACCAGCACTGGTGATCTTAACTACTCCTCAGTACTGCCTCCAGAGATTGTTTCCGCATGTTTGACACACAGAGCTGAGACTAAGTCCTTGATAGGTGACTTGCCTTTGTTCTGATTACCTACTATACAGAACCTGGGTCCAAACTTGGGATTGCAGCCCATGGCTAAGAGCTCTAACATCCTTTCCAACATTCAGGACCTGGCCCTCACTTCCCCCATCCTGATTTCCTACTGTGTCATAACAGCTCTTCTGTAGCAATAGCTCCTCACATCCTTGTACTGAACTCCATTTCAGTGCCCCTGCTTTGGCCTGGCTGCTGGATTGGATACCTTGATCCCTTCTATTTCCAGAACTGAAGCTGATATTTTCATGCTTCCTTTGCAAAATACACCTGCATCTAAAGGTCATCTCTGGAGCCATTTTCTAGAATCATCCTTCCCTCTCATCTTGTGCTGCTATACATAATGCCTTTCTGATGTTATAAGACTCTAATCCTCAAACAATGGCCTGTGGACTAAATTTGGCCCACAGACTGTTTTTCTATGGCTTGCAAATTAACAATGATTTTTATATTATTAAATGATTGTGGAAAAAATTAAAAGAACAGTCTTTCACGACATACAAAAAGTATATTAAATTCAGATTTTGATGTCTATAAATAAAGATTTATTGCAGTACAAGCACATTAATTTGCATATTCACACACTTATTTGCACAATTTGCCCAATGTTTATATCTGCTTTCAAGCCACAATGGTGGTGTTGAATGTTGGAATGAAAAGCCTTAAAATATTTTCTACTTGGTCCTTTACAGAAAAAGTCTGTTAATCCCAGGTTTAAGGTCTTTGTTGCCAAAGGCCTGAATGCAAGGTAACATGAAATCCTATCTTCTCCACCTTTGCCACAGCAGAATGGGTTCTGCTGTAGGAACCAGCAAGATTACAGCAAGGTTGTAGTCTGCTCCCTAGAGTCCTCTAAAGTATCACCTCTGCCATAGCATTGCCTCTGTGACTATTTTATGTGGCTAGAAGGTTTCCACAGCAACTTACAATAACCCTGGTCAAGTCACTCTCTTCCCCTGCTTTAATCCTAGTGGCATTCCCCCCCCCCATAGTACAACTGGTTCAAGGGCAGTGCAGTTAAAATGATAAAGTTGTTTTCCTGCTCTGCACCTTACAGGTTATAACCAAGTTACCTGTAGCTTCCTTGGCTGGGAGTTTGGACCAGACCTCTCCATATTTGGGGGAGAGAATACTGGTGTTTCTACAGAGTTCTACTTTTTCCAGACATGCAACCCACCAGGTCAGTGTCTGAACTGCCAAAAGCAACTCTTTTGCATTAAAATATGGAAATAAACTAAGACAAAGTAAATGAGAAAGGCAGAGGTTACTATTCAGAGCTTACTATAGCAAGGGAATCAGCCACCATCACCTGTGTTTTGGCAGAGACTCAAAGGTGTGCAGGGGAGTGGAAGTGCTGTCTAGTGGGAAAAAAAGGAAGGCTGCAAGTATTCCCTGATTAGAGGTTGTTGGCTTGGGGGAGTTACTGGGAATGAACTAGGAGCAGGGCATCCCATGTGATTGGTTAGGGGTACATATTTGTCTTTCTCTGGACTTGTCCTAAGTTTGAAATGGGAACAAAATTCAAGGAAGCTGTCAGTTATTAGTAAAGTCTTGACCATTTTTCACTAATTGTTACAAAAGTTGTTGTTTAGCTTTTTGGATTATTTTTAGAGATTGCAATCAGGCTTACTGTAAGTCTGATGTACAGCAGGCTGGCTTTCTGGGTTGTCTCTTGCAGATGGGGGGTTGCTTCCCTGGAAGGTCAGCATTCTATTTTTATATAGACCTGGCCATCATCCATTGTATATTCAGTTTCTCAGAGTGAAATCTGTATAGGAGCTTGCTTTGTCTTCTTCTTGGCACTCCATGCCATGGTTCCTAACATAGTGTAGTTGCGAAGTTTGCAATAATTAATGACTTAATGGAGGATATGGGGAGTAGGGGATTCAGACTCAGTTTATTGGATAAGCCACATGTCACCTTGCAGGGAAAAAAACCTCATGAGCTTCAAGTTAAAAACAGAGGATTTGGAGCACAAGAGGAGATACAGCAAAATCTCTTGTTACTGTTTCGCCAGTTATAATACCTTTGATGCCTAAGTTTAGGTTCTGGGCCCAGAAAACTCTTCTTGGTAAAAATTTGTCACAAGTTTCTGGTCTTTGGGGCTTGCCCCAGAAAATGTGCCACAAAATGAAATCCAACTACCAGTTTTAAAGTATAAATAGACATAGAAGAAGAGGGATGAAGCATGGAGTTCTGCATAGGGTGGACAAGACTATGGAGGGGGCAAAGACTTAAGGGTATAGGTGGTAGAAGCACAAGGGATAAGATGAAAAGGTGCCTTTGGGACAGATTTGAGGATGAAAGCTACCCTTCTCAATAGCTCCTCTATCTACAACCAACCCCCTCCCCCAGAATCTGGTCTCAATCTTTATTCTGTCATATTTCTTTATATCTGAATAGGAAACTGGCAGGAAGCCAAAATGAGTACCAAAATATGCCTGACATTTTGTGTGTCTGCGTTTCTAAGATTTTATTTATCTGAGAGAGAGAGAGAGAGAGAGAGGAGGGGCAGAAGGGAGGGAGAGAAAGAAGGAAAGAATTCCAAGAAGACTCTGTGCTGAGCATAGAGCCTGACACAGAGCTCAATCTCATGACCCTGAAATTATGACCTGGGCCGAAACCAAGATTTGGCACTTAACTGACTGAGCTGCCCTGGCACCCCCATTTTTTTGTTTTTATCTTCCTCAATTTTCTTCATGTCATCCCTGTCTTGTGGCCTTAAGTCCATCTTTTCTTTTTCAAGTCTGTTCTTGTTCTATTATCTTTCTTGATCCAATCCAAGGCCAACCTCTAAGATAGTTTCTCTGACCAACTGAGCTTAAAAATTATACATGTCAGGGGCACCTGGGTGGCTCAGTGGGTTAAAGCCTCTGCCTTCAGCTCAGGTCATGATCCCAGGGTCCTGGGATGGAGACCCACATCGGGCTCTTTGCTCAGCAGGGAGCCTGCTTCCCCCTCCTCTCTCTCTCTGCCTGCCTCTCTGCCTACTTGTGATCTCTGTCTGTCAAATAAATAAATAAAATCTTAAAAAAATTATACATGTCTCCGCAGCATTTTGATGACCCTCATTGTCATTGCCATTTACTGACTGCTCATGTGAAAGACTATCACTAGACCCAAGGATGAAAGGAGTGATGGCTTACAGTTCCTTGCATTGCTACAGTCCCTACTCCAGAGTCTTACACATATGAAGCAGAGAAGAAATGTTGACTTGCAGTACCACTTATTAAGGGCCCTTGGCACTTGGTGGATGAGTTCTAATGTTAAGGCTTAGCTCAGATTATAAATACACCACATGGCTTCCCCCAAATAAACTTGTAACCTGTACATTTGCTACATACTAAATAAATTGTTCTGATTAAAGCAGGATTTATTTTCTTGGTTTGTATTAGCCATTACTTCAGTGGTTAATGAAAATAATATTATTAGAAGTTTCCTAGTTCCTCACTTTCCTAGTTCCTCCTCCTCCTCCTCCACCTCCTCACCTCCTCCTCACCTTTCCAGTTCCTTATTGATTTGGCCTAATCCACTCTGCCTTACAACAAAAAGTAATTGAAATAGGTCATTTCAGTGAATGGTTCCTATATTTTCACTGATTACATAAAAGCCTTCACACCCCATAAGTTTCCTATGTTCTTCCAAATATAGCAATATTAGTTATATTTTAATAATAAGTACCACTTAGGCATCTGCCAGCACATGTTTTCTCATAACCTTTCTCCAATGATTCCAGTGAGTTTTGCCAAAGTGTTCACAAAAGTAGCCTATTACTGTAATTCAGTTTTAACTAGATGGTTGTCATAACTTTGATGTCTTCTCACTACAACAGCTTTCCTAACAAAAGAAAAAAATATATCAATCATTCCCAAAATTCTTATTTCTAATATATGATCACTTTTCCTACCTGAAGACTCAACCCCATTCTCTGCTTTATTTAGATAAAACTTGGCTCATGATGTCACATGACTGAAATTGATTTCTATAAAATTTAGTCCATTATCATTTTTATATGAAATATTCCTTGTATGTCTATTTATAGGTATATATTGATCATTGAAACCAGGCCAGACATTTAAGTAAATTGTTTGATCTACTCTACCTAAAAAATTTTACTTTATTTGGTTTATTTGGTTGGTTTAATTACTAAATAAACAAACCAATCATTTTGGTACATGGTTTATGTGTATGAACTGTGTATGAACACTCACACATGGTGGTGTTTTAAAGGGAAGGATGAAAAGAAGTTAAGAGTCTCTAAAGATTCTAGCAACTGAACACCATAGCTAATTATTTTATCATTTTTGAGCTGAGGAATGAGAGCTAGAGAAGGAAGTGCTCACTTCAGCCTTAGGCATCATCTAGTCAGGCTGGACCACTGTCATGCCTATAATTAGAAACCTTCTTTATCCATCACTAATTACAGTAAACGAGAATATAGATACTAACGAGGCCAGTCCTGGAGATGGCCGAACACATTTAGATGAGGTGCAACATCTGACTGATGCCTGATAATTTTGAGAATTTCAATAAATTTCTCTTCTACTTTAAAAATAAAAGTGGAAAGAAATCACTCAAATCACTATTACAACAAAAGTAATTGTAAATAAATACTTGAAGCAGAATTTTATTATAGGGATCAGGAAATAAAGGTTTGTTTTTGTTTCTTTTTAACTTAAACATACAAACCAAACAAGTAGAAGGAAGTGAAAATAATGTGACTACATTATGGAACTTGAAAAATGGAGCAAAGGATGGATAGTCAGGAAATTTGCATGGAAAACAAATTTCATTGTCTGAATACAAAATTAGACTAGAATAACAATGAAAACAAATCCTAGTGGATAAAACCCCAGTAGAATTTGTGTCTGGTCCCATCTGGCGAGCCCAGAAAGCCTGCTGAGGATACTAGCTCATTTTATTTTATTTTATTTATTTGTTTTTAAAATTTTTTTAAATTTATTTGTTTGATAGAGAGAGATCACAAGTAGGGCAGAAAGGCAGGCAGAGATAGAGGGGAAGCAGGCTTTCTGCTGAGCAGAGAGCCCAATGCTGGGTTCCATCCCAGGAACCTGGGACCATGACCTGAGCTAAAGGCAGAGGTTTAACCCACTGAGTCACCCAGGTGCCCCCCACACTGGCTCATTTTAAACTTTTTTTTTTTTTTTTTGGTGGGGCTGTCACGAGGCCAACATAGGTGAACTCCACTTAATACAACTGATGACTTTGTTAAAAAAAAAAATCATTCAATCATATTTAAATTTCAAAAAGAGAATCAGCCTTTTAAAGAAACCTACCAAAATCGCATAAATCTAGACTATTTTGTATGTCACAATGGATGCTCTTTAGGTGATGCATGTTGGCATTTAGAATATGTCTCACAAGGAAAAAATAACGTTCTATGAACACAATAAAAACCAGATGTTGCCTAGCTATGAATATTTTTATCCCTGAAGTGACATTTGAAATGTATGAAAAGCCATTATAAAACCAACAATAATAATCATACTGGCATTAGAGCAGCTCACATTTACTGTGTACCTGCTCTGTTTTAGCCCCTGAGCTGTGCTCTTTAACATCATGATTACATGGGCAGATACTGTGCTAAGTGCTTCAGCAGGCATATTGCTAGTAAATTTTAGATGATAGTAAATTTTAGAAGCACTAGCTCGATGGGAAGAAAAAAGGAAAAAAAGAAGAGTTTGGGGGCGTCTGGGTGGCTCAGTGGGTTAAGCCGCTGCCTTCAGCTCAGGTCAAGTTCTCGGGGTCCTGGGATCGAGCCCCGCATCAGGCTCTCTGCTCAGCGGGGAGCCTGCTTCCCCCTCTCTCTCTGCCTGCCTCTCTGCCTGCTTGTGATCTCTGTCTGTCAAATAAATAAATAAAATCTTTAAAAAAAAAAAAAAGAAGAGTTTGGAGCAAACTGGAGGTCAGACAGAAAGGCAAAGTTTATAATTTGTCCCTCCAATCTTATTTAAATAACTTGGAAGGGATGAAAACGAGAAAATGGTGGAAAATGAGTCAAAGTGGAATTGAGTCATTTGGAGCCAGGAATGGTTTTGAAGGAGTCTTTGGGATGTAAATTTTCATGTAATACTGGTTGTGTAAGCTATGCTAAGTAAGAAAATAACTGGGCCCCATGGGAAGACCTTTCCTCTGTGATGTTACCCTCCTGTCACCATAAGGCAATAGTCAGCCGTCGGGCTATGGGGCCAACCAGCAACCCTGCTGCCATAGAACCTGGAAGACCAGTAAAGTATTAATTTTATTAATCCCAAGACCAGCTTTATTTCTATACTGGGGAAGAACAGGGAGGGGGTCCATTCCTGACAAGGAATCAGGATCACAACTCTGGGGCTTTCTAAACTCAATTTAGAAAGCCAGAGTTAAACATTTCTTTAACTCACCTCTTAACCGAGTCCCTCAGCTCTCCTCACCAGGAATCAAATAACATTGATTTTTATGTCTTTCTTGATCATATAAGCCATAAATAGTTACCCCCAGGTTAATTCTGCACCATCTCCTCCCTGTTACTTCTTAACAGTGGAATGCTGGAACTGGGTGTGTGTGTGTGTGTGTGTGTGTGTGTGTGGCGGGAGTCAAGAGAGTCAAGAGTTGCGGGTTTAGACCTGAAGTACTCAAAAGCTAACTACCAATTTTTTTCTCTAATCACTCTTAGCTAATAGAAATGAAAGTTTTATCTGTGGTCTTCTTTTTTCCTCAGTTGTTACTTGTTTCTAATAAAAACTCTAGACAAAGTTTCATGTGCAGCCATTCCACTGTGGGAAAGGTTTGTTATCAGAATGTAAATGTATGTTTAAGAGTCCTTAGGCCAGTGAGTAGCAACTTACTCACTCAAGTAATTCAACAGCTGAGAAATAGGAAAGGTTTTTTTAAATAGCTATATGAATTAGAATTATTTCACTTACAAAAGAAAAAAAATTGCCAGTGTGCCTGGGTGGTTCAGTCAATTAAGCATCTGCCTTCAGCTTGTGTCGTGATCCCAGAGTCCTGGGTTCAAGCAATTTCTCCACTATATTCAAGCTTATTTGCAAGCAATTTTATTCAATTTTCTGCTTACCTGACACCTGAGGGGGTGCATGGGTGGGAGGGAGGATGAGGGAGATGGGGCTGAGGATTGGTGACCAGCAAAAACACAGAGTGTAGACTGTTTGATAAAATTGGAATCAGGTATAACTTTCCAGTGGTGTAAGGCCAAGTCCATCCTCCTGGGATTCCTGCTATGGCTTGTATGTCCCCTCTGATTAAAGAGGATTCTAGAGAAAAACTCCTTTCTCAGGGTGAGGGGGTGCACACCGCACTTTGCTTCTTTCTCCTGCACTGTCCTCCCTTACTCTGAAATGTCAACTAGGACTCAAAGGAGGGGCAAATCTGATTAGGTCACTGGACAGAACTGACTCAGATTCCAGTTACAGGTCTCTAAAAGTGGATATGACACAAAAATGGGACCAGATAAAATAAGAGTGGTTACTTACAAAGCCAAATAAGAGAGACCAATGACGGACAGCTTCCATATCTTGGTAGTTAGCTCAGTCCTATGCATTTGGTCAAAAAATGCAAGAAGCTATACAAGCAAAAAGAGTGGTTGCACTGTATGTAAATTAAAACAACTATTTAAATGTGAAATGAGTCCTTCTCTTGGTAACCCGCAAAGTGGACGCCCTGGTGGTGAGGTTTTCTGGGTTCTCCTCGTTGCGAGCAGGGTCACTTGCCAGAGCACATGATGCTTGCTTCTGTGGCGGTGTCCCTGCCACAAGGGAGGGAGGGCTGCAGTCTGTGTGTTCCTCTCACTTGGTGTGTACCAGTAATGCATTGCAGCACACTTGCCCCCGTATAACAAGAGCCCCATGGATGCCGCTTGAACAGACCCTCGATCTTGCACGCTACTGTATTCAATCCAAATGCTCTGATCGTGTCCTTGGCAGAGATTCAGTCTGCCAGGTGACATTTGCACTGGACACCTACTATGTGCCAGGGACACAACGTAGTGCTGGGAATCAGGGACATAAAAACAAGATGGAGCCCCTGGGCTGGAGCTGCTCCAGTGGGGGAGCCAGATGTGTAAACAAATAATTAGAGCACTGTGTAATTAGTGCTAATGGAGGCCTGTGCAGAGTGCTCTGGGGCACAGAGGAGTGACTACACATAAGCCTCAAGTCATCAGCCTCCAGCTGCTCCAAGAGGGTTAATATCACTGTTGTGCCCAGAAAGAAAGAGCCTTGTTCCAAGGAGGCATTGACGCTGTGTCATCACACAGGGACACACATATCCCACAGACACACACAGATACACACCTCACACATGTATCACAGGCACACACCTGAAGTCCTCCCACCCTCCGATAGGACAGCCCATGCCAGGCCTGCCCCATCCTGGACCATGATGGAAAGAGCCCAGACGCTGCTTTAGCTTGGCATGTGGCAGGTTGGGTAGCAGTTGTGGGTGAATTCCTGCAGCTCACTATGATCCTTCCTAGTGCCTTTTCCTCACAGGCTGCAGGCAATCTAGGCTGCTCAATGGTCTCCATGGCAACAGGTCTCTCCTTCCATCTTCCGCATGTGCAGGGTGCTTCTTAGGAGGAGGGTGGGCCCCTGACCAGTGCTCAGCCAAGCTGAAGGCTCTGTGTCTTTCTCTCCTGGTTGTTTCAAGGCCTTGATTTTTCTGCAAGGTGTCAACGGTAGACTAGGAACACAGGAAGCTCTCCTTGTCCATGCCTGACACCCCCCCCCCCACCCACGGCTTACTGCTGAATTACAAGAGGTGCTGACATTAGCTGCTCAGACCGAAGGTGGATGAACGGGTCCCAAATGTCCTGTCAGCTGCCAAGGACAAGGTGGCCACGAGAGCATGTGGCTGTGAGAGCATGTGGGCTGCAGGGTAACCAGGATGACAAAGGCACTCATGTGCGAGGTGAACAAAGAAACCAGAGATACATAGACTGGAGAAGAGGAGTGTCACAGAGAACCACCTAGCCGGCCAAATCCCATACAGAAGCAGGAGCAGATGCAGTCCCTGGGGCACTGTTACTATCACTTGGACCAGCTCTTCGAAGAAAAAGGCCACATGAATTTCTTTCCTTTCCCTTTCCTAAGTGTTTCAAAGGTGGAGGGAGTTGCTTTTGAAGATGAGAGCTCCCCATCAGATCAGATAACCAAGCAGAACCTAGATGGTCATTGGGTGGAAATTCAGGTATAACATGAGCCTTCAGTGTCTCATGCAAACCTGACTGGCTTCTTCGCTCTTCTGTGAGTAGCCGAGACACCCCGTGGTACCCACTTTCTTACCTGTAAAATGAAGAGTGAGGCCAGAGCGTGGCCCAGACCTCCATTTGCTTTATAGCCCAGTGTTCAAACCCCATTTTCTAAACTTGATTCTAACTGCACAATGCCTAACTTCATAGATTCAGGGCATTTCCTATTTTCTGAGCATTTTCATATCCATGATCTCATTACCTCTTCCCCATTCCTCTGTGAAGTAAATAGAACAGGTATGATCATAGAGGCAGGGAAGTTCAAGGGAATTTCCCAGGGGTTATGAAAAAGCTAGCGGCGGAGCCAGCACAGAGGCCAGGGCTCAGGTCTGCCAGTCCAGCCAACTGTCTTCTGGTGCGGATGGCACATTCATGGGCATTTCCACCTGGGGCAGATGATGCCATGGAGAGGGGCTCTCAGTTAGCAGTACTGTGCAGTGTGAAATGTGGCAGAAATAGTACATAAGTAAATTAAACTTAGTTTCCATAAATTAAAAAAAAAATGTCTGGCTGTCAGTTGTTGTCAACTTTGGGCTTTGCTGCTAGATAAATTCCGAGACACAAACCTGCTAACTGTGTCTGACATGAATACATGGGTTATGTAAAAGTGATTTGTACCAGTGGATTTGGGTGGGGTATAAGTTGAATAATAAAAATGTCTAATATATCTGAACTGGCCTTCCTTAAAACTCATAGTGGAGGGTGTCGAGAAGGGAGGGGCTGGCCACCCTGTCCATCTGGTACTGCATCCATGCTGAAACCTCAACAGGCATCATGTTGCCTGGAAATTGAAACATCAAATGTCAAATAAGATCTCGCTGCTCTAATTCTTTATTCAGGCCCCTGGGGAATAATGTATCCAATGTGACAATCCAGTAAGCTTTAACATCATCTCCACATGCTATTGGAAAGCCCCTTCCACTGCCTCCTTAGAATCGTGGTGTCTGCTTTTTTCAATCAATGCAACCGAAGCAGTGAATGCAAATTGGATGCAAATTGGACACGTCCAGCCTATACAATGGATGACAAGTTTTTCCATGGGAAACTTTCCACACTGGCCTAGACTTGGTCTCCAAGTGAACCACGATGATGACAACAAAACTCACAGAAGCAATGCTTTCTTTCCAGGGCTCAGATGTCCTTTTATCCTTTCACCAGCTCTTGGTGAAGTGGGAGGGAGAGAACAGTCTCCCCCCTCCACTTAGGAGCTGTAACTTGCAGTCCGAACTTCGTTCACCTGTGTGATGCTTAAGGGATGGAGAGTCAAGGGTTGAAGTAGGAGAGACTGGTAATGGAAGGTTGAGCCCGAGGGTTTTATTAGGCAGGTGACCCACCTTGCCTTTTGGAGAGGCCAGAGGTATTTTGGAACAGGTGGGTCTCTGGGCCAAGCTGGAATTCGGGGCAGCCTCCTTGGTGCTGGGGGTGAAGCCACACAGCTGGGAGGCCACTGAGTCCCAGACATAATGCATTGAGGTGCTGTGAAATCCTGGTCCTCTCTCAGAAATCCTGACCTCAGCATTTGTGTTGTGTCTGCTCCCCTTAGAAGCTGCAGAAGCGGGGTGGGGCTGTAGCAAGGGGTGTGCTGCTAAGAGAGGGGTGCTCTTGCTTGGTGGGACTGTCCCACGGCCTGAGCAATGCCCAGGAATGGCCACTTCCACTCTGCTCCCCGAACCTCTGGCTCCTCTCCCTCCTCTGAGCCCTGCCAGGATTGGCTGGTCTTCCCTGGAATCCTGATATTGGAGAGGTCATAGCTGTAGCTCCCCTTACAGATGGTCTTTCCTTGTCTGCCTGCCCACGGCCAGGTTCTCAGCCTGCAGAGGGCACGTGGGCTGTTGTTGGAGAGATCCAGGGCTAGAAAATTCCTTCCTTTCATCTTTCTCCACTGGCTCTCGTTCTTAATTTGAAGCTATATGAGAAAGAAAAATCCAGCCTCTTCTCTGGTCATCTCCTTAGATACTTAAAGATAGATGCCCCAGGTCACCTGAGTCTCATCTTCTCACGGCATGGTTTCCAGACCCCTTGCCTCGTCCTGGGTGTGAGTCAGTCAGTCTTTGCTGTGTTCACAACTGTGGCACACCCACTGTGGCATCCCCAAGTCTGCACTGAATGAGGCTTCAGGAGGTCAGAGCCCTGAGAGGAGCACACTGGTTCCAGTGTATTCTCTCGCATAGAGAGTCCTGCCGTGCCAGCCTTCCTCAGGAGGAGGAGGAGGCAAAGGTTCTCAGGGTGGAGCCCTAAGGGGAGAACACACATGAGGTCCACAGATTGGACAGGACACCAGGGCAGGGCCCTCCTTTCATGTCAGTCATAGAGGCTTCTGTCTCGCCAGTTTGAGTAGCTTGAATCCTTCCCCAAATCAATGCAGGTCTCAGGAAGGCACAGAGTCCACCGAGCTCCCCTCAGCTACTCTCCCACTCAGGATATTTTAAATGGTGGGCACAGCCGGGATGACCTCACCACAGTGGCGTGAGGCTGACTCACTCAGTGTCCTTAGGCAGATTGAGCTCATCGAGAGCATGGCCGGATGACGCTGGCTGAAGGAGACTCAAATCTTTTGCTGTCATAATTGCTATAGCTTCTTGAATGGTTTTTTTGGAAGCAATCCTCATCAAATAGAAAAGCGCCTTTCTTTTTCCTGAATGATTTCAGAGTTCGTTGCTGACATAATGCCTATCACCTGTGAACACTTTGTGTATCTTACAAACAAGGACATGCTCTTACATGCCCATAAACAATCACCAAAAGCAAGAAATAAATGGCTACATCACTAAGATCCTCAGACCCTGGTCAAGTTTTGCCACCTGCCCCAGTGATGATCTTTGTAGCCAAAGCATCCAGTCTAGGCTCACACACACTGCATTTCACTGTGGTGTCCCTACCATCTCCTTGAATCTGGAGCAGACCCCCAGTCTTACTCTTTACTCTCAAGACCTTGACACTTTTGAAGACTCCAGGCCAACTGTTTTGATTAATGCCCCTCACGTTCAGTTTGTCTGATGTTTTCTCATGATTAAATTCAGACCATTCATCTTTGGCAGGAGTTTCATGAAGTGATGCTGTGAATGTGTATTCAGAAAGCGCAATTAGCACTTTGTTAATGTGCCCGAGAATGGGAGAATCTATAAAACGCATTGCATCTTAGCAGGGGGCACATGATTCTGATCTGTCTCAGTCCCATTGATAGTAACTTCTATCTCTTGCTTAAGGTATCTCTGCCACCCTCCTCTGATGCAAAAGGACTCCCTTCTCCTTTGTAATAGCTTTGCATGGAGATATTTTATGATTAGGTAAACAGCCCATTCCTTCCCTAACTTCGATCTTTTCACTTATTTAGTATGAACCCATGGTTTCATATTTTGGACAATAGGTTGTAACTTACCATCAGTATTTATTTTGATACAGTGTCTTAGAACTGCCTAGTAGGAATCCTTTCAAGGTGGCTTTGGTGTCCATTCCCTGAGTACTTCTTACTTTGGTGGAGTGACGTGTCAGGCTCATCGTGCACTTGTCCCTGCTTCTGGCCGGAATCCCTCATTGTCCAAGCATCATGGTTCCTTTTGGTGGAGAAGGATATTGAGAAACCAAGATGTGGGGGCTAAGTGTGCTCATTGGTATTGGGGTGGCTCCTGGGCCATCTTGGTGGACAGAGTGGAGAAACATCTGCATGTATGTTTACATAGAGGTGTCTGTACTTATTGTATAGCTGTATCTGTATTTATATATTTATCTCTCACTATACTGAAAACCATGGGTTCACAGAGCTACCACAAATTCAAGCCTAACACTTCAGAATGTACTCTAGTTGCTTCTATTCACTCTAATTCATTCTAGTTACCTTCTTTATATATATATATATATATGTGTGTGTGTGTGTGTGTGTGTGTGTGTGTGTGTGTGTGTGTTTATATATAAACACTGTCCCCTGTGGCCTAGTCTGTGAGAAATCTCTCCCAGTGCTCAGGCTCCAGACCCTGAGCTGAGCTGCCCCTCAGTAGGGACCCTTCTCTCCCCACTTGGGGTCTAGCACCCTGTTCTGAGCCTCTGCATCTCCCCTCTGCCCTGGAACAGGTGCTTACTTGGCTCCCTGCGCCCATGGGTGTGTGGAATGAATAGTTCAGGAAGAGAAAGAGCAGGAGGAAGAAGAAGAGAGAATGCATCTTGGGCTCATAGCTCTATTACCAGGGCATCCTTCTTGCTCTGCGCAATGGAGGAGGTCAGGATTGCTGCCTGGCAAGTGCTGGGTTTTGCAAAGGCCTGTTAGCAGGGCAACCTGGACGATGGCACATTAAGGTAAAGTGCATTGGAGACTGAGGCCACCTTTGGCTAATATGTAGATTATCCCATTCTGAGGCACATTAACAAAGTGCTAATTGTGCTTTCTGAATGCATACTGGTGCCAGTTGCAGGAATAACTCTGGTACCTGCTTGGACTTTAGACTTGCAGATTAACTCAAATGGAAAGAGTGGCAAAACAGGGAATAATTTGTTCTCTAATAAGCCACGAGGAAGCCAACTCATTTCTACAGTTGGTGTCAGAAAAGTGCAGCTCGGTGTTTGGAATAGGAGGCTGTTCATCCGGTACACAAGGTTCTGTGTCTTTTCTGCCACGACTTCCTGAACAACTTACTTCACTTTGCATCCACTGGCCTCAATTTACCTTCCCACTATTGGGGATAAGAGTAATTTTATTCAGATAGGGCAGAATCGGCCCCCAAAGCCCAGTTTTCTGCTTCTGTTACTTGTATTCATGTGGGCAGCACCTGTAAATCTGACCAGCAGGCAGAAGAGCAGGAAAAGATGTCTACACATATGACTAATTCTCTTAGGATGGGATTCTCTGCGTGGGGCTCCTGAACCAGCAGGATTTGCAGTCCCCTGGGAGCTGGATGGAAATGGAAATACAGACCTGCCCACCCAGACCTCCTGATTTGGCCTAGTGGTGCCTGGTGACACCAAACTTCCAGGTAATTCTGATGCACACTGAAGTTCTAGACATGCTGGTTTTCTGGGAAATGTGTGGCTCAGTTCCCCGGATCAGGGTTTATTGAGTATTTCTATGAAGTTACTCAGCAAATGGTTCCTGAGTGCCCACTCTGTGCTGAGCAGTGTTCTAGGGCCTGCCAGTTGAATTATGAACAAGACAGCCATGGCTTCTGCCCTCGCAGGGCACAGTGTCTCATGAGGGATGCACTGAACAAGCAGGCAGGTGGGATGCCAGGACTGGAAATGTAGGGGCTTGGAGGGAGAGTCATGGAGCATACCTGGTTTAGATGAAGATGTCGGGAAGGTGACTGTGAGCACATGACATTTATGCAGCAGCTGTGCTCTCCAGGAAGCCATGAGAGTTGGCTGGAGGGAGGTCCCAGGTTGGGTAGTTTGTGAACCCCCCCTTCTTGCCAAGGCAACTAGGGGAGCACAGACACAAAGCCTGAGATGCAGGAACGTACGTGTACGTTCTTCCTTCCTTCTTCTTCCTTTCTTTGCCTTTGCCCAGAGATGGATCTGAGGGAGGGGCTGTGCCACCCTCTTTATCATCCAGCTGGGGTTGGGGGGATGGCATCATCATTTTCCAGGGGCCAGATATGTGCGATATTAAAACAGAAATCATGTGATTTGCTGACAGCAGTTAATGGATAATTCAAGGGGCCTTATTATTCTTATACTTCATGCCTGGCATGTGACAGGCAGCAGAATTTCCAGGACAGAGGGGAAGCTCGAATGCCTTCAATTTGGATTTTCCCTTCCTTTCGGAGTTGATAACTGGCAGCCAAGCCCCTGCTTGGATGGGTGGACCCCGAGGTTTCAACAGGGTGGCCTGGTGCAGAGGTGGGTATTAGGGACATAGTGGAGAGCTTCTCTGAAGGTCAGGACTGGCCTACTGCTCTGTTGATGGTTGAACAGAGCTGATCAGCATGAGGTTTCTGACTGGGAGCAGCCAGAGGTAGTACTCTCAAACCTGCTGACCGCTGACCCCACATGGGCAGGGGAGGTGTGTGCTTATATGCCTGGACTTGGGCCAGAGGCTCTACTTGAGTTTTGAGATGAGAGCAGATCTTCATTACCGAGCAATATTTTTCATCATGTGTGTCTGTAGGGTTCCTGGGCAGGCATTCTTACCTTTTCTTCTCCCCTGGTGCCTGGCAGATGAAAGGCCAGCTATGAAATAACTGAATGGATGAATGGATGGGGCAGAGAAATTGGGGAGTGCCCTGAGAGTCAAGGAATAGAGGTCTGTAGTGAGGAACGGTCTACCTCATGGAGAGGACACCTACTCGGGCGCTTACTCTGTGCTTGGTTGTTTTAATCTGCCCCCTTCTACTTGGAGATGCAGGCAGTGGTTTCCCCAGCTGGTGGAAGGGGGATCTCAGTGGCAAAGTGGCATATGCCTACCATTGTGCCTGGCACACCTCAGGCATTCCAGATTGTTGGGTTAACGCATTCAATCATCTTTTCTAGAAAGGGATAATTATTCAAGGATAATTATTTGGAATGGATCAGTCTTCCTCAGTCTCTCCCTGGCTGTGTGGATAGGGGATGCTGGGCAAGGCAAACTGCAGGGTGGGGAGCCCCTTGCTCACCTCCTGTCACCTCTGCAGGGAATGTCACAGGCAGTGTTATGGGGGAAGATGGCCCAGAAAGGACCGAGGGCATGATCCCTTTCTGGGCTGCCCCTGTGCTTTCCCAGTGTTTCTCACTTCGCATCTTGTGGACCCTACTTCCACACCTTGGAAAACAAATATTGCCTTGTCTGTTTGTCTACATCCGTGCCTCTGCCCAGGACACTGCTAGCTAAACGTCCTTGAGGCAGAGGGGGACTGGAGCAATCACCTCTTTTTACCTTGTGACTGTAACATTCTGAAGATACCTGCCATTCCTCTAGGCTCTTGGTCGTTCTCACAGGGGCTAGGAAGGCCCATTTGTATATCGGTGGGGGGGAGCTGGTCTGAGATGAAAAACATACAAGTACAGAGTGATTCACGATAGCTGAAGGTGGGAGCAACCCGAGTATCCAGCGATGGAGGGATGGATGAACTAAATGGGGGTGGATACGTACAATGGAGTACCCTTCAGCCCTAAAAAGGACGGGGGTTCCAACACCTGCTACAGCATGGATGAATATTGGAGACATCGCACTAAGTGATGTGAGCCAGACACAGAAGCACAAACACTGCATGATTCTAGTTCCACAGACACCTCATGTCATCACATTCTTGGAGACAGAAGGTCGGATGGTGGTTTCTGGGGGAGGAGAAGTAGGGGGTTAGTGTTCAATGGGGGCAGAGTTTGAGTTGTGGAAGATGAAAACGTGGAGATGGATGGAGGTGATGGTCCCACAGGGATGTGTGTGCCTACTGCCACCGAGCTTTACACTTAAAGGTGGTGAGAGTGGTAAAGCTTATGTTAGGTATGTTTTACCACAATTTAAAAAAGGCTGCAGAGGAGTGAATTGGTTTGCCATTTGGACCATCTGGACACAGCTGCTGGGGCGGAGTTTGGGCTCCAAGATGATTTTTAGGGATTAGCACCCCTGTGGAGGGAGGGGGAGGAATTAGGGTTGGGAAGAGAAACAAGTTGAACTGAATCTATGATGTGGGTTCCCAGATGCCTGGGGACTCTCAAGTGAGAATTGCTCGTGGAGACAAACGACCCAGGCTTTGGTGTCCATGCCTTGCTTGGTCCCCTTAGCTGAGGCTGACGTTGGAGAAGTTTTCACCTGTGAGGGCGCTCTGCTGACCCTGGAAGAGGGGCCTGGGTGTCACTTTCCTATGTCTGCCACAGCTGAGAGGTAGGAGGACAGAGTCATCTGCAGAACACTGAAGGCACAAATACCTCCATTTACCAGGCTGGCGACCTGCAGACTCAGGCAGGGTGGGGTGAGAGAGAGGGTTTAGAACCATCTTCTCCCAACTCCTGGTCGCCTCCATGTCCAGCTTCCTGACTGGTCTGGTGCTCGGATCCCATATTTGTCTCAGTCTCCAACCGCAGGGCGCATCACTCCCACTGGACCTACCTCATGAAATTCCGTAAGGTAGCCAATGTGAACATACCTTGAATGAGTTAAAAGAAAAAGATACAATCACTTTCATGTTGAGTGGGAGTACTGATAATAATACGCATTACGTAGCAGTAATATGCATTAGAAATAAGGGCATTTGGGCGCTAGTCCCACTGGTGGCTCACTAGGAGTCTTTGTGCAGATCATGATTTTTGTGTTTTTCTGCCTTATCCATCCATGTGCCCTGCATTTATGGGGCACCCATGAAGTACACAGCAGTCTGTGGGACCCACTGAAGGTCATGCATGGTGTCAGCCCTGGAGGACGTTCACTCTCCTGGAGGAGCAGGCCAAGCTAATGACAGAACTGGGCAGCATCTGAGGAGAGCCCATTGAGGGGGATGGACAGGTCTGAGGAAGATGAGGCCTCCACTGGCCTCAGCACTTCCAAAAGCACTGCTCCCCCACGGTATGCTTAAAGGCCACGGATCATCTACTGAACAGATGTTTAATGAAAAAATCACAAGTTAGCCAGAAAGTTAATATCCACATCTCTGGCCCATATCACAAAGGTTTTCAAGCCCTTAAGCTCCATGCCAGCATCTGCGTCCAAAAGGCCCGCACTCTGTCCTGTATACAGACTCGTTCCTATGTCACTCCAAGCTGTCACTGTCAGCAAATGGGCCTTTCTGGTCCCTCTCAACAGAATAATGAAAAGCAAACTCTGTAATTCCTTGGGCAGCAAACTGGGTGGCTGAAAACAGCAGAACTGTCTTGTCTCCCAGTTCTGGAGGCTGGAAGTCTAAAATCAAAGTATCAACAGGGCCACACTCCCTCCAAAACCTGGAGTGAGGAGTCCTTCCTTGCCTTTTCCTGGCTCCTGGTGGTGGCCATCCATCCTTGACTTTCCTTGGCTTGTAGATGCGTCAATCCAAACTGCCTTTATCTTCACGTGGCTTTGTCCTTGTGTCTCTGTGTCCTCCTTTGGCCACACCATCTTGTTAGGACACCAGTCTTATTGGACACCCTATGCCAGGATGCCTCCATCCTAACAAATTACACCTGTGTTTCTAAACACAAGTGTAATTTGTAATTTTAGATCTGTATCTAAATAAGGTCACGTTCTGAGGTACTGGTGAGTTGGGACTTCAATATCCACCCCCTCCCTTTTTTTGGAGAGAGGGACAGTTCAACCTAAAATAGGAAGTCAGTAAATACATTAGCTATCTCCTGGACACAGGCTAGAGAGGGGAGTCTCGTGTGGGACTGTCTCTCCACGAGTGTGTGTGGATGGTATGTTAGGCCTCAGATTGGTGGAACACCAGTATGTGCTCACTTTGCCAAAGAGCTGCACTACTGTTTACATTTTATTCTCCAAGCTGGTTACTTAAGTAGAAGCATATGCCTTGATTACGATATTACTTATTTATTTATTTATTTATTTGACAGAGAGAGAGATCACAAGCAGGCAGAGAGGAAGGCAGAGAGAGAGAGAGGAGGAAGCAGGCTCCCCGCCAAGTAGAGAGCCCGATGCAGGACTTGATCCCAGGACCCTGAGATCATGACCTGAGCCGCAGGCAGAGGCTTAACCCACTGAGCCACCCATGCGCCCCTTTGATTATGATCTTAAGTGCATTTGAGTGTTCTTCCCTTACAGCCCAGGATGCTAAGTGCAGCAAACGCTTTACTGAGTCAACACAATGATCATGGCTGAAGGCCATAATCATATACATTCCATCCTGGAGCAGCGAGGTTGAAATGGAAGCAGATTTAATGGGTTTGTTCCTCCTTCTAGCCTGCTGTGGGCATTGGCCAGTGGTCGGGTCTTCAGCAGCCTAAGAGCCTATCTACGCATGGGATGGTGTGTATGTACTACTGTGGTGTGAGTGTTAGCTTGTCTGCATTTTTCATTACCACCTCTCTCTAGTCGTTGTTGGCGTGTGTGGTGTGAGGAGCACATAGAGAAAAAGGGAGGCATCTTTGGTTTTCAAATGATCTCCAAGACAATGGAATGTCAGAAGCCCTTTGGAGACCAGTGGGAATTCGGAGTCAAAGACAGATTCACTAATGATGGCAGCTGTGGGGAGCGGGGCTGGTAGGTTCCCTGGCTGCATTCCTTGACCCCCATGGTAACATGAGCAGACCTCTTACCTGGCTGTGTCTCCTCTCTGGAAATGCCCTCTTTTTTCCTGTGAGGTGCCTTGGGTCAAGGGCACTTTCCAGAGTGGAACTTCCGGCTGCTTCATAAAGTTCTCCCCAGCCTCATTGCTAGGCAATGATGGTGCGCACCAGCAGGGCTGCAGCCATTCTAGGTGGCTGGCTCACCGTCTCATCTGCAATTTAAATTCCCTGACAGGCAGAAGCAGCCAAGCTGTTCACTTGAGATTGCAAAAAGTTAGATTGAAATACAAGGAATATCCAGTGCCTCGAGCCCTTCATAAATTTTGCTTTGATAGTAACTGGAAGAGAGAGAGAGAGATAGAGAAAGAGAGAAGGAGCCAGAGAGAGAGGGCTTGGCCGTTTGGACCTACAGGGTCGAATTGCGTGTGGCCGGTGTGCCATTCCCGCCTCTGCCTCCATTGCATGCCTGCTGTCAGCTCCCTCTCTTGTCGTGCTGATGTTCCTCGCGTCTCTCTCCATATATGTCCCGTAGCCCACCCTGGGGGCAGTGAGCTTTGGAGCATCCCTTTGGCCTTTCCCATGGGTGTCTAAACAAGAAGAAACAGGGACATAGCCACTGACTAGTTAACTGGACCACACAGGTCCCACTGTAGCCCTGTTCTCATGCATCCCTCTCCAAAGTAGTCCACACCCCCAAAGGACCCCAGTGACAATGACAATGGCTGTATTCTCCAGTTTGCTGGAGCCTGAGCTGGAGTTCCTGGGGGCAGCTGAGGCTGCCTCTGGACCCAGCAGGAGCCCCTGAGGAAACCATACTCCCTCAGTTTACTGTAGCTCTTTTGGGGTTAGGGTGACAGAAGTCTGGCAGCAGAATCTGCAGTTTCCCAGCTCAGATCTGTGAGGCAGAAGGAGCTTGCAGAGCTTGCCTTTCCTGAGAGTTGACTGTGCGACTAGTTCGCTCCGTCAGTCTCTCCTCTTCCTGTGTGCTCCCTTGGGGCCTGCCCTTTTAGACTCAGGGTTGTCTACTTTTTGTTTTCGTTTTGTTTTAAAATCTTTTTTTAGCCTTTTTCTCCCTATTCATTGAAAACTGTCTTTGAGTTCTCTGGTATTCCAGCTTCTGTCATTGGGACGGGCTGACACAGCTGGACTCTGGGACCTAAGGCAGACACCTACTGAATGCCTCACTTAGGCACTGCCCAGTGGTATGTGGAAACCAAGATGGCGGCCTTCAGGGAATCATGCACAGTTCCCACCCTCTGGGAGCTTTCAGTCAAACTAAATTTTGTATATCTAATGTGCTGTAAGATTAGGACCCTTATCAGACAGAACTACAGTATCTTGGGTGTTGACGGGGAGTTAAAAGTGGAATGAAACTGCTGAATGCCTGCTAGGATTGTTATAATAAAAAACCTGAAGATAACAAACATTGGTGAGGATGTGGGGAAATTGGAATCCTTGTGCATTGCTGGTGGGAATATCCGATGGTTTGGTGCCTGGGAATAATGGTTTAGCAGTTCTTCAAAAAGTTAAACAGAGAATTACCATATGACCCAGCAATTCTGCTCCTAGGTGGTACCACAGGGAATGGGAAACAGATATTTGTGTATCCATGTCTGTAGCAACGTTGTTCACAAGAGCCAAGAGGTAGAAGCAGCCCACTGTCCACTGACGGATGGAAAAGGAAAATGTGGCATAAGCATATAATGGAATATTATTCAGCCATAAAAAGGAACGGACATTTGATATATGCTCCAACGTGAGTGGACCTTGAAAAAATTATGCTTGGTGAAACAAGTCTGTATCGAATGATACATGCTGTATGATTCCACTTGTATGAAGCATCTAGAATAGACAAATTCATAGAGAGAGTAGAATAGTGGTTACAGGATATGGGGGTCATGGGAGTGGTATAGACTTCATGCTAGGGATGATGACAGACTTTTGCACACGGATAGTGGAAAACACTGTGATTGTACTTCATGCTGCCACACATTATATGTACAAATAATTAAAATGATAAGAATCATGTTCCATATATTTTGCCACAAGAAAAGGAAGGGGTGAAATGAAGCAGCAAGTCTGGTGGGGATGGGTGAGGGGGCAGGTCTTAGTGCGATAGGGTGCAGGGTAGGGGAGAAGGAGGTGACTATCAGAATGTCACTGTGGAAGGGCATGGGCCTTGCTAGCTTGGAGGGCCAAGGGACACTAAGTTGAGAGATGAAGCCTGGAGCCTCGAGTGTGAATAGGGATGGGCAACACATGCGGGGTTGGAAGAGGGGGTGTGGTTGAGAAGGTTAGAACACTGGGGGCGAATGGAAATTCAGAGCACATCGATAACTACTCTTATTTTACAGACCACAAAACCAAGGCGAGTCTTGTCATCCTGTGGGGACTTAGATTTAGGCCAGATGATGTTCCTCCCAGCCCCCTCTCAATACTGGAGATAGTTTCAAGTGGACATCAAGGGAGGTATTGATAGGGGGAAGCTGGAGGAGCCAGTGGGTCACCAGGGGACTGCCTGGTGGGCGAGGGCTCAGTGTAACTAAAAGGCAGCCTGAGGCTTGAGGGGACATTTGGGAGGGTCTCAACATGTTTCTGTCCTGCCTGTCTTGTTTCTACCTCCCACCACCTCCCGAGTCCAGTCCAGTCCATCACCCCCTCACTACCCTCCCACGCTGGTTGAACCTTGGAGACCTGCTGCCTTGGGGTCTTCTGTCCTCTGGACCAGAGTGGGGAGAGAAATAGCCTGGGGCTGCTCACCAAACAGCTTGAATCCAGAATGATATACTCAATCCAGGTCTGAGGGAGTCTGGGAAGCTTTGTGGAGGACAGATGGTGTTCTCAGAGCAACAGGTGGAAGACAGGACTTTTAGTGTCCATAATGGCACTGGAGTTGGAATCCTAGCTGGATTCTCTCTCTCTCTCTTAGAGTGTCCAACGAGGATGCGTGTCTGCTTGCCTTTGTTGTCTCTCCTGCCCTCCCTACGGGAAGCCCTGGGCAGTGCTGTCCGAGGCAGGTGGCCGTGGATCAATTCCAGTTGTGTTCAAAGCAAACAGCCCTGTTTTCTCAGGTAAGCCATATGAGCTTCCCTCCACCATTTGATCTTTATGCTGCTCATGTGTCTCGTGGTTACAAATAGTTCAACCTTCCCATGCTGACTGCAGCACTGGGACATTACAGTAATGTGCCCATTCAAATCAAGTGGATGCAAAGATTGCTACAGCAGCTTTTCACCACGGAACATTTAGCCTTCAATAATAGCATTTTGAGTCCCTCTGGAACCTTCCTCCACAGATGCACCTGGGATACCTCTCTCCCTCTCCACACCACAGCCCTGGGCACTACGAAGGGACAGAGTTCATCCTCATTTTTGTTGATGAGAAAACTGAAATTCAAATAAAGGAACGTCATGCAGAAAATAAGATATGTCATAATAAGATGTGACAGTGATAACGCCAGTAATGATAACAATAATAATTTGTGTGCACTTGCCACATGCTGCTTGCTGATGAGACTGTTTACCTGTGTCGAGGCAGGTATAATGGCTCCAGTGTATGGATGAGGTCAGTGAAGGTTCAGCAACTGGGCCAGGCACAAGGGACAGAAGGAATTCCACCTCGCAGCTATTTCTCGCTGAAGCCCACACCCTTGACCTGTGTGCCAGGTGAAGCCAAGTCAGGACTGACCCCAGGAAAATTCTAAACTCAGAGAAGGCTGTCTTTTCCCCCATGGCCCTATCCTAGGGCCCTTGTGCTGTCCTAAGGACCTTGACCCTGCTCCTTCCTGCATTTCTTGAGCAGCATTCCCCTCACTTAGCCCTTCTAGATTTTCTGGAGCCTTCTTTGGGCAAAATCCCCAATGCCCCCCAGTGCTTGCTGGGAGACTGATGCCTAAGGGGATCACCTGATTTTCATTGACTGTGTTGCCTATACCCCCACTCCCACAAAAACACTTTTATTCATACAACCTTAAGAATGCTTTGCCTGGAGGTGGGAGTCTGGTGATATTGTCAGGAGCTAAGATGGATTCATCCATTGACATTTCAGTGTTGGAGTCCAGCCAGGAAAGAAGCACATAGAAGGCCTCAGCTGTGTCCACACCTTCCTACCACGGCTGCACATTCTTGAGAAGGTAAACTAAGGAGGGTGACAGAGTCACCATCAGTTACTGCTGCAACATACCTGTTATGTAACTGAATTTTCTCTGAGTTGTGGGGCAGGGATATTAAGGCCCGTTTGGCAGGTGAGGAAACAGGCATAAAGATATGTAGTAAGTAGATCTCATGTTTCCTAGTCCTGTACCCCTCCTGCAGATACATGGTGCTTTGGCCCAGGCACAAAGTTGCCAAAGTGAACATTTTTTAACTTTTGGGCTGTTAAAGTGACAGTAAAATTTTTTTAAATTTATTTTTTTATTATTTTTTATAAACATATAATGTATTTTTATCCCTAGGGGTACAGGTCTGTGAATCGCCAGGTTTACACTCTTCACAGCACTCACCATAGCACATACCCTCCCCAATGTCCATAACCCCACCTCACTTCTCCCAACTCACCTACCTCCAGTAACCCTCAGTTTGCTTTGTGAGATTAAGAGTCACTTATGGTCTGTCTCCCTCCCAATCCCATCTTGTTTCACTTATTCTTCTCTTACCCCCTTAACCCCCCATGGTGCATCTCCACTTCCTCATATCAGGGAGGTCATATGATAGTTGTCTTTCTCCAATTGACTTATTTCGCTAAGCATGATACCCTCTAGTTCCATCCACGTCGTCGCAAATGGCAAGATTTCATTTCTTTTGATGGCTGCATAGTATTCCATTGTGTATATATACCACATCTTCTTTATCCATTCGTCTGTTGATGGACATCTAGGTTCTTTCCATAGTTTGGCTATTGTAGACATTGCTGCTATAAACATCCGGGTGCACGTGCCCCTTCGGATCACTACGTTTGTATCTTTAGGGTAAATACCCAGCAGTGCAATTGCTGGTGGTAGGGTAGTTCTATTTTCAACCTTTTGAGGAACCTCCATGCTGTTTTCCAGAGTGGTTGCACCAGCTTGCATTCCCACCAACAGTGTAGGAGGGTTCCCCTTTCTCCGCATCCTCGCCAGCATCTGTCATTTCCTGACTTGTTAATTTTAGCCATTCTGAAAGGTGTGAGGTGATATCTCATTCTGGTTTTGATTTTGTATTTCCCTGATGCCGAGTGATATGGAGCACTTTTTCATGTGTCTGTTGGCCATCTGGATGTCTTCTTTGCAGAAATGTCTGTTCATGTCTTCTTCCCATTTCTTTTTTTTTTTAATAATTTTATTTTTTATAAACATACAATATATTTTTATACCCAGGGGTACAGGTGTGTGAATCACCAGGTTTACACACTTCACAGCGCTCACCATAGCACATACCCTCCCCAGTGTCCATAATCCCACCCCCCTCCCAAGCCCCCTCCCCCCATCAACCCTCAGTTTGTTTTGTGAGATTAAGAGTCACTTATGGTTTGTCTCCCTCCCAATTCCATCTTGTTTCATTTACTCTTCTCCTATCCCCTTAACCCCCCATGTTGCATCTCCTATCCCTCCTAACAGGGAGATCATATGATAGTTGTCTTTCTCCGATTGACTTATTTCACTAAGCATGATACCCTCTAGTTCCATCCACGTCGTCGCAAATGGCAAGATTTCATTTCTTTTGATGGCTGCATAGTATTCCATTGTGTATATATACCACATCTTCTTTATCCATTCTTCTGTTGATGGACATCTAGGTTCTTTCCATAGTTTGGCTATTGTAGACATGGCTGCTATAAATATTCGGGTGCACGTGCCCCTTTGGATCACTACGTTTGTATGTTTAGGGTAAATACCCAGCAGTGCAATTGCTGGGTCATAGGGTAGTTCTATTTTCAACATTTTGAGGAACCTCCATGCTGTTTTCCAGAGTGGTTGCACCAACTTGCATTCCCACCAACAGTGTAGGAGGGTTCCCCTTTCTCCGCATCCTCGCCAGCATCTGTCATTTCCTGACTTGTTCATTTTAGCCATTCTGACTGGTGTGAGGTGATATCTCATGGTGGTTTTGATTTGTATTTCCCTGATGCCGAGTGACGTGGAGCACTTTCTCATGTGTCTGTTGGCCATCTGGATGTCTTCTTTGCAGAAATGTCTGTTCATGTCCTCTGCCCATTTCTTGATTGGATTATTTGTTCTTTGGGTGTTGAGTTTGCTAAGTTCTTTATAGATTTTGGACACTAGCCCTTTATCTGATATGTCATTTGCAAATATCTTCTCCCATTCTGTCAGTTGTCTTTTGGTTTTGTTCACTGTTTCCTTTGCTGTGCAAAAGCTTTTGATCTTGATAAAATACCAATAGTTCATTTTTGCCCTTGCTTCCCTTGCTTTTGGCGATGTTCCTAGGAAGATGTTGCTGTGGCTGAGGTCGAAGAGGTTGCTGCCTGTGTTCTCCTCAAGGATTTTGATGGATTCCTTTCTCACATTGAGGTCCTTCATCCATTTTGAGTCTATTTTCGTGTGTGTTGTAAGAAAATGATCCAATTTCATTTTTTTGCATGTGGCTGTCCAATTTTCCCAACACCATTTATTGAAGAGGCTGTCTTTTTTCCACTGGACATTGTTTCCTGCTTTATCGAAGATGAGTTGACCATAGCGTTGAGGGTCTATTTCTGGGCTCTCTATTCTGTTCCATTGGTCTATGTGTCTGTTTTTGTACCAGTACCATGCTGTCTTGATGATGACAGCTTTGTAATAGAGCTTGAAGTCCGGAATTGTGATGCCACCAACTTTGGCTTTCTTTTTCAATATTCTTTTGGCTATTCGAGGTCTTTTCTGGTTCCATATAAATTTTAGGATTATTTGTTCCATTTCTTTGAACAAAATGGATGGTATTTTGATAGGAATTGCATTAAATATGTAGATTGCTTTAGGTAGCATAGACATTTTCACAATATTTATTCTTCCATTCCAGGAGCATGGAACATTTTTCCATTTCTTTGTGTCTTCCTCAATTTCTTTCATGAGTACTTTATAGTTTTCTGAGTATAGATTCTTAGCCTCTTTGGTTAGGTTTATTCCTAGGTATCTTATAGTTTTGGGTGCAATTGTAAATGGGATTGACTCCTTCATTTCTCTTTCTTCTGTCTTGTTGGTGTAGAGAAATGCAACTGATTTCTGTGCATTGATTTTATATCCTAACACTTTGCTGAATTCCTGTACAAGTTCTAGCAGTTTCGGAGTGGAGTCTTTTGGGTTTTACACATATATAGTATCATATCATCTGCGAAGAGTGAGAGTTTGACTTCTTCTTTGCCGATTTGGATGGCCTTAATTTCCTTTTGTTGTCTGATTGCTGCAGCTAGGACTTCTAGTACTATGTTGAATAGCAGAGGTGATAATGGACATCCCTGCCGTGTTCCTGACCTTAGAGGAAAAGCTCTCAGTTTTTCTCTGTTGAGAATGATATTTGCGGTGGGCATTTCATAGATGGCTTTGATAATATTGAGGTGTGTGCCCTCTATCCCTACCCTTTGAAGAGCTTTGATCAGGAAGGTATACTGTACTTTGTCAAATGCCTTTTCAGCCTCTATTGAGAGTATCATAGTGGTCTTGTTCTTTCTTTTATTAATGTGTGGTATCACATTGCTTGATTTGCGGATGTTGAACCAACCTTGCAGCCCTGGAATAATCCCACTTGGTCGTGGTGATTAATCCTTTTAGTGTACTGTTGAATCCTATTGGCTAGTATTTTGGAGGATAGTAAAATTTTTTACAGATGCTGTGGCTCCATAGGGGTCCTTATTGGGCCATTCACTCCATTGGCACAGCTCAGTCTCCGAACTGAGAGGAGCTTCTGGAATTACATAGAGAGGACAAAGGGGAGAGGGGGCGAGGCTTTTGACCTTTGCCTTAAATCCCAAATGAAAAGATTCTCTCCCAAAGAATTAAGGAAGCCGTATACTTTCTCCTCCAAGATTCCCACATCCTCCCCATTTGAGTCCTCAGAAGAGAAACTCAGCTAAGACCCCTAGGAAAAGGAAGGGCTCTTGGTTCCATTTCTATTGACCCTTTTCTGTAACTCCTTTCTTTGGCAGGATGCAGTGCTCAGGTTTTCAAAGGCTAATCTCTGAATCCCAGCTGGGGGCCTGCAATTCTCCATGCTAACAGCAGAGACTTCCAGAATCTCCAGTCTCTCCAGTATGACTCTGGAAGCTCAGGAGAGGCCTGACTTCTGCCCAGACTCCTTTCTCAGAGTGGAGCACGCGCCCATGCCCTGGTTGTCCCCTGCTGATTCCTGAGCAGCCAGGCTTCTATCTCTCTGCAGAGGAGTGTGGGACACTTGTCTTCCCAGTGGCCCGCTGTTCCTCAGAGGGAAGGCTCACTTGCTTGGAGTCAGTTGCCCGACAACAATGCCAACGGCTCATCTGATCACCCGGGCGGCGTGCCTCGCTCTCCCCAGACATGCTCCTGGGGACCGTGGTGACAGGCGTGTCCCTTTCCTTAAGGCTTCTAACCCAAGGCGGAGCACTTGGCTAGGGAATGAGCAGCATCCAAAAGACCCGCCTCTTCTCTCTTAGCGAATTTTGAGCTTTCGCAGAGCTTTTCCCACTTGGCGCGAAAAGCCCTTCGCTGCTGCTTCCCCAGCAAGGCTTTGAGCCTTCGCTCTCTCGCGTAAGAGAAGAAGAGTTGCGGGAGAGATGGTGCCTCCTGGGCTTTCCTTCCAGGGTCCCAGTTTCGCGCCCTGGGCTCACACTGCCTCGCCGACTACAGGAGACGCATCTTGGTCCCTGCAGCGGCGTGCCTGGCCCAGGGTAGCACTCTGCGCAGGCTGGCTGCTCCCGGGTTAGCCCGGGCCTGGCCTTTTCCTGTCACGTTCAGGCGGTGTCAGGAACAGGCCTGTGCCTTCCCCAGACAGGAGGAGAGGCGATAGGAGCACTCCACACCACCCACGCCCTGGGATGGTGAGCCTGTCGGGGACTGTCCCCGTTTCTCCCCGGTTACACCGGCCCTGGCAAACGCTGCCTCATCTGAAAGAAGACGGTAGCCGACTGCCCCTTACTCTAGGTAGCTTTTTCTGTGAGTACAGGCTCACGCGCCTGGGGAACACGCAAAGGCTGCCGCTGGGACCGTTGGCCAAGGAGCTGCTGTCACCTTGGGCCTTGAAGCTCAGGAGAGGCCTGACTTCTGCCCAGACTCCTTTCTCAGAGTGGAGCACGCGCCCACGCCCTGGTTGTCCCCTGCTGATTCCTGAGCAGCCAGGCTTCTGTTTCTCTGCAGAGGAGTGTGGGACACTTGTTTTGCCAGTGGCCCGCTGTTCCTCAGAGGGAAGTCTCTCTTGCTTTGAGGCACTTGCCCGACAACAATGCCAACGGCTCTTCTGATCTCCCGGGCGGCGTGCCTCGCTCTCCCCAGACATGCTCCTGGGGACCGCGGTGACAGGACAGTGCCTTTCCGTAAGGCTCTTACCAAAGACGTGACCTCGCTTCTCTCTCAGGCAGAGGGGATGTCCAGGCGAAGAGGGTTTCTCTTTGGGGTGGTTTCTGCCACCGCGCTGCGGAGCACTTGGCTCAGGGAAGCAGCAGCAGCCAAAAGACCCAACTCTTCTCTCTTAGCGAATGCTGAGCTTTCGCAGAGCTTTTCCCGCTTGGCGCGAAAAGCCCTTCGCTGCTGCTTCCCCAGCAAGGCTTTGAGCCTTCGCTCTCTCGCGTAAGAGAAGAAGAGTTGCGGGAGAGATGGTGCCTCCTGGGCTTTCCTTCCAGGGTCCCAGTTTCGCGCCCTGGGCTCACACTGCCTCGCCGACTACAGGAGACGCATCTTGGTCCCTGCAGCGGCGTGCCTGGCCCAGGGTAGCACTCTGCGCAGGCTGGCTGCTCCCGGGTTAGCCCGGTCCTGGCCTTTTCCTGTCACGTTCAGGCGGTGTCAGGAACAGGCCTGTGCCTTCCCCAGACAGGAGGAGAGGCGATAGGAGCACTCCACACCACCCACGCCCTGGGATGGTGAGCCTGTGGGGGACTGTCCCCGTTTCTTCCCCGGTTACACCGGCCCTGGCAAACGCTGCCTCATCTGAAAGAAGACGGTAGCCGACTGCCCAATACTCTAGGTAGCTTTTTCTGTGAGTACAGGCTCACGGGACTGGGGAACACGCAAAGTCTGCCGCTGGTACCGTTGGCCAAGGAGCTGCTGTCACCTTGGGCCTTGAAGCTCAGGAGAGGCCTGACTTCTGCCCAGGCTCCTTTCTCAGAGTGGAGCACGCGCCCACGCCCTGGTTGTCCCCTGGTGATTCCTGAGCAGCCAGGCTTCTGTTTCTCTGCAGAGGAGTGTGGGACACTTGTTTTGCCAGTGGCCCGCTGTTCCTCAGCGGGAAGTCTCTCTTGCTTTGAGGCACTTGCCCGACAACAATGCCAACGGCTCTTCTGATCTCCCGGGCGGCGTGCCTCGCTCTCCCCAGATATCCTCCTGGGGACCGCGGTGACAGGACAGTGCCTTTCCGTAAGGCTCTTACCAAAGACGTGACCTCGCTTCTCTCTCAGGCAGAGGGGATGTCCAGGCGAAGAGGGTTTCTCTTTGGGGTGGTTTCTGCCACCGCGCTGCGGAGCACTTGGCTCAGGGAAGCAGCAGCAGCCAAAAGACCCAACTCTTCTTCTTAGCGAATGCTGAGCTTTCGCAGAGCTTTTCCCGCTTGGCGCGAAAAGACCTTCGCTGCTGCTTCCCCAGCAAGGCTTTGAGCCTTCGCTCTCTCGCGTAAGAGAAGAAGAGTTGCGGGAGAGATGGTGCCTCCTGGGCTTTCCTTCCAGGGTCCCAGTTTCGCGCCCTGGGCTCACACTGCCTCGCCGACTACAGGAGACGCATCTTGGTCCCTGCAGCGGCGTGCCTGGCCCAGGGTAGCACTCTGCGCAGGCTGGCTGCTCCCGGGTTAGCCCGGGCCTGGCCTTTTCCTGTCACGTTCAGGCGGTGTCAGGAACAGGCCTGTGCCTTCCCCAGACAGGAGGAGAGGCGATAGGAGCACTCCACACCACCCACGCCCTGGGATGGTGAGCCTGTGGGGGACTGTCCCCGTTTCTTCCCCGGTTACACCGGCCCTGGCAAACGCTGCCTCATCTGAAAGAAGACGGTAGCCGACTGCCCCTTACTCTAGGTAGCTTTTTCTGTGAGTACAGGCTCACGCGCCTGGGGAACACGCAAAGGCTGCCGCTGGGACCGGTGGCCAAGGAGCTGATGTCACCTTGGGCCTGGAAGCTCAGGAGAGGCCTGACTTCTGCCCAGACTCCTTTCTCAGAGTGGAGCACGCGCCCATGCCCTGGTTGTCCCCTGCTGATTCCTGAGCAGCCAGGCTTCTGTTTCTCTGCAGAGGAGAGTGGGACACTTGTTTTGCCAGTGGCCCGGTGTTCCTCAGAGGGAAGTCTCTCTTGCTTTGAGGCACTTGCCCGACAACAATGCCAACGGCTCTTCTGATCTCCCGGGCGGCGTGCCTCGCTCTCCCCAGACATGCTCCTGGGGACCGTGGTGACAGGAGAGTCCATTTCCGTAAGGCTCTTACCAAAGACGTGACCTCGCTTCTCTCTCAGGCAGAGAGGATGTCCAGGCGAAGAGGGTTTCTCTTTGGGGTGGTTTCTGCCACCGCGCTGCGGAGCACTTTGCTCAGGGAAGCAGCAGCAGCCAAAAGACCCAACTCTCTCTCTTAGCGAATGCTGAGCTTTCGCAGAGCTTTTCCCGCTTGGCGCGAAAAGACCTTCGCTGCTGCTCCCCAGCAAATCTTTGAGCCTTCGCTCTCTCGCGTAAGAGAAGAAGAGTTGCGGGAGAGATGGGCTGCCTCAGCTTTCCTTGCAGGGTCCCAGTTTAGCGCCCTGGGCTCACAATTCCTCGCCGACTACAGGATACGCATCTTGGTCCCTGCAGCAGCGTGCCTGGCCCAGGGAAGCACTCTGCGCAGACTGGCTGCTCCCGGGTTAGCCCGGGCCTGGCCTTTTCCTGTCGCGTTCAGGCGGTGTCAGGAACAGGCCTGTGCCTTCCCCAGACAGGAGGAGAGGCGATAGGAGCACTCCATACCACTCACGCCCTGGGATGCTGAGCCATTCCGGGACCGTCCCCGTTTCTTCTCCGGTTATACCGGCCCTGGCAAGCGATGCCTCATCTGAAAGAAGACGGTAGCCGACTGCCCCTTACTCTAGGTAGCTTTTTCTGTGAGTACAGGCTCGCGCGCCTGGGGAACACGCAAAGGCTGCCGCTGGGACCGGTGGCCAAGGAGCTGCTGTCACCTTGGGCCTGGAAGCTCAGGAGAGGCCTGACTTCTGCCCAGACTCCTTTCTCAGAGTGGAGCACGCGCCCATGCCCTGGTTGTCCCCTGCTGATTCCTGAGCAGCCAGGCTTCTGTTTCTCTGCAGAGGAGTGTGGGACACTTGTTTTGCCAGTGGCCCGGTGTTCCTCAGAGGGAAGTCTCTCTTGCTTTGAGGCACTTGCCCGACAACAATGCCAACGGCTCTTCTGATCTCCCGGGCGGCGTGCCTCGCTCTCCCCAGACATGCTCCTGGGGACCGCGGTGACAGGACAGTGCCTTTCCGTAAGGCTCTTACCAAAGACGTGACCTCGCTTCTCTCTCAGGCAGAGGGGATGTCCAGGCGAAGAGGGTTTCTCTTTGGGGTGGTTTCTGCCACCGCGCTGCGGAGCACTTGGCTCAGGGAAGCAGCAGCAGCCAAAAGACCCAACTCTTCTCTCTTAGCGAATGCTGAGCTTTCGCAGAGCTTTTCCCGCTTGGCGCGAAAAGCCCTTCGCTGCTGCTTCCCCAGCAAGGCTTTGAGCCTTCGCTCTCTCGCGTAAGAGAAGAAGAGTTGCGGGAGAGATGGTGCCTCCTGGGCTTTCCTTCCAGGGTCCCAGTTTCGCGCCCTGGGCTCACACTGCCTCGCCGACTACAGGAGACGCATCTTGGTCCCTGCAGCGGCGTGCCTGGCCCAGGGTAGCACTCTGCGCAGGCTGGCTGCTCCCGGGTTAGCCCGGGCCTGGCCTTTTCCTGTCACGTTCAGGCGGTGTCAGGAACAGGCCTGTGCCTTCCCCAGACAGGAGGAGAGGCGATAGGAGCACTCCACACCACCCACGCCCTGGGATGGTGAGCCTGTGGGGGACTGTCCCCGTTTCTTCCCCGGTTACACCGGCCCTGGCAAACGCTGCCTCATCTGAAAGAAGACGGTAGCCGACTGCCCCTTACTCTAGGTAGCTTTTTCTGTGAGTACAGGCTCACGCGCCTGGGGAACACACAAAGGATGCCGCTGGGACCGGTGGCCAAGTAGCTGCTGTCAACTTGGGCCTGGAAGCTCAGGAGAGGCCTGACTTCTGCACAGACTCCTTTCTCAGAGTGGAGCACGAGCCCACGCCCTGGTTGTCCCCTGCTGATTCCTGAGCAGCCAGGCTTCTGTTTCTCTGCAGAGGAGTGTGGGACACTTGTTTTGCCAGTGGCCCGCTGTTCCTCAGAGGGAAGTCTCTCTTGCTTTGAGGCACTTGCCCGACAACAATGCCAACGGCTCTTCTGATCTCCCGGGCGGCGTGCCTCGCTCTCCCCAGACATGCTCCTGGGGACCGCGGTGACAGGACAGTGCCTTTCCGTAAGGCTCTTACCAAAGACGTGACCTCGCTTCTCTCTCAGGCAGAGGGGATGTCCAGGCGAAGAGGGTTTCTCTTTGGGGTGGTTTCTGCCACCGCGCTGCGGAGCACTTGGCTCAGGGAAGCAGCAGCAGCCAAAAGACCCAACTCTCCTTTCTTAGCGAATGCTGAGCTTTCGCAGAGCTTTTCCCGCTTGGCGCGAAAAGCCCTTCGCTGCTGCTTCCCCAGCAAGGCTTTGAGCCTTCGCTCTCTCGCGTAAGAGAAGAAGAGTTGCGGGAGAGATGGTGCCTCCTGGGCTTTCCTTCCAGGGTCCCAGTTTCGCGCCCTGGGCTCACACTGCCTCGCCGACTACAGGAGACGCATCTTGGTCCCTGCAGCGGCGTGCCTGGCCCAGGGTAGCACTCTGCGCAGGCTGGCTGCTCCCGGGTTAGCCCGGTCCTGGCCTTTTCCTGTCACGTTCAGGCGGTGTCAGGAACAGGCCTGTGCCTTCCCCAGACAGGAGGAGAGGCGATAGGAGCACTCCACACCACCCACGCCCTGGGATGGTGAGCCTGTGGGGGACTGTCCCCGTTTCTTCTCCGGTTACACCGGCCCTGGCAAACGCTGCCTCATCTGAAAGAAGACGGTAGCCGACGGCCCCTTACTCTAGGTAGCTTTTTCTGTGAGTACAGGCTCACGCGCCTGGGGAACACACAATGGATGCCGCTGGGACCGGTGGCCAAGTAGCTGCTGTCAACTTGGGCCTGGAAGCTCAGGAGAGGCCTGACTTCTGCCCAGACTCCTTTCTCAGAGTGGAGCACGAGCCCATGCCCTGGTTGTCCCCTGCTGATTCCTGAGCAGCCAGGCTTCTGTTTCTCTGCAGAGGAGTGTGGGACACTTGTTTTGCCAGTGGCCCGCTGTTCCTCAGAGGGAAGTCTCTCTTGCTTTGAGGCACTTGCCCGACAACAATGCCAACGGCTCTTCTGATCTCCCGGGCGGCGTGCCTCGCTCTCCCCAGACATGCTCCTGGGGACCGCGGTGACAGGACAGTGCCTTTCCGTAAGGCTCTTACCAAAGACGTGACCTCGCTTCTCTCTCAGCCAGAGGGGATGTCCAGGCGAAGAGGGTTTCTCTTTGGGGTGTTTCAGCCACCGCGCTGCGGAGCACTTGGCTCAGGGAAGCAGCAGCAGCCAAGAGACCCAACTCTTCTCTCTTAGCGAATGCTGAGCTTTCGCAGAGCTTTTCCCGCTTGGCGCGAAAAGACCTTCGCTGCTGCTTCCCCAGCAAGGCTTTGAGCCTTCGCTCTCTCGCGTAAGAGAAGAAGAGTTGCTGGAGAGATGGTGCCTCCTGGGCTTTCCTTCCAGGGTCCCAGTTTCGCGGCCAGTTAGCGCCCTGGGCTCACAATGCCTCGCCGACTACAGGAGACGCATCTTGGTCCCTGCAGCAGGCGTGCCTGGCCCAGGGTAAGCACTCTGCGCAGACTGGCTGCTCCCGGGTTAGCCCGGGCCTGGCCTTTTCCTGTCACGTTCAGGCGGTGTCAGGAACAGGCCTGTGCCTTCCCCAGACAGGAGGAGAGGCGATAGGAGCACTCCACACCACCCACGCCCTGGGATGGTGAGCCTGTGGGGGACTGTCCCCGTTTCTTCCCCGGTTACACCGGCCCTGGCAAACGCTGCCTCATCTGAAAGAAGACGGTAGCCGACTGCCCAATACTCTAGGTAGCTTTTTCTGTGAGTACAGGCTCACGGGACTGGGGAACACGCAAAGTCTGCCGCTGGTACCGTTGGCCAAGGAGCTGCTGTCACCTTGGGCCTTGAAGCTCAGGAGAGGCCTGACTTCTGCCCAGACTCCTTTCTCAGAGTGGAGCACGCGCCCACGCCCTGGTTGTCCCCTGGTGATTCCTGAGCAGCCAGGCTTCTGTTTCTCTGCAGAGGAGTGTGGGACACTTGTTTTGCCAGTGGCCCGCTGTTCCTCAGCGGGAAGTCTCTCTTGCTTTGAGGCACTTGCCCGACAACAATGCCAACGGCTCTTCTGATCTCCCGGGCGGCGTGCCTCGCTCTCCCCAGACATCCTCCTGGGGACCGCGGTGACAGGACAGTGCCTTTCCGAAAGGCTCTTACCAAAGACGTGACCTCGCTTCTCTCTCAGGCAGAGGGGATGTCCAGGCGAAGAGGGTTTCTCTTTGGGGTGGTTTCTGCCACCGCGCTGCGGAGCACTTGGCTCAGGGAAGCAGCAGCAGCCAAAAGACCCAACTCTTCTCTCTTAGCGAATGCTCAGCTTTCGCAGAGCTTTTCCCGCTTGGCGCGAAAAGCCCTTCGCTGCTGCTTCCCCAGCAAGGCTTTGAGCCTTCGCTCTCTCGCGTAAGAGAAGAAGAGTTGCGGGAGAGATGGTGCCTCCGGGCTTTCCTTCCAGAGTCCCAGTTTCGCGCCCTGGGCTCACACTGCCTCGCCGACTACAGGAGACGCATCTTGGTCCCTGCAGCGGCGTGCCTGGCCCAGGGTAGCACTCTGCGCAGGCTGGCTGCTCCCGGGTTAGCCCGGTCCTGGCCTTTTCCTGTCACGTTCAGGCGGTGTCAGGAACAGGCCTGTGCCTTCCCCAGACAGGAGGAGAGGCGATAGGAGCACTCCACACCACCCACGCCCTGGGATGGTGAGCCTGTGGGGGACTGTCCCCGTTTCTTCCCCGGTTACACCGGCCCTGGCAAACGCTGCCTCATCTGAAAGAAGACGGTAGCCGACTGCCCCTTACTCTAGGTAGCTTTTTCTGTGAGTACAGGCTCACGCGCCTGGGGAACACGCAAAGGCTGCCGCTGGGACCGGTGGCCAAGTAGCTGCTGTCACCTTGGGCCTGGAAGCTCAGGAGAGGCCTGACTTCTGCCCAGACTCCTTTCTCAGAGTGGAGCACGCGCCCACGCCCTGGTTGTCCCCTGCTGATTCCTGAGCAGCCAGGCTTCTGTTTCTCTGCAGAGGAGTGTGGGACACTTGTTTTGCCAGTGGCCCGGTGTTCCTCAGAGGGAAGTCTCTCTTGCTTTGAGGCACTTGCCCGACAACAATGCCAACCACTCTTCTGATCTCCCGGGCGGCGTGCCTCGCTCTCCCCAGACATCCTCCTGGGGACCGCTGTGACAGGACAGTGCCTTTCCGTAAGGCTCTTACCAAAGACGTGACCTCGCTTCTCTCTCAGGCAGAGGGGATGTCCAGGCGAAGAGGGTTTCTCTTTGGGGTGGTTTCTGCCACCGCGCTGCGGAGCACTTGGCTCAGGGAAGCAGCAGCAGCCAAAAGACCCAACTCTCTCTTCTTAGCGAATGCTCAGCTTTCGCAGAGCTTTTCCCGCTTGGCGCGAAAAGCCCTTCGCTGCTGCTTCCCCAGCAAGGCTTTGAGCCTTCGCTCTCTCGCGTAAGAGAAGAAGAGTTGCGGGAGAGATGGCTGCCTCCTGGCTTTCCTTCCAGGGTCCCAGTTTCGCGCCCTGGGCTCACACTGCCTCGCCGACTACAGGAGACGCATCTTGGTCCCTGCAGCAGGCGTGCCTGGCCCAGGGTAGCACTCTGCGCAGGCTGGCTGCTCCCGGGTTAGCCCGGTCCTGGCCTTTTCCTGTCACGTTCAGGCGGTGTCAGGAACAGGCCTGTGCCTTCCCCAGACAGGAGGAGAGGCGATAGGAGCACTCCACACCACCCACGCCCTGGGATGGTGAGCCTGTCGGGGACTGTCCCCGTTTCTTCCCGGTTACACCGGCCCTGGCAAACGCTGCCTCATCTGAAAGAAGACGGTAGCCGACTGCCCCTTACTCTAGGTAGCTTTTTCTGTGAGTACAGGCTCACGCGCCTGGGGAACACGCAAAGGCTGCCGCTGGGACCGGTGGCCAAGGAGCTGCTGTCACCTTGGGCCTGGAAGCTCAGGAGAGGCCTGACTTCTGCCCAGACTCCTTTCTCAGAGTGGAGCACGAGCCCATGCCCTGGTTGTCCCCTGCTGATTCCTGAGCAGCCAGGCTTCTGTTTCTCTGCAGAGGAGTGTGGGACACTTGTTTTGCCAGTGGCCCGTCTGTTCCTCAGAGGGAAGTCTCTCTTGCTTTGAGGCACTTGCCCGACAACAATGCCAACGGCTCTTCTGATCTCCCGGGCGGCGTGCCTCGCTCTCCCCAGACATGCTCCTGGGGACCGCTGGTGACAGGAGAGTCCATTTCCGTAAGGCTCTTACCAAAGACGTGACCTCGCTTCTCTCTCAGGCAGAGAGGATGTCCAGGCGAAGAGGGTTTCTCTTTGGGGTGGTTTCTGCCACCGCGCTGCGGAGCACTTTGCTCAGGGAAGCAGCAGCAGCCAAAGACCCAACTCTCTCTCTTAGCGAATGCTGAGCTTTCGCAGAGCTTTTCCCGCTTGGCGCGAAAAGACCTTCGCTGCTGCTTCCCCAGCAAGGCTTTGAGCCTTCGCTCTCTCGCGTAAGAGAAGAAGAGTTGCGGGAGAGATGGGCTGCCTCAGCTTTCCTTGCAGGGTCCCAGTTTAGCGCCCTGGGCTCACAATTCCTCGCCGACTACAGGATACGCATCTTGGTCCCTGCAGCAGCGTGCCTGGCCCAGGGTAGCACTCTGCGCAGACTGGCTGCTCCCGGGTTAGCCCGGGCCTGGCCTTTTCCTGTCACGTTCAGGCGGTGTCAGGAACAGGCCTGTGCCTTCCCCAGACAGGAGGAGAGGCGATAGGAGCACTCCACACCACCCACGCCCTGGGATGGTGAGCCATGTCGGGGACTGTCCCCGTTTCTTCTCCGGTTACACCGGCCCTGGCAAGCGATGCCTCATCTGAAAGAAGACGGTAGCCGACTGCCCCTTACTCTAGGTAGCTTTTTCTGTGAGTACAGGCTCACGCGCCTGGGGAACACGCAAAGGCTGCCGCTGGGACCGGTGGCCAAGGAGCTGCTGTCACCTTGGGCCTGGAAGCTCAGGAGAGGCCTGACTTCTGCCCAGACTCCTTTCTCAGAGTGGAGCACGCGCCCATGCCCTGGTTGTCCCCTGCTGATTCCTGAGCAGCCAGGCTTCTGTTTCTCTGCAGAGGAGAGTGGGACATTTGTTCGGCCAGTGGCCCGGTGTTCCTCAGAGGGAAGTCTCTCTTGCTTTGAGGCACTTGCCCGACAACAATGCCAACGGCTCTTCTGATCTCGCGGGCGGCGTGCCTCGCTCTCCCCAGACAGGCTCCTGGGGACCGTGGTGCCAGGACAGTGCCTTTCCGTAAGGCTCTTACCAAAGACGTGACCTCGCTTCTCTCTCAGGCAGAGGGGATGTCCAGGCGAAGAGGGTTTCTCTTTGGGGTGGTTTCTGCCACCGCGCTGCGGAGCACTTGGCTCAGGGAAGCAGCAGCAGCCAAAAGATCCAACTCTCCTTTCTTAGCGAATGCTGAGCATTCCCAGAGCTTTTCCCGCTTGGCGCGAAAGCCCTTCGCTGCTGCTTCCCCAGCAAATCTTTGAGCCTTCGCTCTCTCGCGTAAGAGAAGAAGAGTTGCGCGAGAGATGGGCTGCCTCAGCTTTCCTTGCAGGGTCCCAGTTTAGCGCCCTGGGCTCACAATTCCTCGCCGACTACAGGATAGGCATCTTGGTCCCTGCAGCAGCGTGCCTGGCCCAGGGAAGCACTCTGCGCAGACTGGCTGCTCCCGGGTTAGCCCGGGCCTGGCCTTTTCCTGTCACGTTCAGGCGGTGTCAGGAACAGGCCTGTGCCTTCCCCAGACAGGAGGAGAGGCGATAGGAGCACTCCATACCACTCACGCCCTGGGATGGTGAGCCATTCCGGGACCGTCCCCGTTTCTTCTCCGGTTACACCGGCCCTGGCAAGCGATGCCTCATCTGAAAGAAGACGGTAGCCGACTGCCCCTTACTCTAGGTAGCTTTTTCTGTGAGTACAGGCTCGCGCGCCTGGGGAACACGCAAAGGCTGCCGCTGGGATCGATGGCCAAGGAGCTGCTGTCACCTTGTGCCTGGAAGGTAAGGAGAGGCCTGACTTCTGCCCAGACTCCTTTCTCAGAGTGGAGCACGCGCCCATGCCCTGGTTGTCCCCTGCTGATTCCTGAGCAGCCAGGCTTCTGTTTCTCTGCAGAGGAGTGTGGGACACTAGGTTTTCCAGTGGCCCGCTGTTCCTCAGAGGGAAGGCTCTCTTGCTTTGAGGCACTTGCCCGACAACAATGCCCACGGCTCTTCTGATATCCCGGGCGGCGTGCCTCGCTCTCCCCAGACATGCTCCTGGGGACCGCGGTGACAGGACAGTGCCTTTCCGTATGGCTCTTACCAAAGACGTGATCTCGCTTCTCTCTCAGCCAGAGGGGATGTCCAGGCGAAGAGGGTTTCTCTTTGGGGTGTTTTCAGCCACCGCGCTGCGGAGCACTTGGCTCAGGGAAGCAGCAGCAGCCAAGAGACCCAACTCTTCTCTCTTAGCGAATGCTGAGCTTTCGCAGAGCTTTTCCCGCTTGGCGCGAAAAGACCTTCGCTGCTGCTTCCCCAGCAAGGCTTTGAGCCTTCGCTCTCTCGCGTAAGAGAAGAAGAGTTGCTGGAGAGATGGTGCCTCCTGGGCTTTCCTTCCAGGGTCCCAGTTTCGCGCCCTGGGCTCACACTGCCTCGCCGACTACAGGAGACGCATCTTGGTCCCTGCAGCGGCGTGCCTGGCCCAGGGTAGCACTCTGAGCAGGCTGGCTGCTCCCGGGTTAGCCCGGGCCTGGCCTTTTCCTATCACGTTCAGGCGGTGTCAGGAACAGGCCTGTGCCTTCCCCAGACAGGAGGAGAGGCGATAGGAGCACTCCACACCACCCACGCCCTGGGATGGTGAGCCTGTCGGGGAATGTCCCCGTTTCTTCCCCGGTTACACCGGCCCTGGCAAACGCTGCCTCATCTGAAAGAAGACGGTAGCCGACTGCCCCTTACTCTAGGTAGCTTTTTCTGTGAGTACAGGCTCACGCGCCTGGGGAACACGCAAAGGCTGCCGCTGGGACCGGTGGCCAAGGAGCTGATGTCACCTTGGGCCTGGAAGCTCAGGAGAGGCCTGACTTCTGCCCAGACTCCTTTCTCAGAGTGGAGCACGAGCCCATGCCCTGGTTGTCCCCTGCTGATTCCTGAGCAGCCAGGCTTCTGTTTCTCTGCAGAGGAGTGTGGGAACATTGTTTTGCCAGTGGCCCGGTGTTCCTCAGAGGGAAGTCTCTCTTGCTTTGAGGCATTTGCCCGACAACAATGCCAACGGCTCTTCTGATCTCCCTGGCGGCGTGCCTCGCTCTCCAAAGTCATGCTCGTGGGGACCGTGGTGACAGGAGAGTCCATTTCCGTAAGGCTCTTACCAAAGACGTGACCTCGCTTCTCTCTCAGGCAGAGAGGATGTCCAGGCGAAGAGGGTTTCTCTTTGGGGTGGTTTCTGCCACCGCGCTGCGGAGCACTTGGCTCAGGGAAGCAGCAGCAGCCAAAAGACCCAACTCTCTCTCTTAGCGAATGCTGAGCTTTCGCAGAGCTTTTCCCGCTTGGCGCGAAAAGACCTTCGCTGCTGCCCCCCAGCAAATCTTTGAGCCTTCGCTCTCTCGCGTAAGAGAAGAAGAGTTGCGGGAGAGATGGGCTGCCTCCTGGGCTTTCCTTCCAGGGTCCCAGTTTCGCGCCCTGGGCTCACACTGCCTCGCCGACTACAGGAGACGCATCTTGGTCCCTGCAGCGGCGTGCCTGGCCCAGGGTAGCACTCTGCGCAGGCTGGCTGCTCCCGGGTTAGCCCGGGCCTGGCCTTTTCCTGTCACGTTCAGGCGGTGTCAGGAACAGGCCTGTGCCTTCCCCAGACAGGAGGAGAGGCGATAGGAGCACTCCACACCACCCACGCCCTGGGATGGTGAGCCTGTCGGGGACTGTCCCCGTTTCTTCCCCGGTTACACCGGCCCTGGCAAACGCTGCCTCATCTGAAAGAAGACGGTAGCCGACTGCCCCTTACTCTAGGTAGCTTTTTCTGTGAGTACAGGCTCGCGCGCCTGGGGAACACGCAAAGGCTGCCGCTGGGACCGGTGGCCAAGGAGCTGCTGTCACCTTGGGCCTGGAAGCTCAGGAGAGGCCTGACTTCTGCCCAGACTCCTTTCTCAGAGTGGAGCACGCGCCCATGCCCTGGTTGTCCCCTGCTGATTCCTGAGCAGCCAGGCTTCTGTTTCTCTGCAGAGGAGTGTGGGACACTTGTTTTGCCAGTGGCCCGCTGTTCCTCAGAGGGAAGTCTCTCTTGCTTTGAGGCACTTGCCCGACAACAATGCCAACGGCTCTTCTGATCTCCCGGGCGGCGTGCCTCGCTCTCCCCAGACATGCTCCTGGGGACCGCTGGTGACAGGACAGTGCCTTTCCGTAAGGCTCTTACCAAAGACGTGACCTCGCTTCTCTCTCAGGCAGAGGGGATGTCCAGGCGAAGAGGGTTTCTCTTTGGGGTGGTTTCTGCCACCGCGCTGCGGAGCACTTGGCTCAGGGAAGCAGCAGCAGCCAAAAGACCCAACTCTTCTCTCTTAGCGAATGCTCAGCTTTCGCAGAGCTTTTCCCGCTTGGCGCGAAAAGCCCTTCGCTGCTGCTTCCCCAGCAAGGCTTTGAGCCTTCGCTCTCTCGCGTAAGAGAAGAAGAGTTGCGGGAGAGATGGTGCCTCCTGGGCTTTCCTTCCAGGGTCCCAGTTTCGCGCCCTGGGCTCACACTGCCTCGCCGACTACAGGAGACGCATCTTGGTCCCTGCAGCGGCGTGCCTGGCCCAGGGTAGCACTCTGAGCAGGCTGGCTGCTCCCGGGTTAGCCCGGGCCTGGCCTTTTCCTGTCACGTTCAGGCGGTGTCAGGAACAGGCCTGTGCCTTCCCCAGACAGGAGGAGAGGCGATAGGAGCACTCCACACCACCCACGCCCTGGGATGGTGAGCCTGTGGGGGACTGTCCCCGTTTCTTCCCCGGTTACACCGGCCCTGGCAAACGCTGCCTCATCTGAAAGAAGACGGTAGCCGACTGCCCCATACTCTAGGTAGCTTTTTCTGTGAGTACAGGCTCACGGGACTGGGGAACACGCAAAGGCTGCCGCTGGTACCGTTGGCCAAGGAGCTGCTGTCACCTTGGGCCTTGAAGCTCAGGAGAGGCCTGACTTCTGCCCAGACTCCTTTCTCAGAGTGGAGCACGCGCCCACGCCCTGGTTGTCCCCTGCTGATTCCTGAGCAGCCAGGCTTCTGTTTCTCTGCAGAGGAGTGTGGGACACTTGTTTTGCCAGTGGCCCGCTGTTCCTCAGAGGGAAGTCTCTCTTGCTTTGAGGCACTTGCCCGACAACAATGCCAACGGCTCTTCTGATCTCCCGGGCGGCGTGCCTCGCTCTCCCCAGACATGCTCCTGGGGACCGCGGTGACAGGACAGTGCCTTTCCGTAAGGCTCTTACCAAAGACGTGACCTCGCTTCTCTCTCAGGCAGAGGGGATGTCCAGGCGAAGAGGGTTTCTCTTTGGGGTGGTTTCTGCCACCGCGCTGCGGAGCACTTGGCTCAGGGAAGCAGCAGCAGCCAAAAGACCCAACTCTTCTCTCTTAGCGAATGCTGAGCTTTCGCAGAGCTTTTCCCGCTTGGCGCGAAAAGCCCTTCGCTGCTGCTTCCCCAGCAAGGCTTTGAGCCTTCGCTCTCTCGCGTAAGAGAAGAAGAGTTGCGGGAGAGATGGTGCCTCCTGGGCTTTCCTTCCAGGGTCCCAGTTTCGCGCCCTGGGCTCACACTGCCTCGCCGACTACAGGAGACGCATCTTGGTCCCTGCAGCGGCGTGCCTGGCCCAGGGTAGCACTCTGCGCAGGCTGGCTGCTCCCGGGTTAGCCCGGGCCTGGCCTTTTCCTGTCACGTTCAGGCGGTGTCAGGAACAGGCCTGTGCCTTCCCCAGACAGGAGGAGAGGCGATAGGAGCACTCCACACCACCCACGCCCTGGGATGGTGAGCCTGTCGGGGAATGTCCCCGTTTCTTCCCCGGTTACACCGGCCCTGGCAAACGCTGCCTCATCTGAAAGAAGACGGTAGCCGACTGCCCCTTACTCTAGGTAGCTTTTTCTGTGAGTACAGGCTCACGCGCCTGGGGAACACGCAAAGGCTGCCGCTGGGACCGGTGGCCAAGGAGCTGCTGTCACCTTGGGCCTGGAAGCTCAGGAGAGGCCTGACTTCTGCCCAGACTCCTTTCTCAGAGTGGAGCACGCGCCCATGCCCTGGTTGTCCCCTGCTGATTCCTGAGCAGCCAGGCTTCTGTTTCTCTGCAGAGGAGTGTGGGACACTTGTTTTGCCAGTGGCCCGCTGTTCCTCAGAGGGAAGTCTCTCTTGCTTTGAGGCACTTGCCCGACAACAATGCCAACGGCTCTTCTGATCTCCCGGGCGGCGTGCCTCGCTCTCCCCAGACATGCTCCTGGGGACCGTGGTGCCAGGACAGTGCCTTTCCGTAAGGCTCTTACCAAAGACGTGACCTCGCTTCTCTCTCAGGCAGAGGGGATGTCCAGGCGAAGAGGGTTTCTCTTTGGGGTGGTTTCTGCCACCGCGCTGCGGAGCACTTGGCTCAGGGAAGCAGCAGCAGCCAAAAGACCCAACTCTTCTTTCTTAGCGAATGGTGAGCTTTCGCAGAGCTTTTCCCGCTTGGCGCTTAAAGCCCTTCGCTGCTGCTTCCCCTGCAAGGCTTTGAGCCTTCGCTCTCTCGCGTAAGAGAAGAAGAATTGCGGGAGAGATGGTGCCACCTGGCTTTCCTTCCAGGTCCCAGTTTCACGCACTGGGCTCCCACTGCCTCGCCGACTACAGGAGATGCATCTTGGTGCCTGCAGCATCGTGCCTCGCCCAGGGTAGCACTCTGCGCAGGCTGGCTCCACCCGGGTTAGCCCGGGCCTGGCCTTTTCCTGTCACGTTCAGGCGGTGTCAGGAACAGGCCTGTGCCTTCCCCAGACAGGAGGAGAGGCGATAGGAGCACTCCACACCACCCACGCCCTGGGATGGTGAGCCTGTGGGGGACTGTCCCCGTTTCTTCTCCGGTTACACCGGCCCTGGCAAACGCTGCCTCATCTGAAAGAAGACGGTAGCCGACGGCCCCTTACTCTAGGTAGCTTTTTCTGTGAGTACAGGCTCGCGCGCCTGGGGAACACGCAAAGGCTGCCGCTGGGACCGGTGGCCAAGGAGCTGCTGTCACCTTGGGCCTGGAAGCTCAGGAGAGGCCTGACTTCTGCCCAGACTCCTTTCTCAGAGTGGAGCACGCGCCCACGCCCTGGTTGTCCCCTGCTGATTCCTGAGCAGCCAGGCTTCTGTTTCTCTGCAGAGGAGTGTGGGACACTTGTTTGCCAGTGGCCCGGTGTTCCTCAGAGGGAAGTCTCTCTTGCTTTGAGGCACTTGCCCGACAACAATGCCAACGGCTCTTCTGATCTCCCGGGCGGCGTGCCTCGCTCTCCCCAGACATGCTCCTGGGGACCGGGGTGACAGGAGAGTCCATTTCTGTAAGGCTCTTACCAAAGACGTGACCTCGCTTCTCTCTCAGGCAGAGGGGATGTCCAGGCGAAGAGGGTTTCTCTTTGGGGTGGTTTCTGCCACCGCGCTGCGGAGCACTTGGCTCAGGGAAGCAGCAGCAGCCAAAAGACCCAACTCTTCTCTCTTAGCGAATGCTCAGCTTTCGCAGAGCTTTTCCCGCTTGGCGCGAAAAGCCCTTCGCTGCTGCTTCCCCAGCAAGGCTTTGAGCCTTCGCTCTCTCGCGTAAGAGAAGAAGAGTTGCGGGAGAGATGGTGCCTCCTGGGCTTTCCTTCCAGGGTCCCAGTTTCGCGCCCTGGGCTCACACTGCCTCGCCGACTACAGGAGACGCATCTTGGTCCCTGCAGCGGCGTGCCTGGCCCAGGGTAGCACTCTGCGCAGGCTGGCTGCTCCCGGGTTAGCCCGGTCCTGGCCTTTTCCTGTCACGTTCAGGCGGTGTCAGGAACAGGCCTGTGCCTTCCCCAGACAGGAGGAGAGGCGATAGGAGCACTCCACACCACCCACGCCCTGGGATGGTGAGCCTGTGGGGGACTGTCCCCGTTTCTTCCCGGTTACACCGGCCCTGGCAAACGCTGCCTCATCTGAAAGAAGACGGTAGCCGACTGCCCCTTACTCTAGGTAGCTTTTTCTGTGAGTACAGGCTCGCGCGCCTGGGGAACACGCAAAGGCTGCCGCTGGGACCGGTGGCCAAGGAGCTGCTGTCACCTTGGGCCTGGAAGCTCAGGAGAGGCCTGACTTCTGCCCAGACTCCTTTCTCAGAGTGGAGCACGCGCCCACGCCCTGGTTGTCCCCTGCTGATTCCTGAGCAGCCAGGCTTCTGTTTCTCTGCAGAGGAGTGTGGGACACTTGTTTTGCCAGTGGCCCGCTGTTCCTCAGAGGGAAGTCTCTCTTGCTTTGAGGCACTTGCCCGACAACAATGCCAACGGCTCTTCTGATCTCCCGGGCGGCGTGCCTCGCTCTCCCCAGACATGCTCCTGGGGACCGCGGTGACAGGACAGTGCCTTTCCGTAAGGCTCTTACCAAAGACGTGACCTCGCTTCTCTCTCAGGCAGAGGGGATGTCCAGGCGAAGAGGGTTTCTCTTTGGGGTGGTTTCTGCCACCGCGCTGCGGAGCACTTGGCTCAGGGAAGCAGCAGCAGCCAAAAGACCCAACTCTTCTCTCTTAGCGAATGCTCAGCTTTCGCAGAGCTTTTCCCGCTTGGCGCGAAAAGCCCTTCGCTGCTGCTTCCCCAGCAAGGCTTTGAGCCTTCGCTCTCTCGCGTAAGAGAAGAAGAGTTGCGGGAGAGATGGTGCCTCCGGGCTTTCCTTCCAGGGTCCCAGTTTCGCGCCCTGGGCTCACACTGCCTCGCCGACTACAGGAGACGCATCTTGGTCCCTGCAGCGGCGTGCCTGGCCCAGGGTAGCACTCTGCGCAGGCTGGCTGCTCCCGGGTTAGCCCGGGCCTGGCCTTTTCCTGTCACGTTCAGGCGGTGTCAGGAACAGGCCTGTGCCTTCCCCAGACAGGAGGAGAGGCGATAGGAGCACTCCACACCACCCACGCCCTGGGATGGTGAGCCTGTCGGGGAATGTCCCCGTTTCTTCCCCGGTTACACCGGCCCTGGCAAACGCTGCCTCATCTGAAAGAAGACGGTAGCCGACTGCCCCTTACTCTAGGTAGCTTTTTCTGTGAGTACAGGCTCACGCGCCTGGGGAACACACAAAGGATGCCGCTGGGACCGGTGGCCAAGTAGCTGCTGTCAACTTGGGCCTGGAAGCTCAGGAGAGGCCTGACTTCTGCACAGACTCCTTTCTCAGAGTGGAGCACGAGCCCACGCCCTGGTTGTCCCCTGCTGATTCCTGAGCAGCCAGGCTTCTGTTTCTCTGCAGAGGAGTGTGGGACACTTGTTTTGCCAGTGGCCCGGTGTTCCTCAGAGGGAAGTCTCTCTTGCTTTGAGGCACTTGCCCGACAACAATGCCAACGGCTCTTCTGATCTCCCGGGCGGCGTGCCTCGCTCTCCCCAGACATGCTCCTGGGGACCGCGGTGACAGGACAGTGCCTTTCCGTAAGGCTCTTACCAAAGACGTGACCTCGCTTCTCTCTCAGGCAGAGGGGATGTCCAGGCGAAGAGGGTTTCTCTTTGGGGTGGTTTCTGCCACCGCGCTGCGGAGCACTTGGCTCAGGGAAGCAGCAGCAGCCAAAAGACCCAACTCTTCTTTCTTAGCGAATGCTCAGCTTTCGCAGAGCTTTTCCCGCTTGGCGCGAAAAGCCCTTCGCTGCTGCTTCCCCAGCAAGGCTTTGAGCCTTCGCTCTCTCGCGTAAGAGAAGAAGAGTTGCGGGAGAGATGGTGCCTCCTGGGCTTTCCTTCCAGGGTCCCAGTTTCGCGCCCTGGGCTCACACTGCCTCGCCGACTACAGGAGACGCATCTTGGTCCCTGCAGCGGCGTGCCTGGCCCAGGGTAGCACTCTGCGCAGGCTGGCTGCTCCCGGGTTAGCCCGGGCCTGGCCTTTTCCTGTCACGTTCAGGCGGTGTCAGGAACAGGCCTGTGCCTTCCCCAGACAGGAGGAGAGGCGATAGGAGCACTCCACACCACCCACGCCCTGGGATGGTGAGCCTGTGGGGGACTGTCCCCGTTTCTTCCCCGGTTACACCGGCCCTGGCAAACGCTGCCTCATCTGAAAGAAGACGGTAGCCGACTGCCCCTTACTCTAGGTAGCTTTTTCTGTGAGTACAGGCTCACGCGCCTGGGGAACACGCAAAGGCTGCCGCTGGGACCGGTGGCCAAGGAGCTGCTGTCACCTTGGGCCTGGAAGCTCAGGAGAGGCCTGACTTCTGCCCAGACTCCTTTCTCAGAGTGGAGCACGCGCCCACGCCCTGGTTGTCCCCTGCTGATTCCTGAGCAGCCAGGCTTCTGTTTCTCTGCAGAGGAGTGTGGGACACTTGTTTTGCCAGTGGCCCGCTGTTCCTCAGAGGGAAGTCTCTCTTGCTTTGAGGCACTTGCCCGACAACAATGCCAACGGCTCTTCTGATCTCCCGGGCGGCGTGCCTCGCTCTCCCCAGACATGCTCCTGGGGACCGCGGTGACAGGACAGTGCCTTTCCGTAAGGCTCTTACCAAAGACGTGACCTCGCTTCTCTCTCAGGCAGAGAGGATGTCCAGGCGAAGAGGGTTTCTCTTTGGGGTGGTTTCTGCCACCGCGCTGCGGAGCACTTGGCTCAGGGAAGCAGCAGCAGCCAAAAGACCCAACTCTTCTCTCTTAGCGAATGCTGAGCTTTCGCAGAGCTTTTCCCGCTTGGCGCGAAAAGCCCTTCGCTGCTGCTTCCCCAGCAAGGCTTTGAGCCTTCGCTCTCTCGCGTAAGAGAAGAAGAGTTGCGGGAGAGATGGTGCCTCCTGGGCTTTCCTTCCAGGGTCCCAGTTTCGCGCCCTGGGCTCACACTGCCTCGCCGACTACAGGAGACGCATCTTGGTCCCTGCAGCGGCGTGCCTGGCCCAGGGTAGCACTCTGCGCAGGCTGGCTGCTCCCGGGTTAGCCCGGGCCTGGCCTTTTCCTGTCACGTTCAGGCGGTGTCAGGAACAGGCCTGTGCCTTCCCCAGACAGGAGGAGAGGCGATAGGAGCACTCCATACCACTCACGCCCTGGGATGCTGAGCCATTCCGGGACCGTCCCCGTTTCTTCTCCGGTTATACCGGCCCTGGCAAGCGATGCCTCATCTGAAAGAAGACGGTAGCCGACTGCCCCTTACTCTAGGTAGCTTTTTCTGTGAGTACAGGCTCGCGCGCATGGGGAACACGCAAAGGCTGCCGCTGGGACCGGTGGCCATGGAGCTGCTGTCACCTTTGGCCTGGAAGCTCAAGAGAGGCCTGACTTCTGCCCAGACTCCGTTCTCAGAGTGGAGCACGCGCCCATGCCCTGGTTGTCCCCTGCTGATTCCTGAGCAGCCAGGCTTCTGTTTCTCTGCAGAGGAGAGTGGGACATTTGTTCGGCCAGTGGCCCGGTGTTCCTCAGAGGGAAGTCTCTCTTGCTTTGAGGCACTTGCCCGACAACAATGCCAACGGCTCTTCTGATCTCGCGGGCGGCGTGCCTCGCTCTCCCAGACATGCTCCTGGGGACCGTGGTGCCTTTCCGTAAGGCTCTTACCAAAGACGTGACCTCGCTTCTCTCTCAGGCAGAGGGGATGTCCAGGCGAAGAGGGTTTCTCTTTGGGGTGGTTTCTGCCACCGCGCTGCGGAGCACTTGGCTCAGGGAAGCAGCAGCAGCCAAAAGACCCAACTCTCTCTCTTAGCGAATGCTGAGCTTTCGCAGAGCTTTTCCCGCTTGGCGCGAAAAGACCTTCGCTGCTGCTTCCCCAGCAAATCTTTGAGCCTTCGCTCTCTCGCGTAAGAGAAGAAGAGTTGCGGGAGAGATGGGCTGCCTCAGCTTTCCTTGCAGGGTCCCAGTTTAGCGCCCTGGGCTCACAATTCCTCGCCGACTACAGGATACGCATCTTGGTCCCTGCAGCAGCGTGCCTGGCCCAGGGAAGCACTCTGCGCAGACTGGCTGCTCCCGGGTTAGCCCGGGCCTGGCCTTTTCCTGTCGCGTTCAGGCGGTGTCAGGAACAGGCCTGTGCCTTCCCCAGACAGGAGGAGAGGCGATAGGAGCACTCCATACCACTCACGCCCTGGGATGCTGAGCCATTCCGGGGACCGTCCCCGTTTCTTCTCCGGTTACACCGGCCCTGGCAAGCGATGCCTCATCTGAAAGAAGACGGTAGCCGACTGCCCCTTACTCTAGGTAGCTTTTTCTGTGAGTACAGGCTCGCGCGCCTGGGGAACACGCAAAGGCTGCCGCTGGGACCGGTGGCCAAGGAGCTGCTGTCACCTTGGGCCTGGAAGCTCAGGAGAGGCCTGACTTCTGCCCAGACTCCTTTCTCAGAGTGGAGCACGCGCCCATGCCCTGGTTGTCCCCTGCTGATTCCTGAGCAGCCAGGCTTCTGTTTCTCTGCAGAGGAGTGTGGGACACTAGGTTTTCCAGTGGCCCGCTGTTCCTCAGAGGGAAGGCTCTCTTGCTTTGAGGCACTTGCCCGACAACAATGCCAACGGCTCTTCTGATCTCCCGGGCGGCGTGCCTCGCTCTCCCCAGACATGCTCCTGGGGACCGTGGTGACAGGACAGTGCCTTTCCGTAAGGCTCTTACCAAAGACGTGACCTCGCTTCTCTCTCAGGCAGAGGGGATGTCCAGGCGAAGAGGGTTTCTCTTTGGGGTGGTTTCTGCCACCGCGCTGCGGAGCACTTGGCTCAGGGAAGCAGCAGCAGCCAAAGACCCAACTCTTCTCTCTTAGCGAATGCTGAGCTTTCGCAGAGCTTTTCCCGCTTGGCGCGAAAAGCCCTTCGCTGCTGCTTCCCCAGCAAGGCTTTGAGCCTTCGCTCTCTCGCGTAAGAGAAGAAGAGTTGCTGGAGAGATGGTGCCTCCTGGGCTTTCCTTCCAGGGTCCCAGTTTCGCGCCCTGGGCTCACACTGCCTCGCCGACTACAGGAGACGCATCTTGGTCCCTGCAGCGGCGTGCCTGGCCCAGGGTAGCACTCTGCGCAGGCTGGCTGCTCCCGGGTTAGCCCGGGCCTGGCCTTTTCCTGTCACGTTCAGGCGGTGTCAGGAACAGGCCTGTGCCTTCCCCAGACAGGAGGAGAGGCGATAGGAGCACTCCACACCACCCACGCCCTGGGATGGTGAGCCTGTCGGGGACCTGTCCCCGTTTCTTCCCCGGTTACACCGGCCCTGGCAAAGCGCTGCCTCATCTGAAAGAAGACGGTAGCCGACTGCCCCTTACTCTAGGTAGCTTTTTCTGTGAGTACAGGCTCAGCGCGCCTGGGGAACACGCAAAGGCTGCCGCTGGGACCGGTGGCCAAGGAGCTGCTGTCACCTTGGGCCTGGAAGCTCAGGAGAGGCCTGACTTCTGCCCAGACTCCTTTCTCAGAGTGGAGCACGAGCCCATGCCCTGGTTGTCCCCTGCTGATTCCTGAGCAGCCAGGCTTCTGTTTCTCTGCAGAGGAGTGTGGGAACATTGTTTTGCCAGTGGCCCGGTGTTCCTCAGAGGGAAGTCTCTCTTGCTTTGAGGCATTTGCCCGACAACAATGCCAACGGCTCTTCTGATCTCGCGGGCGGCGTGCCTCGCTCTCCCCAGACAGGCTCCTGGGGACCGTGGTGACAGGACAGTGCCTTTCCGTAAGGCTCTTACCAAAGACGTGACCTCGCTTCTCTCTCAGGCAGAGGGGATGTCCAGGCGAAGAGGGTTTCTCTTTGGGGTGGTTTCTGCCACCGCGCTGCGGAGCACTTGGCTCAGGGAAGCAGCAGCAGCCAAAAGACCCAACTCTCTCTTCTTAGCGAATGCTGAGCTTTCGCAGAGCTTTTCCCGCTTGGCGCGAAAAGCCCTTCGCTGCTGCTTCCCCAGCAAGGCTTTGAGCCTTCGCTCTCTCGCGTAAGAGAAGAAGAGTTGCGGCAGAGATGGTGCCGCCTGGGCTTTCCTTCCAGGGTCCCAGTTTCGCGCCCTGGGCTCACAATTCCTCGCCGACTACAGGAGACGCATCTTGGTCCCTGCAGCAGCGTGCCTGGCCCAGGGAAGCACTCTGCGCAGACTGGCTGCTCCCGGGTTAGCCCGGGCCTGGCCTTTTCCTGTCGCGTTCAGGCGGTGTCAGGAACAGGCCTGTGCCTTCCCCAGACAGGAGGAGAGGCGATAGGAGCTCTCCACACCACCCACGCCCTGGGATGGTGAGCCTTTCGGGGACCGTCCCCGTTTCTTCCCCGGTTACACCGGCCCTGGCAAGCGCTGCCTCATCTGAAAGAAGACGGTAGCCGACTGCCCCTTACTCTAGGTAGCTTTTTCTGTGAGTACAGGCTCGCGCGCCTGGGGAACACGCAAAGGCTGCCGCTGGGACCGGTGGCCAAGGAGCTGCTGTCACCTTGGCCTGGAAGCTCAGGAGAGGCCTGACTTCTGCCCAGACTCCTTTCTCAGAGTGGAGCACGCGCCCATGCCCTGGTTGTCCCCTGCTGATTCCTGAGCAGCCAGGCTTCTGTTTCTCTGCAGAGGAGTGTGGGACACTTGTTCTGCCAGTGGCCCGCTGTTCCTCAGAGGGAAGTCTCTCTTGCTTTGAGGCACTTGCCCGACAACAATGCCAACGGCTCTTCTGATCTCCCGGGCGGCGTGCCTCGCTCTCCCCAGACATGCTCCTGGGGACCGTGGTGACAGGACAGTGCCTTTCCGTAAGGCTCTTACCAAAGACGTGACCTCGCTTCTCTCTCAGGCAGAGGGGATGTCCAGGCGAAGAGGGTTTCTCTTTGGGGTGGTTTCTGCCACCGCGCTGCGGAGCACTTGGCTCAGGGAAGCAGCAGCAGCCAAAAGACCCAACTCTCCTTTCTTAGCGAATGCTGAGCTTTCGCAGAGCTTTTCCCGCTTGGCGCGAAAAGCCCTTCGCTGCTGCTTCCCCAGCAAGGCTTTGAGCCTTCGCTCTCTCGCGTAAGAGAAGAAGAGTTGCGGCAGAGATGGTGCCTCCTGGGCTTTCCTTCCAGGGTCCCAGTTTCGCGCCCTGGGCTCACAATTCCTCGCCGACTACAGGAGTCGCATCTTGGTCCCTGCAGCAGCGTGCCTGGCCCAGGGTAGCACTCTGCGCAGACTGGCTGCTCCCGGGTTAGCCCGGGCCTGGCCTTTTCCTGTCGCGTTCAGGCGGTGTCAGGAACAGGCCTGTGCCTTCCCCAGACAGGAGGAGAGGCGATAGGAGCACTCCACACCACCCACGCCCTGGGATGGTGAGCCTTTCCGGGACCGTCCCCATTGCTTCCCCGGTTACACCGGCCCTGGCAAGCGCTGCCTCATCTGAAAGAAGACGGTAGCCGACTGCCCCTTACTCTAGGTAGCTTTTTCTGTGAGTACAGGCTCGCGCGCCTGGGGAACACGCAAAGGCTGCCGCTGGGACCGGTGGCCAAGGAGCTGCTGTCACCTTGGGCCTGGAAGCTCAGGAGAGGCCTGACTTCTGCCCAGACTCCTTTCTCAGAGTGGAGCACGCGCCCACACCCTGGTTGTCCCCTGGACACACACATTGTGTTTATATATATATTCTTTTTTTAGTTTAGTTTTTTTTTTTTTTTTTTTTTTTTTTTTGCCTATTAAAACATTTTTGTTCAGAATTTCAGCCCGCCAGGGGGTATGGGCAGGCAACATTTGCAGGGAGATCCCCACGGGACTTTTGGAGCTGCTGCAGGGCTTCACAGTGGATGTGGAGAGGCACCAGGCAGTTGACACAGCCCTGCATCTGGCTCTTTGCTTAGCAGGGAGCCTGTTTTCCCCTCTCTCTCTTTCCAAGCCTCTCTACCAACTTCTCATCTCTGTCTGTCAAAGGAAGAAAGAAAATCTTAAAAAATAATAATAAAACAACCCTCAATATTCTTGTCGTTCATCAGGACCCTATGCATCAACATTTTATTTTTACTTATCGAATTGAAGGAATTGGTTGATCGATTGACGGATTTGACAGAAAGAGAGAGACGGTGAGAGAGGGAGCCCAAGTTGAGAGGGAGTGCCAGCAGGGCAAGTGGGAGAGGGAGAAGCAGGCTTCCTGCTGAGCAGAGAGCCCCAGACAGGGCTTGATTCCAAGGCCCTGGCATCAGGACCCCAGCAGAAAGCAGATGCTCCCCAAGGAAGCCACCCAGGTGCCCCACTCCATGATTCAATCAGTGTTTCCCACTTCAATCCGTTGGGTTAAGCAACACTTTTTTGGGTCTGCCTTCTCTGTGTTAACACTAACACATTGTGTTTTCCTTTGCTCTTTTGTGATCACTGAGGATTTCAGGAATCTTTTCATGTGTTTATTGGCTGATGGTTTTCTCCTTGGGATATTTCTGTTCCAGGATTTTCATTGTTTTTAAGTTACCTACCTTTCTTTCTTGACTCCTAGTTATCCTATCTAGATTTGGATACAGTTCCTTAGCTGGTATCTCGATAGAGCCTTTCATCGTTTTAGTCTTGTCCTTTGGTGGGCAAGATTTTCTGTTTTTAAACTTTGAATGAGTAGAGTCCAACTTCCCAACCTTTCTTGTGCTTCCCGTTTTTGGTGTCCTGTTCCACTCATCTCTGCCACCTCCCCCAGATCTTTAAATGCTTTAGTATTGTATCTTCCATCACATTGATTGATTTGCGAATGTTGAACCATCCTTGTAGCCCAGGAATGAATCCAACCGGGACATGGTGGATAATCTTTTTAATGTGCTGTTGGATCCTGTTTGCTAGGATCTTGTTGAGAATCTTAGCATCCATATTCATCAGTGATATTGGTCTGAAATTATTCCCTGCACATTCTCAGATCACAATGCTTTGAAACTGGAGCTCAATCACAAGGAAAAGTTCGGAAGAATCTCAAACACCTGGAAGCTAAAGACCAACTTGCTTAAGAATGCTTGGATCAACCAGGAGATCAAAGAAGAACTGAAACAATTCATGGAAACCGAGGAGAATGAAGACACTTCAGTCCAAAACCTATGGGATACAGCAAAGGCGGTCCTAAGGGGAAAATACATAGCCTTCCAAGCCTCCCTCAAAAAAGTTGAAAAATCCAGAACACAGCAGCTGTCTCTACACCTTAAAGAACTGGAGAATCAACAACAAATCAAACCAACTCCACACATAAGAAGGGAAATAATCAAGATTAGAGCAGAGATCAATGAGGTAGAAATCAGAGATCCAGTAGAATGTATCAATGAAACTAGAAGCTGGTTTTTTGAAAGAATCAATAAGATCAATAAACCATTGGCCACACTAATCCAAAAGAAAAGAGAGAAAGCCCAAATTAATAAAATTATGAATGAAAAGGGAGAGATCACAACTAACACCAAAGAAGTAGAAACAATCATCAGAAGTTATTATAAACGGTTATATTCCAATAAGTTAAGCAACCTAGATGAAATGGATGCATTCCTGGAAAGCTATAAACTCCCAAAATTGAAGGAGGAAGAAATTGACAACCTGAATACACCAATATCTAGTAACGAGATTGAAGCAGTGATCAAAAACCTCCTCCCAAAAAACAAGAACCCAGGACCTGATGGATTCCCTGGGGAATTCTACCAAACTTTCAAAGAAGAAATAACACCTATTCTGAAGCTGTTTCAAAAACTTGATCCCCAAACCAGGCAAGACCCTACCAAGACGGATGAAACCATTTTTATCTTAACTCAAGAGAATGCATGGAAAGGGGGATATTTGAATCATCAATTAATCTGGATTAAAAAATTTTAAAGAGGAAAGCCATACAGTAAGTATTTTATTCAATATACAATTTTTTTTCAATAAAACTAAATAGAAAGAAAAGAAAAGCTATCTGTTTGATGTGGTACTTTCTACTGGCCTTGAGACATTTTATCCAGAAGAACATTTTCAGTAGAACAGTAAGAAATCTCAATCAGATGTCTAGTAATATCACAGTGAGTTTTATTCTGTCTTTATGAAAACTGCACAGAAGCTTTCATATGTGTGCTTCCTTATTCAACATTCACAGGAAATATATATAATAATGTGTCTTTCAAAAAAAAAAAGAAAAAAAAAACCAGACATGGTAGAGGATTCTCAATTTCCCCTTTGCTTTCAATTGTGGCTTTATCTCCAGCTCTCCCACCCACACTTTTTTTTTTTTTTTTTGGATTACATCAACTACTCCTCAACCTTAACTAACCAACAGACCACACAAGGCTTGCAAAAACACAGCTCTCGGGAATCACGACTCTGACTGTTATCAGGTAGGATGGCAGCAAGTATCCTGAGCCAAAAACGTGAAAACCAGAACAATCTCTAACAGCAAGTTTCACAGCAATTAAAGATAAAATAGCTACCCAAGCCAAACCACAAAGATACATATTCCCTTCACCTCCTTACCTTGTAAAAGTTCAACTCTGATTCAACTCTCTCACCTGGTCATTGGAATTTTGCTACTGTCCATCAAGTGAAGAAAGTTTTTAAAGTCTATTTGAATTACTTAATGTGTTTTCTTTTGAAAGTCTTCATGTGAAATTTAACATCTAAATATACACTTCTGGGCACTGAGTAATAGAAAGTCACATATATAGCAGATTTTCTCAAGAATGCTTGAGACCCATTTCTTTACTCCCTGGCATCAATATATCAGGTGGGGCAGCATAGGGTTTGACTAGGATGTGTCTGCTCACAAGCAGGTAGATTAATTTCTCTCCTTCATTTGATTCCTCTTTTGCCAGTTTCCTTATCTTTGCAGCCTAAGATTCTATCAAAAGGTAATTTGCCATGGATTCTTTGAGATCATTTATTAACCACTCGCAGACAGATCTACAAAACCTCCTGCTTAAACAGAGCAATCGATCTGCTTCTGCTTAAGCTATGACCAGTTGCTGAATCTGCATGCATGACATAATTTTTGCTTGTTAAAACTACCTGCTTTATTTTGGTGGATTCACAGATTCATCGGTTTGAAAAGGAGACTATGAAAGTCATCATTCATTCCTATAATTGAAGGGGTTCTCAATTTATTTGGTCTATTATTCTAAAAACCATTTAATATATTCATCTAATTTCTGAATAGATATATGCCTGTTGGGTCACTGTTCCCAGTGAGGTATTTTTATAACTAACTGGGAGTGGTTGACCAGAGGACAAATGGAGAAGAAGCAGTCAGTAACTCTCCAGCTTGCTGTGGGAGTAAGTGAAATCTCTCTAATTGTCAGTTGCCTGTACAGTCATAAATGCACCCTTGTGTGATCTCCTAGGGGATTAGGGGAAATAATCTCCAAAACCTTTCTAGTTACTCTTCTGGAAATAAAATATGCAATAAAAAGAGTACCTACATGGAAGTCCAAAAGTGTGATCCTAGCAACCAGGGCAGATTTGAATTCTGGGTCACATTGGTGAGCTTCCGTTTCTTCTGCTAGGAAACCAAAAACTAACAGTTTCTACCCTGCTGTGTTTTGTAAAGATACATGAAATTATATGAGGAGTATAGCTGAGTGACTGACACATAAGTCCTCAGCAAAGTTAGGTTATTTTTAGGACATACTACTCTTCTAAAACATTTTTAAAACTAAGAAGAGAAAGGAAATATGAAGAAAAAATTCTTGTGATTCCAAATATCATATTTAGAAGATACAAGGAGGTCACTTATAAATTTATTGTACAATTCCCTCTTTCCCTCTGATCAAGCAACACATTTTAAATGTGTTCTTAGGAAACATTGATCTCTTGGAAAGTGCCACCATTAAACTGTAGAACTTAACAAAAATACTTCATAGTAGTTAGAGACAGTGACTACTTATGCAAAATTAGATCCTTTAGGAGAATATGAAATACTGGATCACAGTTTTTGGCAATTCATTACCACTGAAGTCTACTCTTATTGCTCAATTGGAAACAAACAAACAAACAACAACAAACAAACAAACAACAACAAAACCCAGAGCTTTTTGCTCCATTTTTAAGCTTTTTCTTGGGGTGCCAACAGCAGGCTGAAAAAGAAAAAAAAAAAGGCACAAAAAGTACACTGGAACTCCAAGGCTAGGGATCATGACCATGTTTTTTGTTTGTTGGTTGGTTGGTTTTGTTTTGCCTTTTTTTTTTTTTTTAACTGATGCTGGTCTAAGTCCACATCCTCTTAACTAGATAAAATATAAGTATAGGAAGTATGTTGGTAAGGAATAAAGTTTTTTGTTTGATGTACAAAAGCATCACACCTTCATTTCCTTGCCTCCCATGTAGTTATGTGATTAAAAAAATGAGAATGTGTTTAATATCCATTTGGAGCATAACTCAATATCTGTATCTTTTAAAATACTGCAGGGTATGATGATCAAATGGAAATCAAGCTGGAAAGGTAGTCCCTGGGAAATTTCCACTTTCTCAGGCTAAGTGGATTCCCCCAATTGCTCACTCTTCCTTAACTCAATAATTCTTTTCTCTTGCTCAGATGATTTGCAGCCTTCAGGTGATGCATTCTAGAACACTGAACAAATCCCTTGTGTGCCTTCCCAGGACTTTATCTAGGTTTTCATCTGTACCAGTTAACTCTGCATCAAACCCACGGAAAAGCCAAATTGGAGTTTTCATACCAAGTGTAACTATAGGAATCAAGAAAACACATGAAAAAAACTAAGTTGCTATTGTAATAAGTAGAAGGGAGAGCATGCATTCTGTTCTACTGAGAATTAATATGTTTCTCCACTGTTCTTATTCTGAAACACCTTTGTTGTAATTTGGCAAGGTTAAGGTAAGTGGGAGTTTTCTTTCCCGGTTGGCCCATGAACAATTTTTGTAATGCAAAAGGACCAAAGTGGAATTTGCAAGCTGTCTTACTACTACCCAGTATCTTGCTCTGCAGAAAACTCAGATGGCTAATCAATGGTTTTATTGTGTAATCTTGCTGTGAACAACATATAAACTATAATTGAACTGGGGTTTTTAATCTAAACAAATAAAAATTTTAAAAGAAGTAAACTATGATGTAGCTTCCAAATCAGCTATACTGGAATAAATATATCTTCTCTGAAGTGCTATAACTTGGATCTGTGAGTCTCAGCCATGAAGAAGGTTAGGTTTTTATGTCCTCTCCTCTTACATTAAAATGGAATGTACTGGCGACCCCAGAGGTTGTGTGCATTGACTTATCAGCAAATGTCTTCTAAGTAAGTTCAGACATTTCCTAAGTCACTTTGTAAGGTTATCAGTGATTTCAAATATTAGGACTTCTCCAAATTTGTACTCTTTTTAATTCTAATTTTATACATTTCAGTTATGCTTATATCGTAGAGTCAGATTTAAATTCTTTTCCTTCCTTGAAAACAGATTTGAAACTGCAGCATTGGGATTCCAGTGATCAATAAATAACCCTGGAAACCAAAGCAGAAAGAATTGAAAGTGAACACTTCCTGTAAATATCTTCTTTGAAACCTAAAGTTTAAAAATACTGCCACAAGTATTTCTTTCAGATTGTTTAGATAATCAAACAAGGCCTTACAAAGAAAAATAAAAATGAGATGAGAACATTCTCATAAATGGCTCAAATGGACCCAAAATGAGGAAGATTGAAAATACTTCATTAATAGGGCACCTGGGTGGCTCAGTCAGTTAAGCATCTGCCTTCAGCTCAAGTCATGACCCGGGTTCCTGGGATTGAGCCTCAAGTTGGGCTCCCTGCTCAGTGGGGATCCTGCTTCTCCCTCTCCCTTTGCCTGCCTTTCTCCTGTTTGTTCTCTCTCTCAAATAAACAAATAAAATCTTAGAAAAAAGAAGAAAATAATTCATTAATATATTCTGTTTTAGAGTGGTCATTATTCTATTGAAACTGAATTCAAGGATATAAAGAGTAACAAAGCTGTGTGTGTGTATATATACACACACACACACATATGTACACATATACATATGTACACATATATTAAGCCACGAGTAAGCTATATACTCAAAGGAACTGAATTGTAAAGAGGGGAGAGCTCTTCCTCATGGATCTGGTTAGTTAGTTACACTTTCATCCATAGGTGGAACTGCTGTGTCTGGGCATGGTTAAGCAGAGTATCTTGCCTCCCAGAGGCCAGGGAGAGGGGATGGTTGATATGCTGGGGAAGGAGAAGTCAACAAAACTTAGAAATCTCATGAACCTGCTTGAAGAACTGGAATCTAGAGCAGTTTCAAATGCAGAAATAGTTCCTCTCGATTGCCATTGATTCTACCACACAAGTTCGTTGGGGTTCAGGATGCTCAGTGCTGAGCTGGAAGGCAAGGACCGATCTCTTGCAGTCGTAATGGTGCTTAGATCCCAAAGTCTTACCAGAGAGAGTTGCTTGTAATACACATAGAACAGATTTTGCCCTGAGGACGTTTGACACATGAGGTCAACTGAACTTGGTAAAGTTGTAACCCAGCCTCAGATCTAGCTCAACTTCTGGCTGAACCAAAAAAAAAAAAAAAAAAAGAAAAAAAAAAAAAGAAAAAGCATTCTCTTTCTCTAAGTATCTGGCAAAGGAAAAAGCAGGACGTCTCTGGAGAAAAGATTTATTCTAATGTCTATGGGGTACAGATGGCCCTTCTTTTCACTACATCTGTATCTTTGGGGTAAATACCCAGTAGTGCAATTGCAGGTCATAGGGAAGCTCTATTTTTAATTTTTAAAGGAAGCTTATAGAAGCAAAACCACAGATGATTTGCATGTTAAAATTAGCATATAAGGATTAAAAAGCAGACTTTTAAAGAATTTAGAGGAAAAGATGGGGAACTTCATCAGAGAAATGAAGACTCCATAAGGGAACAAATGGAAATTCTAGAAGTAATAGTGCAATACATAAATTAATGATTTGTTGGATGGGCTTAACAATCTAGATTCAGTAAAAGAAACAATTAGAAAACTCATAGATAGGTCAATAGAAATAATATCAACTGAACCACAGAATCGAAAAAAGAACTTCAAAGACCTGTGGGACAATAATTAGTGTGTATACACAATAATTATGTGTGTATACTTAGAATATCAGATAGAGGGGTGCCTGGGTGGCTCAGTGGGTTAAGCCGCTGCCTTCGGCTCAGGTCATGATCTCAGGGTCCTGGGATCGAGTCCCGCATCGGACTCTCTGCTCAGCAGGGAGCCTGCTTCCCTCTTTCTCTCTCTCTCTCTCTCTGCCTGCCTCTCTGTCTACTTGTGATCTCTCTCTGTCAAATAAATAAATAAATAAAAATAAGAATATCAGATAGAGAAAAGAGAAAATCAGGCTAAAGAATTATTTGAAAAGATTATTGCTGAGATTTTTTTTTCAAAATCAATGAAAGATCAAACTACTGTAGAAGCAAAGAAAAACTTAGGATAATTGCTAGGAAAACCAGCACTAGGCATATAACAGCCACGGTCCTTAAAAACAAACAAACAGACAAGCAAATAAACAGAAAATCTAAATTTTCTAAAATTAGAGTTACTCTAAATTTAGAATCTAAATTTTTTAGATCTAATTTTAGATCTTAAAAAAAGTGACATGAAAATATCACAGTACATTTATAGAAATAATGATAAGAAGTAGAACTGAGTACTCATCAGAAATAATGAGAACTGGAAGAAACTGGATTGATATCTTAAAGCACTGCGGGGTGGAGGGGGGGAGAATATCAATCTAAAATTCCAGACTTCATAAAAACATCCTTCAAAATTCAAAGTGGAATCAGTATATTTTCAGATGAACAAAATCTGAGGCAATATGTCACCAGTACATATGCACTTCAAAAAATACTAAAATAGGGGCGCCTGGGTGGCTCAGTGGGTTAAGCCGCTGCCTTCGGCTCAGGTCATGATCCCAAGTCCTGGGTTCGAGCCCCGCATCGGGCTTTCTGCTCGGCGGGGAGCCTGCTTCCTCCTCTCTCTCTGCCTGCCTCTCCGCCTACTTGTGATCTCTCTGTCGAATAAATAAATAAAATCTTAAAAAAAAAATACTAAAAGAATTTAAGGGAAAAGGGAATTATTCCAGGCAGAAGCCTTGAATTTCAGAGAGGAAGAAAGAGCCCCCAAAATATACAGTGTCATTTTCAATTTAAAATAATCTTTCTTTTTGGTTAAAGCAATGACAATTATGTATTATGGGATTTATAAGATATACAGAATATAGAAATGAAGTTATTTGCCAACACAAGTAACAGAGAAACAAATTCAATTATAGCTATTCACAGCTAGACATAATGGTGCTTTTAGTTATTCTGTTGACAAATTGACTTTTTGACCATATAGGGATTCATGTATCAAAATTTTGCCACATAGATCCCATATTGACATTTGAATTGTCTTAGAAAATTAAAAAAAAATGTACCCCAGTCTGTTGTTACACAAATGGTTGTTCTGTCTTCCAAATGGTTCACAAGTTTGGTAGGCGGAAGGATATAAATGAGATGACTGGTAAGAAAGGGATGTAACATGGAAGACCTCAACAGTAGGGTTGGGCAGTTGAGGGCTCTTGAGAGGCCTGGATTTGGGATGTGGCATGACCAGATATGTGTTTTCTGAAGCTGATGCAATTTACGATCACCTCTTGAGTGTGGAGGAAGGCCACCCCATTCCTCAAGAGTTTCCCCCAACATTCCAGTTCTTTGAATGATAGACATTCATTTTTATAAACCCAATTTCCCTTCATTTATTCGTAATTACCACGCATTGGTCCACGGAAACCTCACAAACCTTTTTTTTTTTTTTTAAACCCACATGGTTGTTCTTATATGAAAAACTTTCATTCTTACAGTTTTCCTCTCTGACTATCCCAGGGGTCTCAGACTGAGCTTCCAAGGTAAATGTTTTTTCTCTACATTACCTACTTCTGTAAAAAGTTATACAGAGTTCCTTTTCTTTCAGAGACCTATTTGGTCATTTAAACTTTTGAGTTTTATATGCCTTTGATATCACCAATGTTTATTATGATTAATTCACATGTGTGATGATTTCCTTAGTGATCTGAGGTCTTATTTGCACTTTCTCTCTCCACCCTACTCCTTCATCTCCCCCCTTCATGTTTCCCTTGGGTTGTTGAGTACTTCTCTTTTGTAGGTTTCTGTGGATCTTCCTGTATAATCTCACGCTTATTCTTTTCTTCTTTCTCCCTCAGTTCCCCTTGGTTACAATACTCTTTCTCAACTATTAAAGCTTTCTTCTTATACAGACTCCAAGCAAATCTGTTTCTTCTGAGAAAGATATATCTAGTCTTTCTTCCTTATCAAGAACTTCATAATATTTTATTAAATATTCTAAAAAAATAGCTTTCCACTATAACCTCAGATGCCTCTAGGTTTATTCCTCTGACAAGACTGCATGTCCCTGGCACAGGCCACACATTCCTTTTTTATGACCATGGCACTTTATGCTTGGCCAGGTTTCTCAGAGTGGCAGATTTGAATGGAACTATATGAATTTGACCCAATTAGTATTCTTAAATTGTAGTTCTAGAATGCCTAAAAGCCCCCAATATCTCTGAGACCAAATTGTTTTCACAGTACTAAGACATTACTTGCTTTCACATTCCTCTTCTTCCACAAATGTACATGGAGGTCCCTGGAGGCCACTTGATATGTGGTGAGATCATTGCTCTACTGGCTAATGGACTGGGTACTTGTGTATTCTTGTTTAATCTCTAAAATTTTCAAAGGTAGTAGGTTTGGGGTATAAACACTTGTGTTTTCAGATATTTACTTATCTACTCCTCAGTATTTCCACTATTCTCTTCCTACCTCTCTGTAAGGATCTTTGTAACCTCTTTAGTCAGTAAATTATCATGTATGGAATTCTAAAGTTCTCCCTTTCCCTACATGGAAACACAAGGACAAGTACATACACCTAGTGGTCTTGTTTTGCAATGATATTTCAAAATTGTTTTTAAAAGCTTTCTGAACTTTTAAGTTCATTTAATGTTATTTTATGACTCAAAAGTATTTTATTCTAAAATAAAAATATTCCATTTTTCTTATATTTCAGAATGGATTAGTGGCTTAAACGGGGGAGATTAAAAAATAAAGTTTCTCAAGCCACAGCTGTGTTGCCTATGATTAAAAGATGCTGACAATTATGAAACTGACATTTGAGTGTTAGTTCCCAGACACACTGAAGAGGGGGAAAAACACTCCAGAGAAGTTGAGGAAACTGTAATTAGGGAAAAAAAAAAAAACAACAAAAGCTATCTATATCTCAGCTCTGTAGATGTTGAAAATTTATCTTTATGTGTCTTAGGCCACACTGCATCTAAAAAAAATTTATTTTAGAGAGATAGAAAGCACAGGTGCACAAGAGCATGGGTAGGGAGGGGCAGAGGGAGAATCTTTTTTTTTTTTTAATTTTTTTAAATTTATTTGACACAGAGAGAGAGAGATCACAAGTAGCAGAGAGACAGCCAGAGAGAGAAGGGAAGCAGGCTCCCTGACAAGCAGACAGCCTGATGTGGGACTCGATCCCAGGACCCTGAGATCATGACCCGAGCTGAAGGCAGAGCAGAGGCTTAACCCACTGAGCCACCCAGGTGCCCCGAGAGAGAGAATCTTTAAGCAGACTCCACACGTTGAGCATGGAGCCTGACGTGGGAGTGGAACTCATGATCTTGAGGTCACAACCCAAGCCAAAATCCAGAGTTAGACACTCAACTAAGCCACCCAGGCACCCCAACACTGCATTTTTAAATGGCATTGTGATGCCCACAGGGTCATTTTCAAACCAAATATTTAGAGTTTAAAGAAAAAGCAATTACATATTTTAAAAAAGATTTTATTTATTTATTTGACAGAGAGAGATCACAAGTATACAGAGAGGCAGGCAGAGAGAGGTAGGGAAGCAGGCTCCCTGCTGAGCAGAGAGCCCAATGTGGGACTCGATCCCAGGACCCTGAGATCATGACCTGAGCCGAAGGCAGCGGCTTAAACCACTGAGCCACCCAGGCACCCCCAATTACATATTTTAAATGCCCAAACCCAGGATCAATACATTTGTAAAATACTGTAGAAATGAATTAGTGGAGAGCTTAAATGTGTCTGGAGCAATGGCTCTCAAACTTTAGTGGGCATTTCAAACATTCAGATGGCTCTTTGGGAGGCAGGTTGCTGGGCTCCAGTGCAAGGCTTTCTGATGCAGTGTGCCTGAGGTGGGACTTGAGAGTTTACCAGTTGGTTCCCGAGTGAAGCTGAAGCTGCTGGTCTGAGAATCTGGGAATCCTCAGTCTAGAGCAATGATTCTCAATATGCAATGTGAGAAAAAAAAAAAAAGATCCTTGTGGAATTTAAGACAAGTTCTGGGTGCCCACCACCTCCTACTCTAGAGAATCATTGAATAGGTCTGAGTAAATCTGAAAAGGTTACAAATTTCAGAAACTCTCCAGGTGATTATGATGACAACACATGGAGGACTTTGCTGAGCAGGTATTTAAAAAGCTCCCCAGGTGATTTAAACATTCAGTCAGGGCTAAGGACCAACGCTTTGGCACTCTCTTTCAAATGACCTGGCGGTACTTCCAAATAATTGGGCAATACTTCTAAACATTCCACAGTTTTTCTATCCTTCCCCTCTGCATGTGGAGCAGTTGGTCTGTGACACAGACTACAGCCCTATAGTATTATCTGCCCTACAACCTCCTCTCCCCAACCCCACCTCCCCAACCCCACCACATCCATCTCCCCACTATTGGTTTGTAGGCATCTGATCCATGCTAAGCCATAAAGCTTGGGAGATATTAGCAGATCTTGCCTACCCTGTGAATGAACTTTGTGCAAAAAAACAAAAACAACAACAAAAAAACAAAACAGCAACAACAAAATGAAGGTAAGGAACAAAAGAATAAAGATATCCCACAAGAAAGTGAAAGTAGGAGTAGTAGAATCCCTGGGTACAGTTGTTACTGAGGCATGGGTATAATCTGGTCTATTTCTGTTGAGACATCACATATCTTCCCCAAAATCTATACTTTTTTGTTTTCATTTTTATTTTTGTTATGCTCATTTGACTTAGAAATCTATAACTTGCAGTCAAGAATTTAATGACATTATGGAAACACATGGAACCCCTCACTGACAAGTCCCAGTCCCCAGGACACCATCTGAAGGAGGGCAGATCCTTTGTTGATAAGAAAAATGAGGCTCTGAAGGGTTAAGAAACTGGCCTGAGGTCACACAGAAAGATAGGGCCAAAAGTAGAAATGAAAATAGTTAATTGGTAAAATCTTTTTTTTCACATTCCATATACTCTCCAAGCATTGGAGAAACAACAATATTGTTATTTAAAACAATAACCATGACTTTGATTTACCTAAAACTTCCAAAGGCAACAGAGTAGCTTCTTCTAAACTAGTGTGCATAAAATCCTAAGCCAAACATTGTGTTAACAAATGGGGATTTCCAATGATTATTTAGCTATTACCAATCTAATGAATTAGACAATATGTTTGGGCTTGGCAGACGGACCTCTTCATGATTTCCAATCCTCCTTGGGAAAGGTCAAGTGCATTAGTGGCTTTCTGGAAAAAGAGTCCCTGACCCATTGAATAGCATACCCAAGTGTACTGTTAATGTCTGTGGAATCCACAAGCTGGTCACAATCCTTGCTGAACAACAGCTCAGGCACATGCCTTGGCTTTTATGGCACTTGAATAATGATACTCTAAAGAGTATAAGGGGTTTTTGAAATTCTGGTCTTATACCAAGTTTTTCCACTTCGTGTAAAAGGAATTCTTTACCCCTCTCTATATGAAAGGGTGAAGAAACCATAGAGAAAGACAAAAGAAATTCTTGTCTATAATTTTTCTATCTTCAAACATGACCTACTGTGTGAGACGTTGGGCATACTCAGATGTCCCCGTCAGAATTTTCAATTGCCAAAGCTGTCTTCTGAAAGCTGAACTTTTGTTATAAAAGAGATGTCTGGGAAAATGAATAGATTCTGTAAAGTTACTAGTCATTTTCATTAATCTAAGTTTTCCAGATAAAATTTCAAAAGCACTTAGAAAAATGTGCTGTAACAAAATCCCACAGCGATTTTAAAATGAATACAGGGGCACCTGGGTAGCTCAGTGACTCAGTGGTTCAGCATCTGTCTTCTGCTCAGGTCATGATCTCAGGGTCCTGGAATGGAGCCTTGCACTGGGCTCCCTGCTCAGAGGGGAGTCTGTCCCCACAAAACAATTAAATAAAATATTTATAAACAAACAAACAAACAAATAAATAAAATGAACACAAAGCACAAATTACCAAATTGTGTACACACGGAAAGAGCAGTAGTGAGATTTTACCTCCAGAATGATAAACTTTAGTGTAGGCAACTCAAAATATTGGGTGGTATGTGTGGATTGGAGGGTGTGTGTTATATAGATAACTAGATGCTTTCCCGGGGTGGGGGCAGCTGGGGGGGTTGCAGGGGAAGGAATTGTGATTAATTTGATCCCAGGATGATACCATGAAATTAGTCTCAGAAGTTTTTCCCTCTTTTGAAAGGAAAATGTAAGAAGGCTTTAGTAGTAATGAATATGACTTATAAACAGACTCTATAAATTTAAAAAGGAGCAGTTAAATATGAAAAACAGTTACCCTAATTGAACAGGCTTTGCTTTCTTCTGTTTTAAAAATATTAAAAGTAAGAACTGTCATTTTTGTCTATGTCTGTCTGGACTACTATTATAATATAGCCAAGACTGGGTGGCTTATAAACAACAGAAACTTACTTCTCACAGTTCTGGAGGCTGGAAGCCTGAGGTCAGGGTGCTGGCATCATCAGGTGGGGGCTCTCTTCTGGGCTATGAACCTTTTGTACCTTCACATGGTGGAAGGGCTGTGGAGCTCTGTCGGTCCTCTTTTTTTAAAAATATTATATTTATTTATTTATTTGACAGTGAGAGAGATGACAAGTAGGGAGAGAGGCAGGCGGGGGGGTGGAAGAAGGCTCCCCGCTGAACTGAGAGCCCGATTCGGGGCTCGATCCTAGGACCCTGAGATCATGATCTAAACTGAAGGCAGAGGCCTAATGCACTGAGCCACCCAGGTGCCCCTATTGGTCCTCTTTTATAAAGGCACTAATCCTAATCAGCTCTCAAAGGGCCCACCTCCTAATACCATCACCTTGAGTGGCAGGTTTCCAACCATGAATGTGGGGGGGCACAAACACTCATATCATATAAATTCCCTTTCAGTGTAAGGAGTAACAGTTGTCACATACAGTGATGGTACTGTGTGTCAGACTCTGTTCATATATTATCACAATAATCACCACCATCCTATAAGGTGATTATTATCCTAGTTTGTATTGGTACCTATTGCTGTGTAACTAACCCCCAATTTCATAGCTTTGTTGGGTCCCCCAATGTTGGGTCCCCCAATAATGGGTCTGTGATTAAAGGAGCGAGACTGATACAAAGTGAAAGTCAAGCAAAGCTTTATTTCATGCCAAGCATGGAGAATCAAACCGTCGGTTTGGGGCCGCACCTCTTACAGAGAGGGCGACCCCTCCCTGCCTCACAGACTAACTTTTACAGAGCAACGGCCATGTGGTTGAGCCTGGCCACACACAGGTGGCCAATGAGATTACAATACACAGAGAAAGCTGTACAGTCATGCTAGGTCCCACACGGGTGGCCAATTGAACTACAATTCACCCTATAGTAACTACTTGAACTAGCCTATCACCTTAGTCAGAATGGGCGCCCAAAAGGCACCCAAAGGGTGGGGCCCATACTCCTTGGTAGCTAGGAGGCAGTATGCGCCCCTACTGATTGAATGTCTCTACCTGACCTGACCCACCATTGTATTTGGGCCATTATCTCCACCTGACCTGACCCACCCTTGTATTTGGAACTTGTTACCTGGGACTGGTTTCCCAGACTTGCTTTTAAGTAAGTTGCCCTAGTGGGGGTGAGGGTCAATTTAAGTTTTACTGTATAAACAACAAAATGGCGGTTCAACTGGTGTGGGGCCGCTCTGGCTGAATAGACCCTTACATTCCCCCCTTTTCTTTGGAGATTAGGCAAATCCTTGACTTTTAGCCAGTTCTATGCCCCCTGTTTAATGGCTTCCCGACTGTTTTAATGACTCCAGAGTGATTTACTCAGAAACAGCATTTCTCTTCTAGAGTTATGCAGAGCCTCATTTCTTCTAGGAATAGTGTGTCAAGCCTTCCTCTATCTTGCAATTATCTATATCTCTCACCTATATTTAACAATAGGAGCAACAATGAACTCAATGAACTCGTTGTTGAGTATTAGCTTTAGTCCATGATCGGTGGGGTCCATCGGCTGGGGCTTCATCTCTGGGGGGCGTCCTCATCCTCCTCTCCTTTGATGTGACTCTCCTGAATCCAGGCCCTGACGCCACCTACTTTTATTGCCCTGGGGGTGGTCAGGAAGACAGTAAACAACTCCTTCCAGCAAGGCTCCAAGTTTCCCACTTGGTGGTGGCGTATCCAAACCAAGTCTCCAGGTTGGTAAGGATGTGGCTCTACCTCCATCTCTGTCTCCGCGTGGGCAGTTCGGATCCCTGCGTGGGTTTAACAGACTGTAATGCCTGCAGTGACTGGAGTACAGACTGATCAGTCATTTCTGCTATAGCAACCTCTTGTAGCCGAGGGTAGAGTGGGGTAAGGGGTGGTCTCCCAAACATTATTTCAAATGGGGCCACCTTGTTTAAGTAGGGTGTACATTGTGCCCTGAGGAGAGTGAAGGGAAGGAGATCCACCCATCCACCACCAGTCTCCAGAATTAGCTTTGTCAAGGTCTCTTTATGAGTCCGGTTCATTCTCTCTACTTGCCCAGAACTCTGGGGCCGGTAGGCACAATGTAGTTTCCAATTAGTGCCCACAGCCTTGGCCAATACCTGTGAGACTGAACTCACATATGTAGGGCCATTGTCTGACCCGATCGCGAGAGGCAGCCCAAACCTAGGAATTATTTCTTCTAGTAGCTTTTTGGCTACCACTCCTGCCGTCTCATGTTTGGCAGAGAAAGCCTCTACCCAGCCTGAAAAGTTATCCACAAAAACTAACATATACTTGTGTCCATATTTTCCTGGTTTCATCTCTGTAAAATCCATTTCCCAATAAATTCCTGGCTCTTTGCCTCTTTCTCTCTTCCCTCGCCCCGTTCTAGTTTTTCCCACATTTACTGCCTGACATTGAGCACATCTATCAACCACATCCTGAGCCATATGCCCTAATTTAGAAACCTGGAGCTGCTTGCCCATAAGCTCCTTAAGCTTGCGTGTCCCCAAATGAGTGCCCTGATTTACTAATTTTCTTCCTAGTCTTCGAGGAGGAATTAACTTTCCTGTTCTAGCCTTAACTCAGTCCCCTTCATAGTCCAGTTTAACCCATTTTTGTAAAATACTTTAAATCTTCCTCTGAATAGTCTGGTTTTTCTGGTAAGGCTGGAGCCTGGAGTGTAACCAGCTCTTGTGCTGTTTGCGGCTTGATCTGCTAATTGGTTTCCTTTCGAAATCAGATCAGTCCCCTTTTGGTGCCCTGGGCAATACATAACAGCCACCTCTTTTGGGTCCCAAATAGCCTGGGGGAGACCCAATATTTCTCCTCTGTTTTTAATTCCTTTTCCTTCTGTTGCTAGTAGGCCCCTTTCTTTATAAATAGCCCCATGTATATGGAGAGCAGCAAAGGCGTACCTGCTATCCCTATAGATGTTGGCGGTATTACCTTTGGCCATCTGCAGTGCCTTGGTGAGTGCAATCAGCTCCGCTTTTTGCACCAAGGTTCTGTGTGGCAGGGCTGCCATCCAGAGTTCCTGCTCAGGAGAAACCACCGCAGCCCCCGCATACCTCTTTCCATTGATCATGGAAACTCTGTGAACAGAGTCATCTCCGCATCTGGGAGGGGAATGTCTCTGAGATCTGGCCTTATTCCTGTGACCTGGGTTAGGACCTCCCCGCAGTCCTGTAGGTGGTCAGCCAGCTCCTCTGGTAGCAACTCTGGCTGGATTTAGCACCGCTAGGGGCCGGAACGTCACTTTTGGTTCATTGAGAAGGAAGGCCTGATACTCAGTCACTTAGGCATTTGTCATCCACCAGTCTGCTGGAGTCCAAAGAAGGCCCTTGATAGAGTGGGTGGTGGTCAAGATGAGATTTTGACCCAAAGTCACTTTGCTTGTATCCTTGACCAGGAGGGCCGTGGCAGCAATTATGCGGAGGCAAGCCGCTACTGGATCTAGTGTTTTGCTAAGGTAGGCTCCTGGCCTTTGCCAAGGCCCCAGAGTCTTGAGTCAAAACTCCCTTGGCCACCCCTTCCACTCTACCATAGTGAGTCCTCCCTTAGTTCATAGAGAGGTCGGGCAATCCCCGCGAACCATGGTATCCACAGTCTGCAGTAGCCCACCGTCCCAAGAAAATCCCTCATTTGTCGGGACATGGTGGGGTGGGGGTATCGGGTGATCGATCACCTATTTCCTGGACTCAGACAGTGAACGCACTCGCTCATGGAGATCAAAGCCTAAATAAGTGGCATGGCTCTGACAGAACTGTGCTTTCTTTGCTGACACCTGATACCCTTTTTCCTTCAGAGTCGTCCCCCACAAACATGACTCATAGTCCTCAGCGGCTATTAGCAAGTCATCAACATGTTGTAACAGAGTGACTCCCGGTTGGAGGTTCTGTACTCAAGCAAATCCTCGTGTAGGGCCTCATCGAAGATGGTGGGTAAATTCTTGAACCCTTGGGGAAGTCTTGTCCAGGTGAGCTGGCCTTGGAACCCTTCCTGTGGGTCGGACCTCTCAAAAGCAAAAAGAGGCTGGGATTTCCTTGCTAAAGGTATGCAGAAAAATGCATCTTTGGGATCTAAGACAGTATACACAGTTCTTTGGGGGCCCAGGAGGGAGACTAGGGTATAGGGGTTAGGCACCATCGGGTGAATATCTTCAACCCATTTATTAACTTCCTGCAAGTCCTGAACAGGTCGGTACTCCCCAGTTTCGGCCTTTTTGATGGGCGGCAAAGGTGTGTTCCATGGAGACTTGCAAGGAACTAGGATCCTGTCTCCTCAGAGGCAGTTAATGTGTTTTCTGATCCCTTCCTTTGCTTCCCGGGTGAGGGAGTACTGCTGGACGGGAACAGCCATAGCCGTTGTTTTTAACTGCACCACCACTGGAGGCCATCCCTTGGCCAAGCCAGGGGGCTTCCCTTCTGCCCAGTCCTCGGGAAACTTGACCTGTAGGGTTTGGAGAAGGCTCCCCCCCCCCACCTTCGTCTCCTCTGGTTTTGAGACTGGCTCGTAAAGGATGTATTCATCTACTGCTGCCAGAAGCTCCTGCACAGTGGGTTGTCTCAAGGTTACAGTCATGTCTCCTTCCGAGAACTGAATGCCAGCTCATAACTTGTAGAAGAGATCTCTTCCCATCAAATTGTACGGGGCATTAGGGAGGACCAAAAATTGATGTTTGACTACTCCCGAGTGTAAGGTGTTATAGGCGAGACAAACACGACACCAGGTGAAGTGGGTGCAAGGCAAGATTTATTAAAGGCACTCTCCCATGAAGAGTGCATTTGGTGAGTTGTTCCTTGAGGAGGCCATTGGCCCTCTCGACCTTACCTGAGGATTGGGGGTGATAGGGGATATGGAGTTTCCAGGTGATGTTGAGGCTCTTGGAGATCTGTTGTGTGATGCTGGAGATGAAGGCCAGTCCGTTGTCCGATTGTAGGGTTCATGGGAGTCCAAACCTCGGAATGTGTTCAATGAGAACCGTGGCGACCACGTCTGCTGTTTCCCTAGCCGTGGGGAATGCCTCAATCCAGCCTGTGAAGGTGTCCACAAGAGTTAGTAGGTATCTAAAGGTTTTTGTCGAGGCATGTGAGTGAAGTCAAGTTGCCAGTCCTCGCCTGGCTGATGCCCGCAGAGCTGGTGGGTGGGTCCCGGTCTGCGGAGGCCACACTGGGCGTTGACCACAGAACAGGTTCTGCTGGCCTGGTGTACGTCCTTAATGGTCTTTTGGAGGAGGGGTTGGTGAAAGAGAGGTTGGAGAAATTGGTATAGGGCCTTTGGACCGATGTGGAGAGACTGGTGGATGTCAGTAATGAGGGTGTGGATTAGGCCATTTGGGAGGGCAATTTTGTCCTGGACATAATACCATCCCTTGTCACCCAACCTGCCACCTAATGTTTTGAGGGCCCGAGTCTCCTTATCAGTGTACGAGGGACTGTGAGGAGTGTTGAGAAACAGGAGAGGGGCTGGAGAGGAGTTCAAGGCTGTCTTTCATGCAATAGAGTCAGCCTTGTTGTTCCCCAAAGAGATGGGGTCCTTGGAGGCCTGATGGTCATGGCAGTGGACAATAGCCACCTCAGTAGGGTAATTGAGAGCCTCGAGGAGTTTGGCAATAAGAGGCCCATTGACTATGGGTGTTCCCTTGGTTGTGAGAAATCCCCTTTCTTGCCAGAGGACAGAGTGAGTGTGGGTAATAAGGAAAGCATATTTGGAGTCAGTATAAATAGTGCCCCATTGGCCCTCAGATAAGTGAAGGGCCCTGGTAAGATCCACAAGGTCTGCCTTTTGAGAAGTAGTACCAATGGGAAGGGGGGCCGCTTCTATGACTGCGTCCAGGGTGGCCACTGCATAGGCCGCATGTTGCCGTCCATCTGGAGCTATGAGGGAGCTCCCATCCACAAACAGAGTGCAACTGGGGTCAGGCAGCGGCTGGTCCCAAAGTCCTGGATGGTAGGGAGAGAGTTCCTCCAGGAGTTGAGTGCAGGAATGGGAAGGAATGGGGGTAGACGAAGGTATTGGCAAGAAAGTGGCAGGATTTAGGCGAGGGGAAACAGTGTGACCTGGGGGTTGTCTATGAACAGCAGGTGGTAGAGTTGGAGAAGGGAAGGAGTGAGTTGTGCCAAGGATTTGTGGCTGACTAAGTCCATTAATCGATGAGGGGAGAAGACCATGAGGGGCTGTCCTAAGGTAAGTTTGAGGGCCTCCTTTGCCAGAGAAGCAGCTGCCGCTAGGGCCCTGAGGCAGGGCTGCCATCCCTGGGCGGTGACATCTAGTTGCTTGGAGAGTTAATGGGGATAAGGATACCCTGCTGCTGGAGGTGGTCGCTGATGAGCTTAAGTCCTCACCGGTGGGTTGCTACTACAGGTCTGGAAATGTCCCATACCTGCGGGCCTACGGAGGGGAGACAGTCCGGGATAGAGGATGAGTCACAGGGAAGTAGAGGAAGGACGAGATGAGCAGAAGTCGAGGGAGAGGAAGAGAGACGAATGGTGGCCTGAAGTTTGTGGAGGATGTCCCTGCCTAGTAGGGGAATGGGGCAGGAAGGGATAATGAGGAAGGAGTGTGAGAAGGGGAACCCATCCAGGCTGCACGTAAGGGGTGGGGTGGCCTTTGGAGTGGAGAAAGTACCATCAATTCCCATAACTGCAACTGGGGAGGGGCGAGTAGGAACCGAGTAGGAAGGCAGGACAGAATAGGTAGCCCCCATGTCCAACAGAAAGGAAATGGATTTAACCGCTACCTGGAGCATGACCCTGGGCTCGGCACAGGTGAGAGGGGTGTCCGAGTCTGGGCTCCTTCAGTCATCCTCCAATCGGAGAAGTTGGAAGGCAGGACTTACTGTCTCAGGGTCTCCCCCGCGTGGAGGCGCCGGGAATCCCCCAAAGCTGGGGCAGTCCGATTTCCAGTGGCCCATCATGTGGCATCGAGGGCACAGCCTAGTAGGCGCTTTTGGATTGGGGCATTGATGGGCCCAGTGTCCCTCAGCTCCGTACTTGAAACAGGCCCCCAGAGGGGCGTGGTTAGGTGCTCCCTTCTGTTGACCCCAGAACCTGCTGGCCTCAGGGCTGCTACCAGGGCTTGGGTCTGCAGTTGGACCTTCTGTTGGAGTCTGGATTGATGCTTAAGTTCTGCTGCCTCCTCTCGGGAGTTAAAGACTTTAAATGCCATTTTCACCAGATCAGAAATGGGAGTTTGAGGTCCCTCCTCCACTTTCTTTAATTTTTTCCGAATGTTGGCGGCTGACTGAGAAATATAGTGGGTAGTTAAAACAGTCGCCCCTGCTGGAGAGGCCTGGTCTAGGCGAGTGTATTGAGTCAGCACCTCAGTAAGTCGGTTAAGAAACATGGCCGGGTTTTCATTGGGTTCCTGAATGATTTCATTTCACAAACCTTCTACAACTTTCCTTTGCATTCAAGTTTTGTCCCAAACAACCATCTCATTTAGGACAAAATTACCTCCTTTTACTTTTAACAAAATGTACTCCCATTCCTTAAATCTTTCTTACATATCTTCTACTTTCCAACATACAGAGTTGTTTCCTTTATTTCCATCAGTTTTACAGTTAGCAGAATTTTGTACTCTCTTAGAAACACCTTTAGTTATTAACCTCCAGTCAGTTATTAATCAATTGTGAATGGTTATAACAGAATTCTTTAGATGCCAATTTATGAATCAGTTAAGCACAAACCATGCTTACTAACAGATTTAAATATTCTTATTTTCTTTTCTGTAAGAAGTCAAAAGCACAAACCTATGTTCAGTTATCAGTGACTTGGCATTTTATCCTCTTTGGAAAAGACCTAAATGTCCAACAAATTTAATTCCATTTGTCATCCAAGCAAAACTTTAAACTTTCAGGTTACCAAAAACTTTGAAAGCTATCTCAGCAATTACCCATTAAAACTTTGAGACAGACAATTAGCCATCAGTTTAGTCATTTCTTTGCTAACAGATTTTAACAAATAACAAGAGCTTATTTGACCTTCAGTAAACTTTGATTGAGGTTTCATATTTACTGTGGATAACTTTGTCAGGCATTCGGATAGGAGTGGGGATGGGAAGGGGTAGACGAGGGCACCGGTTCAGAAATCCTGAACATAAGGGACCTTGGCCCATCTGCCTTGGTGCCTGCTGAGGTTATTTAGGTCCATGTGATGAGGGAGCAGGAGGCTGGCTGAAGACAAAGCAAAAGCTGGCACCTTGCACCCCCTCTCCACCCTCTCCCCTCGGTAATGTGTGTGACATTCCTGACTGCCATAAGCTAGAAACAAATAGTTAACTTGCAGAGATCACAATCCTGCAAGACAGGAGTCTCCCTTGGTTTACAAATGTCCTAGAGATCTACAAAGAAGTTACCTTATCAATAGCACAATTTCCAGAGGCAAATAACTCAGTTCCTCAAGCCCTAAATAAAGTTAAATTTCTTCTAAACCCAAACCTCACTAACAAAGACACTTGATAGCAGAAACTTGAAGGGCTTGGCAAAAGACAACATTGATCAAGCAGCAAGGCCTCTGGTATCCTGGCACCTTGTAGGCCCTCTTTAGCATATGAAAACTCCATTGAAAGCTCCCTTCCCCTCACCTTCCCCCAACTGCAAGGTACATAACCTGCCATCTCTCACAACCTGGGCAGCAGCTCTTCCTGCCCAAGGGTCCTGTCCCCGTGCTTTAATAAACCACCATTTTGCACCAAAGATGTCTCAAGAAATCTTTCTTGGTCATCGGCTCCTGACCTCAGCCCACCGAACCTCACCTAGGTTCTAGAACTTCATCACATGAAAATCTGATAATTAAACGTGCCTTCCAGAGGGCATTGGGACTGATTGTCTAATTGGTATTGTGGCCAAGTGACAGTACAGTAACGTCGTTTTCGCAGGTCCTGGTCCAGTTCCAGGATTTTAAGATTGGCTAACAGGCCTAAAACACCCCTGGGATATTTTAGGGTCGAATTTGGATTGGGAGGTCCCCAGGATTCGTTGCCAGGCAACCCAAGGGCTGGAGGAAGGTGTCCCCTCATCCACCACTGGGGTGCGGAAAAACTGTGTCGACTGCCTCTCAGAGTCACAAAGGTCACCTGGTGACCGGCGGGGTCCGCCCTGACGTGGCCGCGATTAGGGCAGGGCTTTCTGGACTTAGGCGAGGAATGGGGGGAAACTCACCAGGGCTTCAGAATTGGCGTTGGGAAAGGCAGGTCCGGGTCTAGCTAGGGAGAGGAGAGAGCCTCCTCACTGGGGTGGGGGCTCAGTCTCCTCCCAGGTTTCGGGCACCAAATGTAAGGTTTTATAGGCGAGATAAACACGACACCAGGTGAAGTGGGTGCAAGGCAAGACTTATTAAAGGCACTCTCCCATGAAGTTTCAGGGCTCAGGAGAAGGGGAGCCAGGAAAGTTGCGCCGGGAGGAGGTGGGCACCCTCTGGCAAGGTTCCTTGACTCCGGAAAGGGGGGTGGGGGGAAGTCGCACTGGGAGGGAGTTGGTGGGGGTCTTTTATCAGGCCAAGGCAGGGCATGGGCTCACATCCATATATGGTAGGGTATTTGGTGATCTGAGGATATGGGGTGGGGGGGGTCCTGATACTTCTCTTTCCTGCATAGGTATCAGGTTACCTATGGAGATGTGACCTGGGCATACATCCTTTTGGAGGGAGAGTCAAGGGTTAAGGAAAGGGGGGGAGGAGGCTGGAAGATGGCGGCCCCGGGGGTCATTTCTATTGTTCCTCCTGCATTCCAGGAGCCCGCTGACCCAACACCTAAGCCAAATTTAAAGTCCTTTCTGTTGTCCATTTATGTCTCTCTGTGCCATTTGCTCCTTGTACCCAGACTTCCTCTCCAGATAGTTTTCCCATAGGTTTAAGTAATGATGAAAATTGGGCTCCCGTGTCTACCAAAAAATCAACGGATTTCCCCTCCACCTCAATTTTGAACCGAGGTCTGGGAAGGGGCTCCAAACCATGGCCCCTTCAGTCTTTGGTGGCCAGCACTGCCGTCCTCTTCTTGGGGCACTCCTTTGCCCAATGTCCTTTTTCCTTGCAGTAAGCACACTGATTTGAATCTAAGGCTTCCCGCCCACTTTCTTTCCACTGGCCATCCCCTACCTGCCTTTTTCCTTTCCATTGACTTCTTCCCTCCTATCTCTTTCCCGCCTCATGTAATGTCAAAACCTTAACTTTTTTTTTTTTTTTTTTGGTCTGTATTTCATCTTCTTGTGTGTCCCAGCTGTTAAACACCTTTTCTGCTATTCCCACCGACTCAGTCAGATTCTTCCCTTCAAATTCTTCAATTTTCTGAAGTTTCCTCCTTATATCTGGGGCTGACTGACTGGCAAAAGCAAGATTTACTGCCCTCTGATTTTCAGGCGCCTCAGGGTCAATCAGGCTATGCATTTTATAGGCTTCAGTAAGCCTTTTTAGGAAAGCTGCCGGAAGACTCATTCTTACCTTGGGTCACCGCACTGATTTTAGATAAATTTATGGGTCTCGTTGCAGCTGCACGGAGGCCTCCCAGTAGAGCCTGGTGGTAGAAACGTAAGCTCTCCTTACCTTCATCGGAGTTTGGATCCCAGTTGGGCGGTTCCCTTGGGCAGTAGTCCTCCATTTGCTGGGGATCGAGGTCCCTGCCAAGTCTCACTTATCACCTTGTGGGTCTCACACATAATGCAATCCCTCTCTTCCTCATTCAAGAGGGCCATAAGGAGCTGCTGAATATCCACCCAGGTGGGTTGGTGGGTAAGAAAGATAGTCTCCAAGAGACCAATTAAATCCTGAGGGTGAATAGAGAAGAATTTATGTTGGCACTTCTAGTTATAGATGCCAGAAGAGGAGAAAGGAATATAAATTACATGGGGGCGCCCTCTCCCATCCAGTGGAGCAACTTCACGGAGAGGCAGCATGGGCGCCAATGGGACCGGTGAGGTAGAGGGTGGCAAAGGGGGGTAGAGGAAAGGGGAAGAACCAGGGCGGTCTTTCTGCTTGGTGGTCCCATAGGTGGATCCTGACCGTGTATGAGGTGGACTGGTAAGGGGGCCCAAAAGGCACCCAAAGGGCAGGGCCCATACTCCTTGGTAGCTAGGAGACAGTATGCGCCCCCACTGATTGAATGTCTCCACCTGACCTGACCCACCCTTGTATTTGGGCCTTGTTACCTGGGACAGGTGTCCCAGACTTGCTTATAAGTAAGTTCCCGGGGGGAGGGGTTAGGATCAATTTAAGTTTTACTGCATAAGCAACAAAATGGCAGTTCAACCGGGGTGGGGCCACTCTGGCTGAATAGACCCTTACAGTTTAAAAAAATAAGCATTATTATCTCAGAGTTACCATGAGTTAGGAAATCAGGCACAGCCTAGCTGCATGCCTTGGGCCCATATTCCTGGCTCTCGGCAGGCTGCTTCACTGGCTGTTACCTGGAGACACAAGCTCCCTGCCACAGGGGCCTCTTGACGGGCTGCTCACAGCTGGCACCTTGCTCCCCTCAGGGCAAAAGATTTAAGAAAAAACAGGCATGCACCCCCAAGCAGGAAGCTGCAGTCTTTGTGGGAACAAAGTCCTATCACATCTGCCCTAATCTCCTCATCAGAAGGGCCTCACTCTGTGCATCCTACATTCCAGAAGAGAGAAAGACACCGGTGTGCAAACACAAGGAGGTAGGGGTCTTGAGGCTCTCCTAGAAGCATCCTATCCTAGAGTTCTTATTATTCTAATACTTGAGAAAACTGAGGTGTAAAGGGAATAAAGAACTTGCCCAAGGTCATTTGGCTGTTCTGTGATGCAAAAGGCATTCATTTCTAGGCTATTGGAGCTCAGAGATCAAGTTCTTGATCAATATGCAATAAAAAAAATACAATTTAAAAAATGAACTGTTTGATGCTAACCCCTTTTGCTCACCATGTCCCCTTTTGCAGGACAAGATTAAGACCAATGAATGGCAGTACAGATTTATCAAATGTACTGCACTATTTAGACATGCAGACCTGCACTGCCACTTTCAATATATTTTTGTACAGTTCAGTATCTATCGGTTCTCTCAAGCTCATTGCTCCTTCAGGTCTGTTATATTAGTTGATAAAACAAGAAATGATTGACACATGTTTTTGCATGTTTTTATGGACGGGGATGCTTAGAAGTGTGCATTTGGCTTACGATTACTGTGAAAGGATAATATAGGATTTTGCACAGGGTTAGCTTTATTAGAGAATGGTTACAAACACCCAGCCCCAACCTAAGTGTTGCACCATAGTTGAAGAGCACAAGTTTCTTTTTATTTTTTTTATCTCAAAAAAAGAGCAAATGCAGAACTCTTAAGAGGCTGTGACACCATAGTCATTTATATAGGGGCTACTGATATGCTGATATTCCTTACTTAGGTTGAAATGCTTGCCAGAGTGAAATGAGTCCAGAGAGCCAGTAAAGAAAGGACTTTCTGGGGCACCTGGGTGGCTCAGTGGGTTAAAGCCTCTGCCTTCAGCTCAGGTCGTGATCCCAGGGTCCTGGGATCGAGCCCCGTATCGAGCCCCGTATCGGGCTCTCTGCTCAGTGGGGAGCCTGCTTCCTCCTCTCTCTCTCTCTCTCTCTCTGCCTGCCTCTCCACCTACTTGTGATCTCTATCTCTCTGTCAAATAAATAAAATCTTAAAAAAAAAAAAAAAAGAAAAGAAGGACTTCCTAGGTGCAAGTTTATCACAATACAGGAATTACCAAGGGGAGAACCAGACAGGCTTTCAGACAACTGCGTTTCGGCACAATCAAGCCCTCTATGCAAACCCAATGGCCTGCATCCTGGTCAGCCTGGTGGAATTATCCAACTGTCCCCTCTCTCCCCACTGAATGTGTCGCAGCTGAACCAATACATCAGGGCTTTCATTTTTATGTATTGCTCCTGTGGAGAAAACTTTGCATTACCCACAGTCTTTTTTTTTTTAAGATTTTATTTATTATTTACTTGACAGGCAGAGATCACAAGTAGGCAGAGAGGCCGGCAGAGAGAGAGAGGGGGAAGCAGGCTCCCTGCGGAGCAGAGAGCCCGATGTGGGGCTCGATCCCAGGACCCTGGGATTATGACCTGAGCCGAAGGCAGAGGCTTTAACCCACTGAGCCACCCAGGTGCCCCGCATTACCCACAGTCTTAAGACGCTCACCTGCATTTCTTTAACACCTAACACATTGAAAGCTCTCTTAATAAATGTCTAAGAACTGCCCTGCAGTTTTATAAACACATGGATGGTTTGAGCTTTGGATTTTTCATCTTTATATTTTTCAACCAGCTGGTAACATAAGTGACAAAATTTGGAGAGACAGGTTGCTTGTTCACAATATACTTCATTCACCAAAAAGAGAAAAGGGTATATCAGTTTTTCAACATGAGTATTTCTTATGGGATTTCCAGATCACTAACATCTAAACTTTGAGGGTTATTCTTTAAACCACACTTTTGTTTTTCACTTATCCATGAAGCTATCTGAAAATCCAGTTTGTGCTGGAGAACATTCTCATCATAGAAATTAGATAAGATTATTTTTCATACTTGTGAATCTAGGTGTCTGTATTTAATAAAGGTCCTCATGGACCACTAATAAGGTGAAGGAGGAAAAAAATGTATTTCTCTTTAGAGAATGATATTAATATCAGTAAAGAATTTGATGTGATTGTACCTCTTGTTATAATCCACTTTTCTGTATTTCCAAAACACTACTATATCTAATGCACCAAGTACTATTATTTGGAAAACTGTGTTATTTATTCTCAGTAAATTTCAGAGTAAACACTTGTCATCATTCCATTTGAAAATTAAAAGTGACAGTATGTATGAACTGCATAGCAAATCTTTACCACATAAAAATAAACATGAAAAATTAAATAGTTTAGGTAGCTATAAACATTTTAACATAAATAGCCAAATTACATATCTTCATATAATCATTTAATTTTAAATTATAAAAATATCATCGCATTGAATTTGTACAACAAAATTAAGTAGACCTGACATTACCAAGGCTTGGGGCCAAAGTTTTCTCTTTCCAATCCATCTTGCTCTATTCTTGTCTTGTCTGTTTTGAACTTTTTGGAGGAGAGCAAATTGGGACTACTGAGCTTTGAACTGGCAGAGAAAAATGAAAGGGGATTTGTGTGGTGACAGAAGCCAGAAGTCAGTTTTGCTCACTCCTAACCGTGACCCTGCCCCTACTTATTGGTTTGCCCTCAAAAAAGTGTCAGTGATTCTCCCCCTTGAGTTACTTGGCTTCTAGTCATTCAGCCTTACGTTCACCATGAAGAAGAATAACATTTATTCAGGGCTAACTGAGCGCTTAGCCCATGCTTTAATTTTTACCACTACAATCTCAGGGGGTAGATGGTAGTATTATCCTCATTCCTATAGAGGAGAAAAGTGAGGCTTCAGAGTCAAGTAAGTGGTCCAATTTCCTCGAAGTAGTGACTCGGCTGGAGCTCACTCTGTACCTATACTCTAAACTTGCTCACATACTTTTTGAGGTGGTCACTGGGGACTAGGGATGTCATCCATGGGTCACAGTAAGTGTTATTAAAAGGGAAACAAAGCTCTGATTTTAGGTTAATTTCATTAACAAACTATTTTACCCAAATCTTAAATTCTAACATACCTATTCATACATTGCAAAAAGGTGAGTAGTATTCAGGTGAATTATGCAGTTAACAAGATGACACCCCACCTACAGGGCTGCCCATGTGTCCTTTAAGAGTGAAGTAAAGCAGGGGGAAAAAAAAAAAAGGTATCTCTCTATCATATTTTAAGTTTACCCATGAATCTCTACAATGAGATTTTCTGTGGTTTGAATATATACAATAAGGTATTTTTTTAAAGATTATTTATTTATTTACTTGGAGAGAGAGAGAGAGAGAGAAAGCACAAGCTGTGAGAGGGAGAAGCAGACTCCCTACTGAGCAGAGAGTCCAATGGGGGGCTCGATCTCAGGATTCTTGGATCCTGACCTGAGCTGAAGTCAGACACAACCCAATGAGCCACCTATGTGCCCCCACAATAAGGTATTTCTTTAATTGCATCATTGTGTTTTCTAAACAAAACATCTAAACAAAATGGCATCTCTATTATGAATAAATCCTAACTTCATCCTCTCCATCAAATTTTTAAAAGATATGCCTTACTTAAAACCATTCAGAAAATTTTAATGTTTTCTTGTTTTGGTGGGGGGAGGGCATTAGATCGGGTAACATTTCCATAAATATGAGTGTTTTTGTTTTCCTTAGTTTTGCTCTTTGTCAGCATTTGGTCCATCTGCCTGATCAATAAGCTGTGAATGAAGCCAGAAACCTTGTCTTTAGCTTTACTTACAGTTGAAAAATGCAACAATATTTTCTATTTCACAAAAGCTGTCACATCGTCGAACATGCGCAGCCAAACTGCTACGACATAGCACCGCAACATGGCCACCCCTTCAACTCTGATCATTTTTTTTTAAGATTTTATTTATTTATTTGACAGACAGAGATCAGAAGTAGGCAGAGGGAGAGGAAGGGAAGCAAGCTCCCTGCTGAGCAGAGAGCCCAGTGCGGGGCTCCATCCCAGGACCCTGGGATCATGACCCGAGCCGAAGGCAGTGGCTTAACCCACTGAGCCACCTAGGCGCCCCTTAACTCTGATCTTAAATGAAATTCTGAGAATGGACTAGAGACTGTCTTTTCCTTGCATTTTGAGATTTTTCATCACATATGTGTTTTCATTAGAATTTTTGAGTCACCTCTTCTTTGAAATTTTTTGGCCTTGTATAAATTTTTGTGTTCATTTAAATTTGCTTTGAGTTCTTATTTATGTACCTACATACATTTACATGCATGTCCATGGGATATACATATACATATATCATATGTATCACTTATATGCACAAATACATATAAATGTATTTGTAAGAAATGGTTCCATGACCACTTCCCACTAGTGAATGAAACATTATTTCAGAGATTGCCTCTGTAACCTGTGAGTACTTTCAGATAGTGCTTTATTCGCTCAATATAAATACATTCAAAAAATGATTTTATTTGATCATGTATCAACACTAATGAAAACTAGATAAAACTCCCTAGTATCTACCCAGCAAACTGTGAATTAATCGTGCTTTTCTTTTTTCCTTTTTTTTTCCCTTAAAGATTGTATTTATTTATTTGACAGAGAGAGAGAGAGAGAGAGAGATCACAAGTAGACAGAGAGGCAGGCAGAGGGGGAACGGGGAGCAGGCTCCCCACCCAGCAGAGAGCTGGATGCTGGGCTCAATCCCAGGACCCTGAGATCATGACCTGAGCCCAAGGCAGAGGCTTAACACACTGAGCCACCCAGGTGCCCCTAATGGTGATTTTTTTGAAGATGACAAGGAGAATATTTGTTGTAATTTAAGCATGGATACATAAAAATCAACAGCACTCTAAGAAACAGTTGCATTAGAAACAAATTTTTATAAAGGACTGGGTAAAGGGGAGATAATTTCCTTGTGAAAGATTTTACCGTTAATCTAAATTAAATGAGAATACTAGAATCAGTCTCATCCTGGATATATTCTCATCTCTCCTTTTTTATGATCTAACAAAATATTTATCGTCAGTAATTCTCCAGCCATTGAGCACACATATAACCTAGCTCTCCTCCCTCTCCTTTTTTCACACTCACTTTGGGTAATGAGTTTATTATTGAAATACACATTACGGACATTTTTTCCAGCTTTATTGAAATGTAACTGACATATAACGTAAGAATGCACCCCCAAGCAGGAAGCTACAGTCTTTGTGTAACCCAACATGGGGAAAAAAGTCCTATCAGGTCTGCCATATTCTCCTCATTTGAAGAGCCTCACACTGTTCAACCTACATTCCAGAAGAGAGAACGACCCAAGTGTGCAAAAACCAAGAGTCTTCCTCAACTATGTAAATAACAAGAACTCCATGATAGGCAAACTCTAAACCTCTAAAAGAGCCTCAATGACTGCTACCTCCTGGTGCTGTATTTCAGTAAATAAACTCAGAACCCAAAGTGAGTTTGAAAAAAGGAGAGGGAGAACATCAATGTTATGTGTGTACAGTGTGATGATTTCATATATATTGTGAAATGATTACAATAAGATTAGTTAACACATCCATCACTCCCTGCACTTGTGATTGTGTGTGTGTGTGTGAATGTGTGCGTGTGTGTTAAGAACTTTGAAGATTTGCTCTCCTGGCAACTTTCAAACGTATGATACAATATGGTTAACTAGAGTCAACGTGTAATACATTAGATCCCCAGACCTTTCCAAGATCTTATAAATTGAAATGTATAGCCTTTGACCACCTTCACCCATTTCCCCCATCCCACTCCACCCCCACCCCTGGCAATCAGCAATCAACAAACTGTTCTCTTTTCTATAATATCTGTTGTTTCACATTCCACATATAAGTGAAATTATACAGGATTTGCTTTTTCTCTCTGACTTAGGTCACTTTGTATAATGCCCTCAAGGTTTATGCATGTTGTTGTAAGTGGTAGAATGTTTTTCTTTTTGGTGGCTGAATATTCCATCACATATATATTTTAATATAGTTCACTAACTAGTTAATGACTTTACTGATTGTATCAGACCCGATTCTCTGGTTGGGCTTACTGGTTAGGAGGGACTAGAAGCAGGGCTACAGATTTGCTTTCCTGCTCTGCTGGGGCCGGTTAGATTAGCTGCTGGGGATCCAAGCTGGACTGTCAGCTGAACTTCCTGCCAGATAGGGCCACATCTGCAGAGCCACTCGCTGGGATCTCCGCTCAGGCACGCTGCAAGGAAGAAGGCAATCCACCCAGACCTGAGTGCTGGCTGCGGTGAGCCCCACCTCCTTCTCCCTATCTCCTGTCTGAGTGTCTCCAGGAGGCAAGATCTAAGGGGGCCTCTTGGGAAGCATCCCATAATGCCAGGGGAGCTTGTTGTTCACCTAGATTCTCTCCCACTGGAGAAACTGTAGGCCCAGGGGGATCTTGATGTGGCTCTGTGTTGGCCTGGGGGAGGGAAAACACCATCGGAGTGTAGCAGCTCTCCTTCCCCACCTAGTGCTCTCTTCTTAGTCTCTGTTGTCAGCCTTCCCCTTGGATTTGAGGATTTTCTCAATGGGGTTCTGTCCATGAATTGTCTAGGGTCTTCTTGTAAGGGGGACTGAAGTTAGGAACAACAGATGATGCCATCTTGATGGTGTCATCATCTTTATTTATTTATTTATTTTTGAGATTCATTCCTTTATTTTAGAGGTGGTGGAAGGGCCAGAGGGAGAGGGAGAGAGTCCCAAGCAGACCCTGCACTGAGCACAGAGCCCCACTCAGGGCTCATCCCACAACCCCAACATCACGACCCTAGCCAAAACCAAGAGTCAGAATCTCAACTGACTATGCCACTCAGGTGCCCCTGCACTCCCTTGCTATAATCTATTGGTCTGTGACTTGCCTGGATGCCCAGCTAGATCTGATCCTCTCTGTGTTTCTTGTGTGTACAAAATTATCAAAAATACATAGAAGCCAGATGATTCTTCCCTCCTCTCTCAGACAGAGAAGGCAAGCTGAGCTCTAGCACCACAAAAGGACAAAATCACACCTTCTCTAAACACTTGGACTCAAGGCAAGGTACAACCTCAGGCCCCACCCCAGAACCTATGAGAAGGCAGGCAGTTGGAAAGGCCAGAAGTCAGGCAGGCCAGGAAGGAAAGCAGGATGAAGACCACTTTCAGGGGAATAGGAAGTTGGTAACGAGACACACCTTAGAGCATTTTTCTTTTACCACAGACACATACCTCACCTTCTGACATCAGCCACATGACTTCATTCCTCTTAACACTTCTGAACATACCACACATATAGAGTGCAGCTAGGGGAATAGAACATACTTCTTATGAGTCTACACTATTTTGAATAATCAGCAAGTTACCTTATATTTATTTTTAAAGATTTTTTTATTTATTTGAGAGAGAAAGAGAGAGCACTAGAGAGAGAGAACAAGCACGAGTGGGGGGTCAGAGGGAGAGAGAGAAGTTGAATCTTCACTGAGCAGGGAGCCTGATGCAGGGCTTGATCCCGGGACCCCAGGATCATGACCTGAGCTGAAGGCAGATGTTTAACTGACTGAGTCACCCAGGTGTCCCTATAGTTATTACTTTTAAGGTGAATTTAGCATTGAAATTCTGGACAGATTAAGAAAAACAGCTTTGATAATTTCGTGGGTTTGGATATTAACTTGAATTATTTGAATACATAATAGGTATTCAATAAGTTTATTACTTCCTTAGTTTAAATGCAGCAGGTAAAATCATATATCTAGATATCTATTAACAGTAAATAACCAATATAAAATAGTTTATAAAGTAGGAGGTTTTCTAAGCTTTCAAAGCAAGCATTATGTCTATTGCATTGCATTAAATAATCTCCATTATTTTTATCAGAAGAAATTAAAAAAAATATTTGTAAGATGGATGCTTTCTACATTTGGTTTTATTAAAATATCTGGCTCAGAGAGTGGGTGTCATAGACCACCATCCAGCTCAGTTAAATGTTTAAGAAATAAAGCCTCGTTCTAGTCACTCTGAACCTAGCAGCGCTCAGATTCTTCATGGAACAATTTTATTGTTTCTCCTTAACATCATGGAACAATTTTACTACCTGGTAGTAGTAAATGTTTTTCCTCAAGATTCTAAACATGTGTATAATCATGTTGGTCTTTGCCCTATCAGATTTCTGATGTGAATCTAGCCAAAATTTTATGGCTAACACATATTTCTAAGCCAGCATCTAATTAGTATTATGTAAGCTATGGTACAACGAAACTCAAACTAGAGTATTTTAAACTAAAATACGTATCTTCCTAAAGTCTTATCTGTTAGGAAAACCAATGTGTACTTTTAGTTGAGTCATTCTTTACACCAGATGTATATTTATTTCAAAGTCAATGTATTTTTATTTGTTATGTTCTCACCACAGGATGTTACATTTCTAACTTTGTGGGCACAAGAGGATTCCAGAAGAAAATAGAATCTTTCAAAATTAAAGATATTTAGAATTGACCAGGATCAGCACTTTACAAAAATAGAATTACACACACTACACAAGAAAAACAATTACCCACACTTCTCATTTTCTCCCCTAATAAAATTGATAAACAATGAATCTATTTATCACTAAGCAAATGGGAAGAGACAAAAGAGCTCCTTATGCTTCTCAGGAAAGCCATAGATTCTGTAACCTTGTCATTCTCTCTCTCTCTCTCTCTGTTAAGGAGATGGATTTTTTTTTTTAAAGATTTTATTTATTTGAGAGTGAGCATGAGAGAGAGCATGAGTGGGGGTGGGGGGCAGGGCAGGCAGAGGAGACGGGGAAGCAGGCCTCCCACTGAGCAGGGAGCCCAATGCTGGGCTGGATCCCAGGATCCTGGGATCATGACCTTAGCCAAAGGCAGATGCTTAACAGACTGAGCCACCCAGGCAACACTCTCTTTCCCTCTTTTTAACCACAAGTTCTTATCATTTAAATGAGTAGTTCTCCAAAGGCTAGAAAAGTGGAAAAGATGAGGCATTTTTTATAGTTTATATTTTTATTTCTTAAGACAGTAGGTATACTTGTCTCACTGTGGAGCAACTAAAGTAAAACCAAGAGAAATAATGATGCCTGGCAGTTACTGAGGATCTATTATATGTCAGACACTATCCTAGACTCTTTACATCTGCTTCATTTGACTCTCCCCACAACCTTACAAGATAAATGGCAGCTTCTATTTTTATGGAAAATCACACTGAGTGTCTGAAGTTAAGGAAATGTTGGAGGTGGACTGTTAACTGGGGCCACCTGTGTGACCTCAAAGACCATACTTCCTCTTTACTTTGTAATCTTGACTGTAATCTCTGCACTTCCCTTTAAAATATGGAACATTAGGAATAGCTTTGTAGCATGCCAAAATTTGGGGTCCAGGATATTTTCATATCGTCTTAAGACATTCAAACAACAAAAACCAAAAGAATTCCTATTTCCTGTTCCTGTTTTCAGAGTATTCCAAGCTTCTGTTCTTCACAGTCCCAAAGCCTCACCCCCTCATTAATACAGGACTAGAATTATCACATTCTCTTGAATTCAAGATTCCTGCCAATCATTCTCATACCTGGCACTCACTCCTGAGAACGTTTTCCTTGATCCTTCATTTCTGGGGTAGACATCTACACATTTTTGCTACTTTTATTATTATTATTATTATTATTATTATTATTTACTATCTTCTTAGTTAAGGATCCCCTTACCTGAATTTCAGCACAGTTAGCAGTCTTGTGGGTCTTTCCCAACAAGTTCAGGGGCAGAATGACTCCCCTGAGGGGCTGTTTAGAGTAACTATTTTTCTCAATTCCCAAAAGGAGCAGGTATGGCTAATATCGCTCTAGGTGCAAGAGAGAGGAGATAATTTATTACACTCGATGGATGTCTTAGGACATTAGGATCTAATGCCCCTCAGAACCCTATTGACAAGGCTGGTAGACTGTCTTCTATTTAGTCTGTGTCCACTCTGCATACTTTCCTAGGATCACAGCATTTTCACAACAGTCAAGAAAATATTTCAGAATACCTCTGGGTTTTCTTTCCTCCTTTTATTCCTGTACCTTTTTAGTTCACTCAGTTGGGTACTCTGTACTCATAGCCTTGGCACAGTCTTGTGACAAGATGTAAAAGAGAAGACATTTATGAGTCCCAGAGCTGGAGAGGATTCCACAGTATAGATAACATGTCTTGGCAAGGCAGGTGAGGGATGAGGACCAGGGCAATAACGCTTTTGCTACCCCTTCCCCAGAAAAGGAAGTGCCCCTGTTGGGTTCTGAGCAGAAAGGAGGACAAATACTGATTCTGAAAGCAGAGGAGTTTCCCAGCCCAGGTTCTGGACCCTGAATCTGTGTGTGAGCAAGAACTAAGAAAGAAAAGGTGGCTTGCAAAGCCAGGGCTATTAGAAGATTTACAAAATACCTGGCACCCCAAATGTTATCTGGAAGTAGGAGAGACCCACTCTGGGCCAGTGGAATGGACATCCCATTGGCTATGTCTCTGGACCCCCAACCAGTGACAGCCTCACCTCTTCCCAGCAAACCCCAAACCTTAACACCATGTAAGATGCCAGAACTCACACAAAACTTTGTCGGGGCAAGGATGTGAAACTCCAGAAAAAGACAGGATTAAGTTCCCTATTGATGGAACACAATGAGGGATGAAAGTAAAAGTTAAAATAAACAAAAGTAATGCCTGAGTTTTGTGATCAGGTCATACTCATGGTGGTCTTCAAAGCAATACCAGAATGTTAAAAGGGCAGATCTATTTCATTTGTTTTCTCTTATGTGATTAAATTTCAACTTAGACAAGTAGTTTGCCACAGAAGTAGGGAGCAGGCCTGGGACCTGAGTCTTCCTGGTTCAATTTATATCCTACTTATATTTTGAAAGCTGTTTCACTGTTATAAAGTTAACCTGGGCTCACCATGAAAAGAGTCAGAGAATGTGAAAAAATATGGAGATCTCAGTGAAAATCATCTAGAAATCACACCTTATTTACTATTCTTTAAAGGCCTATCTCTGTGCATTCTTAGCTTATGGATATATGGATACACCTTTATACAGGTAAGATGGTTCTCTAAATATTTTGAAACCTGTTTTCCCTATCAGCAAGGCATTGTGAACATTTTTTCCATACTAATAAATTTAGATGTACATTGGAATAAAATATATATAAAGATGAAAAAAAGCGTAAAAGATACCTGGCCAGGTAGATATACATGTATGTTTTTAATTCAGTTCCATAATTAATAAGGGCCTATTTTATGCCAAACGTCATGCTAGGAATCAAGAAAAGAGATGAATAGAACAAAGATGCTGCCCTCGTGTAGGTCCCAGATTAGTAGGGGAAGCAGGGAAATAGAATCAGAAAAGTGTAACCCCTGAATATAATAGGTGTGCAGAATATGGCCTGCTGGATAATCTGCAACTTTATTTGTATAGTACATGAATTGATGTTTCTTTCTACTTCTGTATTTCCCATTAGTACAATTTCTATGCAGAATTTGCATACTGAGAGTCCTGTGTCCTCATTGAATGCTTCAGACTTCACTTTTTTTTTTTTTTTTAAGATTTTATTTATTTATTTGACAGGCAGAGACCACAAGCAGGCAGAGAGGCAGGCAGAGAGGGAGGGGGAAGCAGGCTCCCTGCTGAGCAGAGAGCTCCATGCGGGGCTCGATCCCAGGACCCCGAGATCATGACCTGAGCTGAAGGCAGAGGCTTAACCCACTGAGCCACCCAAGTGCCCCCATCCTTAGCTTTTAATTTGTAATAATTCTCAAATAATTCACTTGTTAGATGTTTATAAAAATGTGAATAAGTGCACCAAATGTGTGAAATTCAATTATCATAATGAAGAAACAATATCTTTTGTAACAAATTGACTAGAACATTTCTGTTAGCCACCTCACTTTTGCCACAACAGACAAAAATTAGAGGGTTAATAATGTATTGCAGGGTGCATTATTTTGGAATGTTATTTTGACACTTTGAAGGTCACTAATTCATGACTTTCTGTTTTATATAACACAGAACTCTGACACTGATGAATATTTCCGCCCGGCAGATCACAGAGGTAGCAGACCTATGATACTGATTTATGATACCTGCATATTGAGATGTATTTTATGGTTTATGTATGCCAGTGAACATTTGCTCAACATGCACAATGTCTTTTTATATTTGAGGATAGAAAACTTATGAACATACTGTGACCTAGGAATACTTACAGAAGAGAATTTATTAAGTAAAGTTTAAATTCATACAAATTGAATACAGTATTGATTCACTTAAAATATGCAAAATACCTGCTTAGATTAGGTTAATTGGGAAAAGATTTCTGGAGCAAATGAATTGCCAGTTGCATTTTGAAGTAATTAATAGATATAAGCAAAGAAGAAAATACACATACAGAGAAACAATTCAAGACATGAAATGTATGGCATATTGGGTGGAGAAACTACTCTTCTGAGAAGTATCCATCCATTCTTTTATTCAATAGACATGCAATGAGCACAGCTTATATCAGGAACAGTGCTAGTCATGTAATACAGCATTCCTGTCTTCGAGCTTATGGTTTCATAGAGGAGATAGGCAGGTAAAAATATACCAGGACACAGGAGGGTTTAAAAAAAAAAAATTCAATTCTTTTCCCAGAACGTAGGATACTGGTAGGAAACAGAGAAATTAAATTGGGAAAATTGGCTTTGGAGTGCCTACTAAGCATCAGCTAATAATGATGCTTATTGTTATTAATAATAATATTATAATAATGTTAATAATAATAATGTATAATAATAATTACACCCCATTCCTCTCCTTCCTTCTTCATCAAGTTTCTCTAAAAAGAGGTCTGCATTTGTTAGCCCAAGACCATTCATTCTGTAACTCTTTGCAATCAGGCTTTTGGGCCTATACCTCTTATTGTCCTATATAATCAGAAGTCCTCAAGGACTCCTTGGCTGCCCAGCCCCTAGGTCTTTGCTCACTCCCTGGAGGACCCCTTTTTTAACCTCTACTTCTCTTCCAGAACACTTTCTTGTCATGCTTCCCTGTCACCGCAGAGACCTCTTGGGTCTCCTCTCACTCCACTTCTTTGTTCCACCTCTCAGTGCCGGCATTCCTTGCATTCTGTATTTGGTCATTTCCTTTCTCTTACATATGTCCTCTCCTGAGAATGTCCTCTGCTTGTATGAGCCCCATTCTATATAGGTGACTGCAAATTCTGTTTTTAAAATCCTAAATTTTCTTCAGATCCTCCAAGAACCAGCTTTTGCTTATGACATATTACCTAGGCAACTTCTATTAATCATGCTTTTTTGTTTTCTGTATTTTATGATGCTCTGACATCTGGGGCCTTGCTGACCAGGAGAGACTGCCCTCCCAGGGTTAACTAATTCCTTGAGATTGAAAACAACTTGCCTTCCAGCACTCTTTTGACAGAACAACCAATTCCAAGTTTCTACTCCAACGTGCCTCCTGTCAGACTCCTGAAACCTGGGACACTATTGCCTTGCCTTATATTATCCTAGGGCCAGGTACTAGAAACCTAGAAACAACTACTATATTCAAACTATCCAATCCTAAACCTACTTAGCCACTTAATCTTCCTTGCCCATTCCATCCCCTGAAAACAATAATAAAGGCTTTTGCCCTTGCCTTTCCTTTGTTCCTTCTGCCTTCTGACCAATCCTGGTGCTTTCCCATATAGGCATGCCATGCTTCCTATTGCTAGAGACCTATGAATGTAAAAACACTCATTCTCATGTCTATGCGTATTAACACACCTGATTTAAATGAAACCAAGGTACATTTTAAAACACAACTGAGCCTATACCATTGAAAAGTAACTTCTCCTCCTTTATTCCCACCATGTTTATATTAGTACCATGATTCTCGAATTCAACAAGACCCAAAACTTCAGAGTCACTTTTGGCATCTCCTTCTCTCTGGCTGCATACATGTCATTGTTTACACAACATCAACTATTATCTCTACACAATTACATCTTCCTCTTTCCATTGACAAGGCCCTGTTGTGATCTTCCATTGTCTCTCACTGAGATTGTGACAGTCTCCCAATCATGCTTCCTATTTCCCACTTCTCCCATGAATCCATTCTATAAGATGGGACCAGATTCATTTTCCAAAAGCCATCCCCAGTCATACCGTCCAACTGTTCAAAGACCTTCGGTGCCCCCTCATTCCTCATCTACTGCATTAAAATCACATTCTTAGTCTAATTCAAAAGATAAAGTATAGTCCAAGACACAGAATAAGAGCCAAGAGGAGACAATGTCTTAAAATCTAAAGGGAAAACAAAGTAATTGGGTGATTATTATGAGCATCCATTTCCATGTTCCACTTAGTTAAAATATTGCATTAAGATGAAACACAAATAATCACATGTACCAGTATCATATTATCTGCAATCATATTGCAGACGAAGTAGAGACACTGCAGGACTGGATAGTGGTTTGTTAAGGAAAATCCAAAGGCGAAGCGCAATAGGGGTAGAAGGTCAAAGCCCCTCCTGCCTTTACTGATTCTGAAGCCCTCAGGGTGATTTTCAGGCTTTGCCTGTGTTCACTGTGTTCACTGATTTCATGTTTATGGAATCGTATGGAATCTCCAGTAGATACCTCTCTATCCCTAAAGTCTAGAGATAATTTTGTGCTCAAACTGGAATACTACATACTTAGTCCAAAATGTTTAGTATAATCTGAAAACAGAAGAGCATCTGTTCACACGCAAAAAAATAATGGTCCATGATACCGTTTTCCATAGGAGTGTAGATGGACAACAGATAGTGGTCTAGCAATTCGTATGTGTTGTCAGAACAATAAAACTATATTGAGTAATACAGAAATGCTTAAGTTCATTAATGCAGGAAATATGCATACCGTTATAGAGTATATGCTAGGAAAAACAAAAATTCCCTAGAACCATGCAAGACATTTGTTTTCCTTCTTTCCTTGATATTCCCTTTTTTCCCCTTAGCCAGATATGGGATATTATTGGTTATAATGTTTCAGCTTTTATAACAGAAGGAGAAATGCGTCATAAACTATGTGGATGCTGAGATATGCACTGAGCCCATCCTGGGCTGAAAACAAAACAAAACATGCCCCACCCCCTCTCTCATCTCAAACTCAAAGACTTGTGGTTTGCTGTAGCAAACCACTGTTGCACAGCGTTGTGGCATTATATGACAGGGCAAGAGAGAGCCACACGAGAGAGGGGACAAGGTAGAAATCTGTGATCTGTGATTGTCCTGAAGGCTAGCGATGACGGAAGTCTGTCCTGCGCAAGTTGATACTCCACATATTTTCAGAGGAGCCCGCAGCATTAGTACAGGTTCCTGCCTGCCATTTCAGGATTCTGGGATCACTTCCTGGAGTGCGCTAAGGAATTTTGTAGTCAAAATAATTGTTGGAACATACGGTTACACTCTTCAAAACTTTAGCCTAAAAATTCAGGATGAACTTAAGTGAGAAGATTTAAAGCAGCAGACATTCAAGTGTAGTTTTTTTTTTTAATGTATTTTTACAATGATCTCATAGTATCAGAGCAGATCTCATTTGAGTAAAGAAAAAAATGAGACTTTTCTCATGATTACTGAAGGTATTATTGCTCATTTTATTTAACGTAGGGCATTTCTCTCATCCCAGGAAGCTGTCTTATCCTATTTACAAAGCCAGATATATGTTGATTCATATTTTTTAAAAAGAAAGGAAAAGAGAGAAGGAGAGAGAACATGCCAAAGGGAAAAAAATCAGGTTTTTCTCTCTCTTTATAGATTTTAATTAACATCAATCCATTTAATTTCATTGAGCACCTAGTACTGTGAAGATTACATTCAGTAAGGGCAGACAAAATACAAAGTTAAATCATCACCCCTGACTTTGGGGTTTAGCACCTAACTAGGAGACCGGTAGAAAAGTGGAAGGAAACTCTACCTATGGTAAAAGACAAGAGAGGGTCCCCTAGAGCACAGAAGAGGGGCATCTAGCAGTTTCTGGGGGAGGACCTCCCAGAGATTAATGTCTAAGGATATGAAAGAGTTAACCTGGTGAGCAGAGAAGATAAGCTTTCCAGACAGGTGGGCAGCAAGTGCAAAGGCTGGAACTGTATATGGAGAGCTTGCACTTGGAGGTATGGGGTGGGTGGTAAATGAGCAAAGGTTTGGTCTCATCCCCAACACACTCTCAAAGTGCATGAGACTTGCCTGGGACGTGTTTCTCAATGCCTACCCCAAGGCCACAAACACATGCTTTTAAAATCAGATGTGCAGTGGTTATGAACCACTTGGTTATCTTGGTTATGAACCAAGATCATTGGAGGAGCTTTTTATAAACTAAGTTTCCTCAGTCGCAGCCTCAAAGGTTTTGCCTCACTAGGTCTGAGGTGGGACCTGGGGACAGTATCTCCCCAAATGATTCTCATGTTCAACCAGGGTTAAGAATCAACAGGGGGCTGCTGAATTTTAACAAGTTCCCAGGTGATGATTATGTTCATTATCTCTCTAGAATTGCTGCCCCGAAGGTTGTTGAGCACAAGTTCAACAATAGTCTTCATCAAAGCAATTGTCTTCCAAGGGCAGTCCCTGGGCCAGCAGTATCGGCATGACCTGGGTACTTCAAAATGCCAATTCCTAGGCCCCACCTAGACTTCCTGGATCAGAGACTCCACAGGTGAGCACGGGTTGTGCTGGAACAACCCTCCAGGTGACTCTGATATATTTCAGTTTGAGAACCACTCAGTAGAGAGAAATTGGTGTACTGGGTGTGTGCAGTGGGCGGCGAGGGAAAGAGGGTAAGGTGATGTACTACACACTTCTCCCATAGGTTGATACTCAAGGTAGAACATTTTTATAATTTTTCTTTCTTCGAATGAGGCACATTTCTCCATAAACTGCAAACCAAGAAAAATAAAACAGATGACAAATGATGCTTTTAATGTGCCTTTTGCTGGTATTTGACTTTCTACTGGCCATCCCATTGCCTTAAGGCACCCATAGCTTTATTTTTATTTATAAGAGCCAGGAAATGGCAAATCTTTAAAATATAAACTCTTCATGAAACCCTAGGCATGTATTTTCCACATTCTTACTTTTTAAAGATGTATTTGATTTGGCACATTGCATTTTGTCTCCCTAGGATTTCATTTTAAAAGTCAGGGAAGGAACGTCTGATTTTTGTGAGATAGATACATGGAGGTACACTGTGTCCACAGGTTTGGTTAATGCTTTAGGTGTTCTCAAATGTCTACATTTTTTGGCCAGTTCTTAGAAAACTACATTATTGGCAAAGCAAGAAATGGCAATTAAGTTTCAGTGAAAAGCATTTTAAATTTTGATATTATCTATTATTTCTGGCTTTAGGTTTTCCTTTTTTCCTAGAGAGGCTGCACGCACTTTGGCATTATAGAGACATGGTTTCAAGTAAGGGCACTGTAGCTTCTGGCTGTAGGCCTTTGTCAAGGTATTTAATATTCCTGAACCTTCATTTCCTTTAGATGTACAATAGGGATAATAATCTCCCCTTTTTTAACATGCTTACTGTTAGGAGTAGATAAAATGAAGCATATGTCACATTGGAGCTGTTCTGTTCTGTTCTCTTATTAGCCACCCTTTAACTGAACTGTCATAAGAACTTCTGGGTTGGTCTGGAACATTCTTAATTTTTTTCTTCTCTCCCCAGTGATAAGCCTGGCATAAGAAAAAGCATTGTAGTGGATGGGTCATCTCATGGGGACTAGCAAACTCTGTTCGCAATGGAGGTAGAGTCCCATGAGTTAATTACAAACATTAATTCAGTTAATTTAACTCAGATGCCAGTGATCTTTGGACATGACTTTGAACCCATCCTTTATCTTTTTGTTTGGAAAGCTTCAAAAATGTTTATAGAACAGAATTCAAGGCTCAGCTATGGATGCACCATTCCCTCAGTACACAGAAAACTGCAAGAAAATGATCTAGAATGGGGCAGTTAGCTCTGGCCTGAGTGCGTATTCAGACTCAGCCCACGTTATATACATTTGGAAACTTTGGTGCATAATTCCTTATCTGATAAAACACCTTAAAATAAAACTAATGGTAATACAGGGCCACAATCTGACAATTTGTGCGTGGAAACGGATGTGTTTTAAAGTGCATTTTCTTCCTAATTTTATAGAGGTGATGTTGCTCATTTACTTTACATTAACACCCTAACAGGCTGGGGGCAGCACCTGTATACAAACCTAATGCTATTTCTGCAACATAATATATAAGTATTCACTTTAGTTAAAGGAACCTCACATTTGGTTCATGTTTTGCCACAAAATCAGCTCAGATCAGTTCAAGATTCACAACCAAAAAAGAAGGAAACATTTTATAGTTTTCAGAACTTTCTTACTTTCAGAATTATGGATAAACCACTGAGGACCTGTACTATATCTCCCTTTGGGGAGTTTTCAATCCTATTAGTATGCTATATTCAAAAATCCATACATCTCATGGGTAAGATCCAAAATAGCATTTAAAACCACCTGCTCAAGTCATCAAAGGGCATAAATTATTTCAAATTCTGCTACCATCCTTACACTTGTGTTTTTAATACAAGAAGTGTGCACAAGTTATGGCTTTTAGTTCACTGTGATGGTTTTAAGTTACTGGTAGGAAAAGATAATTATCAAGTCAGAAGAAAATGCAGTCTGCCAACTTATTTAATAAATGTTTCCCAGGGTTGATAGAAGGGAAATTATTTGTCAAGTAAAGAAAATAAGACTTCAAATAATCACTGACATTCTAGCTCCTCAAAACTATTGAGCAAGTGATCACTGAGCATGATTCTTCCAGCCCATTCATTCCACTATTTTAGGTGGTTTGCCAGGTCTTAGAGGACTGTAAGAGTTTGCTGAGCAGTAGAGCAGGCAAATAGCTGGACGCAAAGTTTCCATGAGACCAAAGTGAAAAAGAAATTGTGTGCTAGGATTTCCTGGGCATTATTATGAGAAACACTTTTGGCTGGGTATATTTTGGATTTTCCCAGTGATACCTTTCCTCAGAATATCTTTGCATGGGATACTGTATAGTGATCTCATGGGCATTTATTTACTCAGTCTGTTTCCTGATGAAAGGTAATGGAATGTGTCACCAAAATGTGTCACTTTGGCATAAGAACTGTCTTGAGCTGAAGCAGGCATGAAAAAATCTCCCTTGCCCAACCCCTATTTATGTAAGAGCAGGGCACAACTTTTTCTGAGGTGTCTCTCCCTACCTCACCACCAAGAAGGACAAATGTTAATCATGGAAAGAAAACTTAAGACCCTATCATTCTGGAAATAGTACCAGAGGAATCTACATGACAAGTGTTTCAAACTAGCCTTTATCTTTGCCCTTGGAAATTAAAAACTGCAGTCATGTTCTGCCAATTTTTTCCAGAAATGTGTTGTTTTTTGTTGATGATGCCATAGAAGTCAAAGGTCTAAGCCACTTCAAGTTACTCATTTTTCCCTGGGCATCTCCCATGTATATGTAAGGTAAACATGTTAATAAACTTCTGTTTGCTTTTCTCTTAGTCATCTTCTGTTATAGGGTCTTAGCCACAAACTCAGAAGGACAGGGATAGATTATTTTTTCTCCCCTACACAGAAAACAGAAGGTAACTTTTGTTGACCTTAGTAGTCAGCTCCCAGCTTATATGACGTTCAAATGGATGCTCAGTTAATACTACTTTATTATACTACTTGGAGATAATGAGACCATATTTAAATTAAAAATGACATCAAAACTGATGTCTGATCAACATCATATAAGTAATGCATTTTGAAGAGAGCTTCTTAGCCTCACCTGTCCTTATATGAAGATATGCAGCTATTAATAAAAGGAATATGAGGGGCACTTGGGTGGCTCAGTGGGTTAAGCCTCTGCCTTCAGCTCAGGTCATGATCTCGGGGTCCTGGGATCGAGCCCCGCATGGAGCTCTCTGCTCAGCAGGGAGCCTGCTTCCCCCTCCCTCTCTGCCTGCCTCTCTACCTGCTTGTGATCTCTCTCTCTGTCAAATAAATAATAAAATAAAATAAAATAAAAGGAAAATGAAAATCGAAAAGCATTGTACAAAAGACTTGCTTGCTTCGTGGCCCTACCCTTCTTTGAATATTCTGCTCTATCAAATGCATTCATTTTATTTTATTTTATTGTTATTTTTCAGTGTTCCAAGATTCATTGTTATGCATCACAATCAGAGCTCCATGCACATTTTAATGACTGATCTATTTATTTTTGGAAATAGCATCTCAGGAACACTTAAATCATGCTTGAGCTTCACAGTCTACGCAGGCATTTGACTATTTAGAAGGAGTGTATGTGTGTCTCTAAAAAAGCCAAAGTATACAGTAAAAACCAATAACGGGACTGGCTAAAAGAAACACATATCAATCCTTTGGTCAAACGGGAGCATGGAGTGAAAAATGATGCTTTATCTACACATCTGGTGTGCTAATATATGCAAGGAAGGATTGTTTGAAACATCTTCTCTGTAATTATTCCACTTAAATAATGTCTTCAGTTCATCCAATGTTGGACAAGGGTGGGGAGCGGGGATGTTGTGGGGTGGGAGAAGGGTTGCAAGTGTGCAATGATTACATAAATAAGGGAAAAGGACATAAAAGTATGGCTTTTATATTTTTATCAATTTCATGCTTAATGTCTATAGGTTTCAATTTCACGATCAACAGACGTTTATTGAGTACCCATTATAGACCAGGCACTGGGTAAGAAAGGGCCCGACATACAACATGTGAGTAAATTCCCTACCTGTATTGTTCTTAAGGTATGATTGATTGTATATTTCTGTCATAAATGCCATGAACTTCTGGGGACAAGCGGAAGTGATTTTGAGTGTGTTACTTTAAGTTCCAGCTCTTTGAAGCTATTGATATGTTTGTGTTTAAACATGTTTTTCATATAAATTCATCTTGCTTCCAATTGTAGCAATATCCATAAGAACATGTTGACTTCAGGACACATAGCTGTAAATCATGACTGTACAACAGGATTTGGCACTGCCCCAAAGGACCAGGATATTTGGTGCAGAAGCTGTTTTTAAGCACTTTGTTATGAAGAGAAAGGAGGGAGCCAGTTCTTTGATGGTCTCATTCTTTCCCACAAACCCTAGCCACATGTTTATGTGGAGAACATAATGGAACACCTCCATTGTGAAGCTCTACCATCACCAAAAACAAATTTCCCACCTCTTGAGTTCCTATCACTTAACAAAATTGAAACAAATCTAACGGGTGAACACATTGGATCAACCATAATTCAGCAGGCACATGTGCTGCAAGGAAAGAGTCACAGTCAACTATCCAAACACTTGGGACCCAGGAGGTTTAGAGATTAGCTAAGTGATGACAAAATATAACCATCAGTGTTCACATTTAGTTTTTAAAAGCTGTTGATCAGAGACTTCAGGGCCCTTGAGATAAATGTCGTCTTTGAACATGTTTATAGTAGTTCATTTTCAGTGTAATTTTTAGACCCATGAACAGAAAAAAAAAATTCCTTCTATGCTTCTCCAAAGGAGCTTTAAAAAGTCTGCAAAACTAAGCAAACCTCAAAACTTCCATGAATCTGTTTCCTGGCCCTGCTGGATATATAGAATAATACTCCCATGCATGGAAAGAGCCTGTTAGTGCACTTGAGATTCATCCACAATGCAGGGCAGGTTATTTACAACAAAACAAGTCATCCATTATTAGTCCCATGCATTAGCAAATTCTGGTGACTGACCAGGCAAAGAGATATATACATGACTGGGGCCTGGACCAAAATGTAAGGCCAGTTCTTGTACCCAGGATCCCCATTAAAAAACTAGCAGTTGTAAAGATGCCTGGATGGTGCAGTCAGTTGGGCAGAAAACTCTTGATTTCAGTTCAGGTTGTGATCTCAGAAATGTGGAATTGAACCCCACATCGGGCTCAGTACCTGACATGGGATCTGCTTGAGACTCTCTCTGTCTGCCCCTCCCCCATGAAATAAGTGGCTAGATCTTTAAAAAAACAAAAGCAAAAACAAGTAACTAGCAGTTGTGTTACAAGGAGAATTATGATATGCAGAGCATAAGGGTAACTGTGTTTAAGTACTAAGACCTTGCTTCCTAGTGAAAAAATTAGGATAAATTCTAGATAAGAGTTAATAAAGGTATCCAACTTACCTTTGGTAAGTCACTTAGCTCTCAGTTCTATTGTATCATCTATAGAATTGGGGCATCAATAGCAGCTATATCATAATGTTCATGGTAGACAGTAATCCTCTAAGAGAGAGCTTATTATTAGGAAGTCACGCCACAAAAGTAGCCTACATTCAAGTATATAACATTTGGAACATTCACATTATTTCTATAAGTAAAGCCTTGTCCCCTAGGATAAAAATGCAAATGGGAAACTTTGAAAAGAAACTTACCTCACTTTTTTGTACCTATCTTCAAGTTGGTGGAGTCTTCAGTCAAAATGAAGGCTAGAGAGTTAAAAGAAAATGAGTTTGGGTCAGAGGGTGGAAGAAATTCAGAATGAGAGTAGAACAAGGGAAAGCTAGTCTGATTAGTGAGTTTTGCCTGAATCATGGAAAGAGCCCTCATTTGCAGGAAAGATCGCACCCCCTGAAGAGGGGAAAAAATTATAATCAGAGTCTCTCTGAGTGTCCCAGGTTTTCATATCACCAGACTTCAGGCCAGAATCCCAAATTGGCGCAGGCAGACTTAATGAAAGTAACTCAGTTGTTCTAATTATAAATATGTCATTTTCTCCCACCATTCTTTCTCTTCCATCTTCTCCTTCCTCCTTCCATATCTTCCTTCCTCCCTCCTTCGCTCCCTCCCTGTATATTCATTGGAGTTCAGAGGATGCATGTATTTGCTTCAGGCAACTGAGTCCTATCAGTTTTTCAACAGAAAATATTTTGAAGGCTGGTTTAGAGATGTGCCTAACAGCCTGTTGGTGAATATCCAAAATTTTATAAACTAAAAAAAAAAAAAAAAAAAAAAAAAAAAAAAGGAAGACTGTGTGGAGCCATCCACCTAAATATTGAAAATAAGCCTTAAACTGCCTCAATGCAGCTCAAGGAAAGTGACATGAATTTATAGCAGTTGAAGAGATGATATGGGCAGAAACAGCACACAATGAATTTAGAGCTCATTTAAAAAATTGGGTAGACTTTACTGCATCAGGGCTTATATGACCTTATCTCTTTTTTACAGATGTGGAACCTAAAAGAATTTGGTAAATTTTCTTTCTGGGGTCTATATTAAGAAAGGATATTGCTTTCACTATAGGTGAAGCATGAAAAAATATTTAAATATTATATGCATAAATATATGGATGTGTGTGTGTGTGCGTGTGTGTGTGTGTGTGCGTGTTGGAATAAATCCCTATACCTGTTCTGAGTTGATCTTAAGAGAGATAGTTGCCCAATAGCATTACCTATACTTTCCAAACATGGTTATATCATCACTGTCTTCATGAATGTTCACCTCTACTTAAAGAAATGAATATTCATGTGTATATACTGCTGACAAGAGGGAGCCAATGGGTTTCACTGTCCAAATAAGTCACCAGCATTGCAGAAAGACTTTTCAACCTAGAATTGTTTAACTGCCTTTACAGCATCTGAACTGCAGGCAAGTTCACATTAGGTGAACTGAAAGTCTTCAGAGTATGCCACCCCAACATATGTTACTCCAGCACAGGACTATTTTGAGCTGAAGGCTCAGCTCTCTGCCCTCCCCTTATCTCCCTGTAAACAGAACATGAATTCCCCCTTGTGAAGGTATCTCCTCCTCCCATACCAGAAAGACGGTAACAACCTTATCATCAGAGACAAGATGGCACCAAGACTCTACATGAATAAATCCTTATTAACTAGTCCTTATCTTTCATTAGGTTCACCTTATATTTACTTTCCCATAATTAGTCACCCCTAAAAGCTCAAAATCCTTTTCTTTTTTGCCATTTTTCTACAAAATTATTGTTCATTGCTAGGATGCTGTATAAGCCCAAGTTCTAACCACCCCCTTGAGTTACTCGTCACCCAGTATTCCCATCTGTGCATTATACACATGTTAATAAACTTCTGGTTGTTTTCTCTTGTTAATCTGTCTTTCATCATCTAATTTGCATGGCCTCAGTCACTGAACCTAAGATAGGTAGAGGAAAATTATTTCTTTCTCTCCTACAGAATCGAACTTAAGAGTTTATGATATATGCCCTTGGGCATGTGGTGCAACTGTACCACAAACAGTCCCATGCTTAACTGCTGCTGTGTCTGAGACATATTCTCAGTTACCAAGAATTTATGACAGGCAGAATGAGAGAGGAAGAGGGGAGTGAACTATGTACATCCCACTGAATCCCAGCTTTTTCTTTTCTTTTCTTTTCTTTTTTTTAATCAAAACCTTCAAACTACAAAAAAGTCATGAAAACTAGACCTCTTGCTGGGAGAAACATGGGAGATAAGAGGGGAGATTGGGAGCTTCAGCTTCTCTTAAGTGCCCACAACTAGTATGTCTGGCTAGATGTCTAACTTCATCCAGGGCAGAAATTCATCTCTCCAGGGGACAGAAACAATCTCATATACTACACACACACACAGTTTCCTCTGGGCATTTGATTACTATCTCAAGAGATGATAAAGCACCCCTTTCTGCAAGGAGGATATATCAGCTATATCAGTAGTGTGACATACATTACTTTCTTATATTATCATATCAATAGCATAAGACGGTATAATCACTCCCATTTTACAGATAGGAAACCTGAGGCTTAAGGCCAAAATCACAGAGCTAGCAAATGGTAGAACTAATGGTAAAACCAGGTCTATTTGGCACAGGATTCCAACCACTGCCCTCTTCATATTGCCTACAATGTATGGTAAGGATGTCCATAATTTTGCCAAAGAAGATATAAGCACAGTTTCCATGTAAACTCCTTCCCACCTGTCTATGTCCAGTTTAGTGGATTAATCAAACTAAAAGAAAAGTAAAGCTAAGAAAAAAGTTTTATGGAAACCATAAAAATTGAGAATCTATTCAAGTACTTGATGAAAGTGACTCATCCCACACTCTTCCTGTAACAGGTTCTCTGGCTCTTTATTGAGTCTGATTTCCATTTGCTGAGGTTACACTGCATTATTGCTGACTTCTTTAAAAATAAAAACATCAAACATCAAAGCAGAAGTTGTTGTCTGACCTATTTTTGATGATCATTGGAAACAATGAGGTTTTTATGCATTTCCCTCACCTTTATGCTCTTTCTTTGTGATTACTCCCATCTTTTGTAATTCATTATACCCCAAGGAAATTACTGCATTTTGTGAAAATTAGAAGGAATTTCAATGCAGTGTTACAGAATCTGAATGCCACATTTCTGAGGAAAGCACCCTTCCTTAGGGCATTGTGGATTAGCCTTTCCATGCTGGTAGGGTTGGATGGAGACAGTTTCTTTAGCAGACCTACAGTGTATTGAGAAGTCCATGAATATATATATATATATATATATATATATATTTTTTTTTTTTTTTTTTTTTTTTTTTCTTTTTGGACAAGTCTATTGGTGACTGCCCAGGACAAGTTACATCCTATGGTTCTCGCACCCTAAACCCAGCTGTTGCTCATTTAGCCACTTATCTGAGGATGCCAGCATGGATGAAGATGAAAGCATGGAGATAGAAAGTATACATGGATCAATCTGAAATCTTTCTGTGTTTATAAGGTTGTACCCACCTCTAACCAGGACATATCAGAGATCTGACCTGACACCTTGGACTTTAAAGGGCAGGCATTTGAGCCAACTGCCACCATCTAAAACCTACATCATCCATGAAGGAGGTAACCCAGACCCTTCTCAACCCATGTTGTACTTCAGCATACATGCCCTGAAATTTCATGAGCTTTGTGAAACAGTGAAAATTCAAGATTTTTTTTGTCTTATTTAACTGAATTAATACACTAAGAATTTGATCATGATGAGATTTCTACATCTCTTTTTGAACCAAATTCTTAAGCTGAAAAGCCAAGGGTATGTGGCATTGATTTCAATATTATGTTAAATCTGTAATAAATGCTTAATATAAAAGAAGACAATGAGGATCTTTAACACCATTCAAGGCTTTTCGAAAGAGAAGTAAGAAAGTGTGTGGTGGAGGAGAAAAGCAGGCAGGCCTTGGAAGATAATCACCCTGAGGATAACTCTTCAAATTCAGAACAGATATATTTAGGTCACAAACAAGTACTAAATAATAAGAAGCCTAACTAATTCCCTAACTGGAAATAAACAAGTTGCTGAACCTTCCAGAACCTTAATTTTCTCATCTTGTAAAATAAAGTTTACAATGTCTTCTTCAGAGAGCTGTTGAAATAGATAATAAGGTGAAAGTACTCTGTGAAATGAAGGGTTCCTATGAAGGGAGTACCATACTGTCAGGAGGACAGAAAGTAATGCAACTGTGTTCTTATCCTGCCCAGCAAACTGATTAGAGAAAACCACATCATTCTTTCCCCTTTCTTCAGCTTCTTGCTTCTCTCTAAACCCTTACCATACATGTGTGAGTGTGTGTGTGTGTGTGTGTGTGTGTGTGTGAGCACATTGCTCTGCTTCTCAACAATATTTTATCTCAGAACTCAGCCACTGACACTACTGTTTGCAAGAGAACACTCAACTTTGACTATTTCTGAGTTAGTGTATCTACAGTGAGTGATCTGTACTCTTCTGTGAGCTTTCACCAAAGCTCCAAAGAATTGAATTGGCTTTTTTGAAAGAAGTTCTACAGTAATTTCTAACTATGGAGCTCATAGCAATTTCTCCTTTGTGGCAGAGAAAAATCTTTATCAATTTACCAAAAGATTTAAATCTCCTTTTCTATATGAGTGAAGGAAAAGTCTATATGCTACAGTAGGTACTGAAAACAAACTCCTCAACAAAAACAGTCACAGTCCCTACCCTTGTGGGGCTTACAGCCAAGTAGTAAATAAGAGTAATGAGAATAGTAAAGGCAGCAGCTAACACTGACTGAAAGCATACTGTGTGCCAGGGATTGTTCCAAACAGATAAATGTATTATCTTATTTAATCCTCGAATAAGTTGTCTTTCTTACTGCATCTGCATCTTCACCTCCTCTTCTTTCTTGAAATGACACAGTTTAGACTTTTATTCCCATAATCCATAAAATCACTATACTAAGGGTCACTAACTTTCACCAAGTTGCCAACTCCAGTTGAGCCCTTCTCAGTCCTCATCATGTTCAACCTCTTGGGTAGATCTAACCAAGCTGACCTCTCCCTCGGTCTTGAAATACTTCCTATATTTGCCTTCCTGAATACCACTCCCCTGCTTTCCACTTACCTTATAGCACAGCTCCTCTTTCATCTCCTTTGCTAGTTCTTCATCTCCCTGATGTCTTGATGTGGAAATGTATCAGGCCTCAGCTTTTAGCCCTTTCTCACCTCTGGCCACATACCTTCCTAGCTGATCTATTTGCCTTTGGTAATTTTAAACACCTTCAGTATACAATCACTCCAGCTTCATTTATGTCTCCTCAACAGTAGACTGCCTACTTAGTTATTCAACTGAAATCAGTTTGCTAGGGCTGCCATAACAAAATAGTACAGATGTGGTGGTTCAACAACAGAAACAGATAGATAACACACACACACACACACACACACACACACACACACACACACACACAGTGTGTTATTTTAAATCCAAGAAGGAAATGTAATTGAGGATGGGGTAGGCCTAGAAAAACAACATGAAATCTACTTGCTAGGGATTAAATAGAAATTTACCAACAGAATGTTGATTTGCCCTGGCTTGGTTCCCAAAATGCTATTATTCAGGCTAATATTCTCTGAATTTGATTTTCTGAGGGTCTAAACTCCCCAAGGAAGAAACCTAAAGATAATAACAGTGGAGATAATAGAAGCTTACTAGCTTCAAATAATGGTTATGTTTATGGATTCTGTGGGTCAGGAATTAGGAAAGGTAGAACAGGGATAACTATGCTCCACCATGTCTGGGAGTCTTAGCAGGAAAGGTTCAATGACAGGGGACGACTCGAACACTGGGAGGAGAAATCACCTAGAGGAATCTTTATTTATATATCTAACTATCAATACCAGGAATAAGCTGGGATCTCAGCTGAAATTACAGCCCTGTACACCCACACAGGGCCTCTCTCTGGTGGTCATATCACATAGGGCCACAGTATAGTGGTCTCCAGCTTTTCTCATGGTGACTCATGGCTCCAAAGGAAAATATTCTGAGAGAACCAGACCAAAACCACAATTCAGACACACACTATTTGGGTGTATGCCATATACCCTTGTCTTATTTGGGTATATGGAGGGAAATAGCAGAATAATCAACTAAATATATTGAAATAATTGTTTCTTCTAATAGTAAGTGGTAGGGGAGGGAAACTATTTATAGTAAACATTATGGAATAATAATTCATAATAAATATTACATAATATTCAAGTTGCATTATGGAAATAGATTGCTTTAAAATCATATACATGTTATAGAAGCTGAATTCTAAGACCGCCTCTGTGTTTTTAACCCCTGGTGCTAACACTATGTAATTTCCTCCTTTGAGTGTGGACAGAACCTGTGACTTGCTAATAGTCAATAGAATATGGCAAAGGTGATGGGTTGTCACTTTCCTGACTATGTAAAATGATACAAGACTCAGTCTCAAGACTGGAGAAAGAGCCTCTATTGTTGGCCTGGAAGAAGCAAGCAGGTTGGAGAAGTTCCTGTGACAGGAAACCACAGGCCATTTCTAGGACCCGAGGGCATCCTCCAGGCACCAACCAGTAAAAAGTGGGGTCCTCAGTCATACAGCTGCAAGAAAATGAATTCTGCCAACAACCCAGATGAGCTTGTTTTACTCAACTGTGATTGGATTATTTTGTGGTTTGTCTTTCAGTGGAAACAATCAACACAACTAACCACAGGCATCATTTCAAAAAGTGCAATCGAATGTATCCTCTTGATCCAGACCCAGATCATTAGCTCTTCTAGAACTACTCCTAGACTCTGAACAGTCTTCTGTCTTCATGCTTTGTTTTGTGACCAATAAGTTTAGTAACAAATTTTTCTTTATTTAGATATCAGACTATTCCTTTGATAGTAAATATATGATGTTTCAGCTACTTATCATGTAGTTTTAACTATCAACTATGTTCTATCTTTGCAACATTAAAAGGAATAAAAATATACATATGCTCTTCTTTTCTAAAACATATAATCACAATGGAGACAGTGTGAAACGTGAAGAAATAAAAGGCAATGCTCAATAATAAAGGAAGCTAAGTGACTGAGTAAAGCCAACTGTTGGTAATTAGGTAAGTTTGGAGAAAGGGAAGACATGAGGTCCAGAGCAGCTTCATGGAAGCCTTCACAGATGAGTGGAACTGGATCAGACCTTCCACAAGGAATAGAAGTTTAGCAGGTAACAAGAGGTGCAGGCACACCAGGTGGGGATAAAAAGTGAGCAAAAATTGGAGGTCAAAAACTCAACAGCTGTGTTCAGGACAGAGTGAGCAGACAAATTGCTTGGAAAATGTAGAAGACAGAACTGAAAGCAAAAATGGGAGCAATGCTTCAGGGTCTAGAACTATCACTTGCACACTGCAGACACTCAAAGAGATTCTACATGAAGGACGTGAGTGCCAAATTTGAGCAGTAAAGTGACCTGATCAGTTACAGTTTTAGAAAGACTTAAAGCAGTCCTTTGGTGAATAAAGAAAGGAGATCGGGGGGTAGTTAACCCACTTTTCGAGGCATAAGAATTTATATCTGAAGTGAAATGGCAGCAGTGTGCCATGGGCAGAAAGATACAGGAGAGTTAATGCTAAGAAATAGTTTGATAGAATTTAGTTAAATAAAAAGGTATAAGAAAAATGTTCATTAAAATTAATAACAAGGACAAGAAGAAAGGTTCTCATTCCCAGATGTGTTGCTTCTCCCATCTCCTTCCCATCTCACAGACTGTTGATAAAAAAGGAACGGATGTAGACAAACAAAGACAATATTATACTTTGCAATTCGGGGCTTGTTGGGAGAAACTTTGAGCTCTGTCTGCACAGAGATGCACTTACTTTTAATGCATTTTAAGGCATCCTACAGGGCATCTCTGAAAATTCTTCCCCTCCTGATTTCCAAGCAAAGGAATTTACATGCGGATGGTTTCCCTTGAACATTCTTTCATTCTAGTGATGAAAATTCAGCCAGTGGTCTCATTCAAAGAAGACTTTCCCCAAGGCCACACACATCCAGGCTGCCAGACTGAACTGCCACCAACCATTCTCTCCCTACCTCCTAGAAGCTTGCTCTAAATAAATTACAACAGGAAGGGAGAGAGCAGTACTCAGGCAAAAAGATTCACATTGTAGATACCACTTACAGCTGAACGTTGTTTTGCATATGTGCTTCTGCCCCAAATTAGAAATACTTGTGAATGGAATACCACACATGTCTTTGAAGTTCATTACCATTTAGAGTTAGGCAATGATGGGGCCTTTTCCTTGTTTACAAAGCATGTTAAGGTCTCACAGAGACTAAGGGAAGTGGAGTAACCACTCTGGTTTACATTATAAGATGGTTCACAGAGATGAAAAGATTGTGTGCTGTGAGTCATACTGCCTCTGTTATCACCACCAGGGCAGAGATGGCAAACAGAAAATCAAGATAATCTGTCAGAACCTTGGGTTATGTATATGAAGATAACTTGATTTTCTTGGGAAGGTTAAATTTGCCAAGGACTTGATGACCCCCTATTCCAATCTATGGCCTATTTCAAATCTATGGCTTTTATAAGGTTTTGTAAGGTCTTTCCACATTTTGCTCTCTCTTCCTCTCCTTGTTAGACTGTAATAAAGCCTGTTTCTTTAATGAACTATTTTCTCACATGTAGTATAAAACCTGAACCTGTAATTGGGAGAATCTCAAAGGCAAAGGAGTCTAGGAGAGAATGACCAACTTATGAGTCAGATAAGGTGGCAAATAGCAAATTAAAAGACACTCAAAAATGACTTGTTTTAGATGGCATCCAGGTCAAGGAAAACACTGTATGGGTGACATTGTGTTTAATGTGTTTATAGGTGTAGAAAACTCAGAACCACAGCAGAGAGCACATGGAGAAAAGGTCGGGAGAGAAATGTAGGTCGATGCGAAGGGATTTTGTGCATGCTCCTGCCTGTACTTAGATCTGCCATCTCTTTTCTGTTTACAGTGGGGCTTGGAAACAACACATTTTGAAAGACATCTGTAATAATGACGGACTCTTAGGTTTTTTCAGTCTAATATCATCTTTAAGACCTTTCACTCCAGTTTTTATGCTCTGCCCTTTAAGTCTGTGTATGGCTCCCTACTGAGTCTCTTCAGTGACCAGTTTTACCTGAGCAAATAGAAAATACTGTAATTTAGTAGAAAGTCTCCTCCACTTGAAAGCAGAGCAGAATTGTTCCTCAGAACTCCCGGGTACATTTTCCCAGCCCAGAAAGCTGCCTTAAATTCAGTGTGTGGGGCATCTAGGTGGCTCAGTGGATTAAGCATCTCCTTTAGATGATTCAGGGTCCTGGGGCGAAGCTCCCACATTGGGCTCCCGGCAAAGCGCGGAGTCAGCTTCTCCCTCTCCCTCTGCCTGCTGCTCCTCTTGCTTGTTCTCTCTCTCTGTCAAATAAATAAATAAAGTATTTTTAAAATAATAAAAAATAAAAATAAATTTTTAAAAATCCAAGATGCCCTTCAATGGATGAATGGATAAGGAAGATATGGTCCATATACACTATGGAGTATTATGCCTCCATCAGAAAGGATGAATACCCAACTTTTGTAGCAACATGGACGAGACTGGAAGAGATTATGCTGAGTGAAATAAGTCAAGCAGAGAGAGTCAATTATCATATGGTTTCACTTATTTGTGGAGCACAACAAATAGCATGGAGGACATGGGGAGTTAGGAGAAGGGAGTTGGGGGAAATTGGAAGGGGAGGTGAACAATGAGAGACTATGGACTCTGAAAAACAATCTGAAGGGTTTGAAGAGGTGGGGGGGGTGGGAGGTTGGGGGAACCAGGTGTGGGTATTAGAGAGTGCACGGATTGCATGGAGCACTGGGTGTGGTACAAAAACAATGAATGCTGTTATGCTGAAAATAAATTTAAAAAATGATTTAAAAAAATACAGTGTGTGTTCCCCTTGAGGGTTTGGCAGAAGTTGACAAAGACAGAAAGTCTTCTTAGGACCCACTCTCTATCTTAAACATTTTTCCAAGCTACCCACAAAGGCAGGTAAAAACTAATAAGCATCCTTAGGGTATTTATAAGAAGCTTCAAGAAGAGCACAATTAAAAATCCTTTGAGGTTTATTTTTATTTTATCATAAAAATTCAACTCAGGTTTTCTTTTAGTCATTAATGTGTTTTCATCACTGATATTCTCAATGGGTAGATGTGAGGATTGGCTTAGACCTCTAGAGACACACAACCAAACAGGATGTCTATGGTGGCATGGCAGTAGCAGAGAGGGGCAAGAAGTGGGGACAGGAAGAAATAAATGAAAAAGCATGAGAATCCATCCAGAGACAACCATGGGGAAAACTGGATAATATTCAGGTAACTCATATGAAAAGCTTAGAATAAAGCCTGATTTATGGTAGCCTGGTGATGTGGGAAACAAAGGTCGAAGTAAAATTATTAAATTTCCTTACTACTTGCAGCCCACTGACAAGTCCTTGAAACAGTCAGAATGACATTCCTCTAGGATCTCAGCTGTCTCAATGTTAATACTTTGCAAAGGGCAAAAGACAATCTTAGCCTTAAATACAGTGTGTGGACGCCACTGGGTGGCTCAGTGGGTTAAGCGTCCCCTTTAAGTCCTGTAAGTGTATTCTAAAATATGAAAATTTCTTTGGAAACTTCCTTTATCTCTACTCCCCAAGATACATACTGGGTAATCATCCCCCAAGCGTATCACCCACCAATATATATCTGAAGGGTCCCATGACTAAGCTTTTATTAGAAAGTAATAAATGACCTTTTCCTAACAATAGCTAGCCCCCTCAGGGTCCTGGAAACCTTCCTTCCAAAATTCCTTTGAGAGTTATGCTATCCCTAGCCCTTTCCAAGCGTGAAAATATATCATGGGCACTCCTCATGACCCCAGTGCAGCTCTTTCCACTAGGGTCCTGTTCCCATACTTTTATCATGGGTCCCGTCCCCATGCTTTAATAAAAACCACGTTTTATACCAAAGACATCTCAAGAATTCTTTCTTGGCCATTGGCTTTGAACCTTAACATCTTTCCTACATCTCTATCATCCAAAAAAGGTCCAAACAGATCCAGTCCCACATGCTGACCTTTAATGATGATAATAATCTGTAATTGCTTCAGTTGCACTTCATTCCCCTTAATGAGTCAAAGTACCTCTTACTTCAGTTACATTATGTCAAAATACAATTTTCATGAAGTTAAAGATGGTTCCCAAATATTTAGTGAGCCCTTGTTGCAAATGTATTTACCTCATTAATAAGGGAATCAGCAGGATGACAAAGCTGGTTCAAAGACAGGAGAAACTGCCACATAGTCAATGAAAAACAGAATGCTGAAATATAATTTCAAGGGAAAGAAGCAAGAATGATAGCCTTTGCTGCTGTCTTGACTCAAAGCAGAGATTATTTTCATCTCCACCAAATAAGAATCACTTGCAACTTTTCATTCCCCTACAAGGTAATGTCTAACTTTACCAAGTTTGGTTCTTAACCAGTAATAAGTGTTGGACCATCTATCAGTGGTTTCACAAACTTGGGTGTGCATTAGAATGACACTGAGGTCTCATTTAACCAGATTCCTAGACCCTGCTCCTAGAGTTTCCAGTTTGGGATGGGTCCTAAGAATTGGTGTGTCTAATAATTTCCATCTGATATTTCTGTTGCTGGCACAGGGACCACACTTTGAGAACCACAGCTCTAGCTGGACATTGAAAAGGTAATATTTCCACCATATTTTCAAGTGTCACATATGTCAGGATACATTGTGAAAGATTTTAAAATAGACCAACAAGATTACTGGATATCTTCAATGGAAAACTAGGCCTTATCTAATTCCAGATCTTCTGAATTCTTGAGGTTGGCCTCTTTCATTGTCTTTGAGCTATTATAGAACTCTGTAATTTGGAGATAAATGATGATAATGCAAATTATTCTTGTCCACAGACATGCAAATTAGTTATGTCCAGGTGGAAATACAATTGATCCACCCCACCCTCTACACTCACCCTCTGCAAAAAGCCACTTTTGCATTTATTAGTATTTTATCTTCAGTATTCTGTGTGTGTGTGTGTGTGTGTGTGTGTGTGTGTGTGTATGTGTGTGAGATATGGTCCTTCAAATTTTCCTTTGAATTGTCTATTACATTTTACTGATTTCCTCAATTAATGTGTTAACTGAAATCTTCACCATGTGTTTATTTTATATTTGCATGAGTCATAATTATACCCTTTAAAAATTATCTTTTAACAGTTACTTTTCCTTAAAAATAATCCCCAAATTTAGAAGTTCACATTTTGTTGATACTGTTTACACTGAAACAAGGGAATATCTTCTTCTAGTAGAGCTGGTTTGTGATTTTTGTATTTTCTAACAGTTAACAATCAGTTTTAAAACTTAGTCTACTGGGCCACTGACCAGACTGGGATCCTATAGATTCTAGCTCTTACTTCTTAAATCCTTCTTTCTCATAATTTATCTAACCCATTGAATTTTTTTTAAGATTTTATTTATTTATTTGACAGAAAGAGACCACAAGTTGACAGAGAGGCAGGCAGATAGAGAGAAAGGGGGAAGAAGGCTCCCTGCTGAGCAGAGAGCCGGGTGCGGGACTTGATCACAGGACCCTGAGATCATGACCTGAGCCGAAGGCAGCAGCTTAACCCACTGAGCCACCTAGGCACCCAACCTATTGAATTTATGTTTGTTTCTTTCAACTTATATGATTTTGGGGTGTAGTTTGGCTATTTCTATTATTCAAGGTGTTGACCTCAGCCTTGAATTAACAACAACAAAATCACAAAACATTTGCTACTTGTTTTTAAGCTTGGAAAGTCTTAGACATCTGGATTGTGAAGAGGAGGCTAACTTTTGTGCCAACTTAGAATCCTTTGGATTTCTAGGGTCAGTGGGAAATCTTAATGGGCTGGTGGGGTCATAGACAGATGTTTTAAACTCTAAATCCATGACCCTGGTTCCTGCCCAGCATTTACTCTGAGTTGTTTCCTTCCAGTAGAACATCTGTGTTTTATAAGAGGAGCTCAGATTCTCTGCACACACGCCCCAGCCAGAAGAAGCCCTTCCTGGGCCCCCAGCTCTAGAATCCCTAACAGACTCCAGTCCCACTCTCAGAGCTCAGCTCCTCCTCCACCCCCTCTCTCTCAGCAAGTTCATTTGGGAAACCATAACACCCAGTTTTGCCAAGAAACCAATGTCAATGGTTTTGCTGTTTCCCTGATGATTGTAAAATGTGGTAGCATGTACTAGGAGGAATATGGAGGTCAGGCTGGGTTCACTCCAGGCAATAACTTCGTACTAAAGAAGAAATGATACAACTCATTTCTCCTGGGTTTAGAAAAATAAGACCCTGATTTTTTTGATTAATTGTCTTCTCAAAGCTGTTGTTGTATATGCAGGGTCTTCCACGTAACAGTCGGAGAGGAAGAACTAAAATTCTACCCTATCTGAGCCATTTTTAAAGTGGGGATCTACTTTACCTGTTGCCACAGCTCAGACTTCTTAACTAAGGTAGATAGCAACATTTTCAGCAGCTTGAACCATACTTGATATTTTCAGCAAACACCAAAGGCCGTTTCTGTTTCCTCTGACTCCCCTGCATGGGGATGGCTGAAATCCCATAGGCTATAGAAGTTGCTGAGGATTAAAGATGTTCCATGCCAGGTAATGCTTCTGCCAGTCAATGTTTAAAGAGTCTACTTCGGGGATTATGGAAAGAATCTGCTTTGTGATTACTTTTAATCAGTGCCTGTCATCGGCTTGATAGAATTTTATTAACAGAAATGTATTGCATGCGGCACTGGGTGTGGTGCAAAAACAATGAATACTGTTACGCTGAAAATAAATTTAAAAAATTTTTAAAAAAAGAAATGTAAGCATATGTTGCAATCTGTAGAACACTGGAATCTTAAACAGCTTATGAAATTCAAAGTTCTTTTTATCTTTGGTGCTTACTGATAACTCATTAAATGTTTCCCAGTGTTACAAGTTGTGCAGCAGAGATTACCTTGCAAATAAAAGTGATGATGTAGAGATGTTAGTACAGCAAAAGGGCCAAGGGTTGCTCAACGTGGAACAAAACAGAATAATCTTCCACTACCAAAGACTTTGCTACAGTCAAGAGAATAACAGTTCTTTTTTTTTTTTTAAGATTTTATTTATTTATTTGACAGAGAGAGATCACAAGCAGGCAGAGAGGCAGGTAGAGAGAGGAGGAAGCAGGCTCCCTGCCAAGCAGAGAGCCCGATGCGGGGCTCGATCCCAGGACCCTGAGATCATGACCTGAGCCGAAGGCAGCGGCTTAAACCACTGAGCCACCCAGGCGCCCCAAGAGAATAACAGTTCTTAAATCTTACTACTTTTTTTAGTGAAAAGGATCTGCCAAATACCTCTTCTTGCCCACCATCTGAATATTATCAAAGCCATGTACTCTTCCCAGACACAAGCTCACACACACTTTCTCACACACAGACACACACACACACACACACACACACACACACACACACACTTTCATAGACTTTAAGCCTTGTATATAATTCCAGGGGATTTTACACTTCATCTAAATTCAACCAGAGATGAAGTATTCTCAAGCTCTGCAGTCCACCTGTTTCTGTACAATGCAATTGAACTGTACCATTCTCATGCTAGCAGATATGCCCCAAATATGGCAGTAACACAGACCTCATTATTTGTATATCCTCAGCAGCTTAGGCACTGATGTTTCAAGTGACAGTATGGCCAGTAAACCTCAGTTTCTCCCTAGGGTTAACATACATCTCTAAAAGAGAATCAGGGGAATAGGCTGTGACTATATTAAAAACAAAGCTGAATTAGGCTGATAAAAATGGAAATCCTCACCCCTGGGCCAGTTTTGCATTGCCCACACTGCCCTGTATGCATGCTTCCCATTTAACTGGGAGGTGGCTTCCCTAAGCAAACAACTGGAAGGCATCAGAAGTCTTCTTAGAGGTGGATGACCCAGTTTTCCCTTCTGCCACTTTGGCAGATATGTAGCATAGGACGTGACATACTCTGCAAGAAATTTCTGCTACATAGCCCCTAACAAATACCAAGGGAGCTTGTATGTAAGAAATTAGTCACAGCAAGCTCCAACTATTGGAAAAATTCCTTTACTTGATGTCATAGAAGTCAGTGTTACCAGAGACCCAACAAAATGGTATGGAGAGTCTATAACTCTCAACCCCCATTGTGATTGAGTTTTCATATCTAGCCACATTAAAATCTGAATAAATAGTCCTGTTAAAATAATATTCATTACGGGCACCTGGGTGGCTCAGTGGGTTAAAGCCTCTGCCTTCAGCTCAGGTCATGATCCCAGGGTCCTGGGATCGAGCCCCGCATCGGACTCTCTGCTCAGTGGGGAGCCTGCTTCCTCCTCTCTCTCTCTCTGCCTGCCTCTCTGCCTACTTGTGATCTGTCTGTCAAATAAATAAATAAAAATCTTTAAAAAAATCATATTCATTACATAGGAATGGAAGCACAAATCTGAATTTCTGGTACGTGTCTGTTGAAGCTAGAGATAGACACCACCGGTGGGTCCTTCTGGGTTCATTACTATGTTGTTCTCTTATATCTTCTGGGATGGTCATAGTAAGGATCCCAATAGTAAGGAAATCCTAATTTCTGCAGTTCAGGTTGGGATACCCCGAAGCCCCTTCTTCACCCACCACTATAATCGTCATCCATCCTGTCAATTTTCTATTACCTTGAGAACTAAGATTTTATTGCCAAGTGCTATCGAGTTCAACTCTTTGGAACACAAAAGGACTCTTTTACCTTTCCAGGAGATAAAACTGAGCCCTTAGAAATCCAGCAGCTCATGTCCCATCCCCCATGCCTCCTTCTTCAAAACTACTGTTAGTCACATTTTCATGTGCCATTACATCAAATTCTCAAAAATTCACTCTGTTCAAATAGGGAATGCAGCTTTTCAGTTTAAGGGCTCCACAGCTAGATTGATGTACTGATCACTGGTGAATATTATTTAGCTTTTCTTCTGCAGCACATAGTAAGCAGTGCCTGCCACAGTGTAGGTAAATGCTCAATGAGTGACTTTTTAAAATCATTTTGGATGGACACATTCTTAAGCACAACACCACAAATATTATCTCTTGCGTTCATATGATGTTCTCCTTTCCCTTCTTGGCTGTATGCACTTCAGAAGAGCAACCACACTGGAAACTGACAACCTGTTTCACCTGTGATAAATTTCACTCTAATCTGACTTGCCAGCAAAATGACTTGGGGCTGAAACGCAACCCCACAATCCAATGAGTAATGCGCATTTAGCAGGTAATAGTTGCTTCAAAAATCCACTTTAGCTTCCTTTAGTGTTCGTCACAGTGAAATAAATAAGAGACTTTGGCTGCTCTTCTTTCTCCAATAAATGCAAGGTGAATCTAGAAGATAGTAAATGAGGTTTTGAAACCAGCTGGTTGACCTTATATCTCCTATCAGGCAAGTGGTCGCCAAAGTAAGTAACACTCATTTCTCTTCGTGTCAAGACTGGTAAGTTTAGACTGCTCTGAGTGTGGCTGTGTGTTCTCCCTTCCCCTTCTGCTGAGGACCTCACTGACAGCTTGTGCTCTGGGTCTCAGGAAACAGACTTCATCTGGTTTACATTTCCTTTGAGCCCCACTCTGAAAGCTAATGGGGAGATTTCAGATTTCTTTGCTAACATTATGGACTAAGTGATGAAAATCCCAATGGAATTCAGACTTCCTCAGTATTTATATATGTCTGTAGGGCAATTGTGAGTTAATAATCTTTTCCTGAAATCACTTTATATTTAACAACTATTTCTGGTGTTTTCCCCTCTTTCCCAAAGGAAATTTCCTTAAGTTTTTTGCTAGCCCATATACAAAACGGTCTTTGAAAAATGCTGCAGTATCATTTGGGTTTTGAGTTAATTTAAACTAATTTTAAAACAGTAAGGTCTCATAGGGAAGCTCTATTTTTAATTTCTTGAGGAATCTCCACACTCCACACTTCTCCAAAGTGGCTGCACCAACTTGCATTCCCACCAACAGTGTAAGAGGGTTCCCCTTTCTCCACATCCTCTCCAACACATGTTGTTTCCTGTCTTGCTAATTTTGGCCATTCTAAGTGGTGTAAGGTGGTCTCTCAATGTGGTTTTAATTGGAATCTCCCTGATGGCTAGTGATGATGAACATTTTTTCATGTGTCTGATAGCCATTTGTATGTCTTCATTGGAGAAGTGTCTGTTCATATCTTCTGCCCACTTTTTGATATGATTATCTGTTTTGTGTGTGTTGAGTTTGAGGAGTTCTTTATAGATCCTGGATATCAACCTTTGTCTGTACTGTCATTTGCAAATATCTTCTCCCATTCCGTGGGTTGCCTCTTTGTTTTTTTGACTGTTTCCTTTGCTGCGCAGAAGCTTTTGATGTTGATGAAGTCCCAAAAGTTTATTTTGGCTTTTGTTTCTTTTGCCTTTGGAGACATATCTTGAAAGAAGTTGCTGTGGCTGATATCGAAGAGGTTACTGCCTATGTTCTCCTCTAGGGTTCTGATGGATTCCTGTCTCACGTTGAGATCTTTTGTCCATTTTGAGTTTAACCTTGTGTACGGTGTAAGAGAATGGTTGAGTTTCATTCTTCTGCATATAGCTGTCCAGTTTTCCCAGCACCATTTATTGAAGAGACTGTCTTTTTTCCACTGTATATTTTTTCCTGTTTTGTCGAAGCTTCCCTATGACCCTGCAATTGCACTACTGGGTATTTACCCCAAAGATACAGATGTAGTGAAAAGAAGGGCCATCTGTACCCCAATGTTTATAGCAGCAATGGCCACAGTCGCCAAACTGTGGAAAGAACCAAGATGCCCTTCAACGGACGAATGGATAAGGAAGATGTGGTCCATATACACTATGGAGTATTATGCCTCCATCAGAAAGGATGAATACCCAACTTTTGTAGCAACATGGACAGGACTGGAAGAGATTATGCTGAGTGAAATAAGTCAAGCAGAGAAAGTCAATTATCCTATGGTTTCACTTATTTGTGGAGCATAACAAATAGCATGGAGGACAAGGGGAGATGGAGAGGAGAAGGGAGTTGAGGGAAATTGGAAGGGGAGGTGAACCATGAGAGACTGTGGACTCTGAAAAACAATCTGAGGGTTTTGAAGGGGCGGGGGGGTGGGACGTTGGGGGATCCAGGTGGTGGGTATTGGAGAGGGCACGGATTGCATGGAGCACTGGGTGTGGTGCAAAAATAATGAATACTGTTATGCTGAAAAATAAAAAAATTAAAAAAAAATTCATGTATATGAATAAATGATTCTAATTAAAAAAAAAAAAAAGAAGACATCCAGATGTCTTAAGACCCACGAAAAGATACTCAATATCACTCATTAGCAGGGAAATATAAATGAAAACCACAATGAGATACTACGTCACACCTGTCAGAATGGCAAAAACAAACAACATAATAAACAATAGGAATACCCTGCAATCCAAAAATTGCACTACTAGGTATTTACCCAGGGATACAAAAATGCACGTTCAAAGGTGTCCATGTACCCTGATGTTTATAGCAGCATTATCAACAATAGCCAAATTATGGAGAAAGCCCCTATGTCCTTCAACTGATGAATGGATAAGGAAGATATGGTGTATATGTCCATAATATAATGTCACTCAGCCATCAAAAAATAAAATAAAATAAAATAAAATAAAATCATGCCAATTGCAACAATGTGGATGTAGCTAGAGTGCATTATGCTAAGTGAAATAGAAAGGCAAATACATAGGATCTCATTCATAATTTGAATTTAAGATAGAATATAGGGGTAGGGGTTTTAAAAAAGAGAGACTCTTAAGTATAGAGAACATACTGAGGGTTTCTGGAGAGGAGGTGGACAGGACATGTGCTAAGTGTATAATGGGTTATTAGGAAGGGCACTTGTTGAGATGAGCACTGGGCGTAAAATATAATGGATGCATTAATAAATTCTACTCTTAAAACCAATATTATACTATATGTTAACTACCTAGAATTTCAATAAAAAATTGAGAAAGAAAACAAAACAAAACAAAACAAAACAGTAAGGTCTTCCTCTGACCACTTATTATATTCTAATATAAAAAATATTTGTAAAGAACTGTTAGGATATAGGGAATTTTTCAGAAGTACTTAGCATTAACTATCAGATTCTTTGATGAAAACAAAGGTATGAGTCTCTGTTTCTCTTTATCTTTTTAGTTTCAACAATAAATATATTTATTCGATAGGATTGGATATAGTTCAGTGTAGAACCATCTTATGCCATGCAACTGTCAAATTCTTCAAGATATATAAACTTTGGATACCTTGGGTGTCCTACATTACTTAGAAATTAGGACTTCAAAGCTTTTGAAGCAATCCATTGCATTTACATTTTTTTTTTCCTATTGCAGTTGTAAATTATGACCTAGACCTCTTCCATTTCTGTTTCTTTGGCTTTGGAATTTTACCTGAGTAGTTTCCATTCAACACTACAAAGTGTGGATGTTAACACAGACCAAGGAAATGCCTGGTTTATCAGATGCAGTTTGAGGGGCTGATTTCTTCCATTCTCTTTTCACGTCTCCTGTCCCTTCTGATGCTTCATAGATGTTTGGTATAAGCAAACCGCATCCCTTGGAACTGAGCCACATTTCATGTGCAGTCACCCATATCGTCTTATCTTGTTTTACAGGATTCTCTTCATGTTCAATTACTGCTATTGCTAATGGGTGTGCTGGTCACCCAGGGGTGTTGAGAGAAGGGGGAAGCAAAGGAAGTGGATAAGACCAAGATTCTGTGATTACCTCTACCATTAGCTAGTTAGAAGAATGCAGCTTCTCTACATTTCTAATAAAAGCAATAAACATTTCCTCACCATTCTGGACAGTCAACATAAGGTTAAAAAGGATTTGATAGATTTTTCAAAATGCATTCAGTATGCTATTATTTGATGATACTATAAACCTAAGGGGAAAATAGACATTTAAAAAAAGCTATTCATAAAAAATACTAACAGCCAATAAACATAGATAAATATTAACTTATTTAAAAGTTAAAGAAATGCAAATGAAAACTGCTAAAGTTCTATAAGAAAAAGTACCTCAGAGGCTGAAGAGGGTGTTGGGAAATGGGTATTCTTACACATCTTAAGTGGAAGCATGATCTGATCCAAATTTTTCAAATTAATGCTATTTAATATGTATAGATTTCATTGAGGAATCTTACCTATAAAAACCTACTGTAAGAGAGATCACCAGAAAAGTTCACAGATATATAAATGAGGGTGTCAGGTACAATATTATTTTATAGGAGTTAATACTAAAAAAACTATAGTAGTAAAAAGTTGTTATCCTTTTGACTAGATACAGAAGATAGGATGGTCAGAATCCCTTTTGAATGCATTTAAAGCAAACTGGGAAAACACTACATTGCCAAATGGGCTTACATTTCTTTTTCTGAAAGTAGTGTGTGAGAGGTAAATACAGACTGCCTAACTGTACACAAGAAATAGGTGAGTTTGAACCACATTTTCAAGACATGCCTCCTCCTACTCATTCCATCCTATTTTATAATCCCCTCCATTGCTAAATTAAGATCACAGCTCTTAGCCTGGCAAATGCACACATACTACCCTTTCCCCACTGCTGACACATATATGCACATATATTGCCCCAATATTTTAACTATGAATACAAAATTCTAGAGACCATGATTGAACTATAAATATAAAACCTAAGGAAAAATGTCAAAGACGATTTTCTTACTTTGGGTTAATGGCAAAACAAGAGTTCTTGCTGAAGACTGAGTCTCACTCAAGAGGGATCTTCTTGTATAGTGATCTTTCCTTTAGATGTGAGCCTTGGTCCCTAGACCTGTTATTATTTTCTTTCTTAGTATTTTTCTTTTTTTTTTCATTTCAATTATTCATAAGTGAGGTAGAAGAGACTGGTTTGGTGGAAAAACATCAGAAGAGAATGAAGTTATCTTTCAGTACTTCTACACACTTCAGTATTTTTAGGAGTACCTAAAACATTATAGGTGCTCAAGAAATATTTGCTGGGTGAGTAATTATTCTATCCCATGCTAGAGGTTCAAACCATGAACATGGACTTTACTGAGAGCTCCATATATCTAAGGAGACTAATTCAGAGCTGAATACATAATGGCAAGAAAATGGCAGAGTGTGGCTGGCTGGCTTGGTTTGTTTGTTTCTTCCTTTCTTTCTTTTTGAAAGAAATCCCTCCTACTTCTTAATAACTAATGAGGACCGGAAGCCTTACAGAATCTCTACTCTGTGTAGAGTTCCATATTATGGCTCAGATGCACCAAAGATAGATTATTAAAAAAAAAATCTTTCCTTTTCCTGGGAAACACTGATTAAAGTGGAAGAATGTGAGTATTGTTTCTATGAATTCTTCATTTCCTTGACATATTGAAGCACTGTCTGGTCATAAAGGGCTGCAACATGTGTTAGTTACCTTAAAGGGAGAGAAGAGAAAGTCTGTGATGGTTCATATGTCACAACAGGTGGGGTCTCTTTCCTACTGGTTCATATGTCACAACAGGTGGGGTCTCTTTCTTACCTCCTCCTCCTCACTCTCTGTAACTCTTAAAATTCTCCCAACAAGTCAGTGTAATTAAACCTATCATGATTCTTGGAGATGAATAACTCTGTTCTTCAGTTTATGAAGCTATTTTCCTCAGTGAGAGTTGGTGGCAGCAGGAAAAACCCAGTAATTTATGTGTCTACCCCTGCTATGTTCCACTGAGCATTCTTTCTTCTAAGTATAAGGAGTAATAAGATTTTCACAGAGCAGCCACCAAACACTACTTTGTACACAAAAGGAGGGGTACCTTAGATGAGGTTTTCTCACTCAAATAAAATACTGAGTTAATTATGAGGTTTTTCTAAAATGATTATATTTTAATAAGATGTGTTTATTATGTATTTTTCCATTGATTCACCAGTTCTATAGTTAATCTGTAAAGAGAAAATCTGCATGTTGTAGGTCAGCATCGTAGTCTATACAATAATCTGTACTCTTACCATGGCTGTGATCTTCCTCATGCACTATCCTCCAGGGCAGCAGGAAGACCTAATCTGGTTTGTTAATGATAACTCAGTTTACAACTGTCTCTTTCAGATAATTGTTGGGTCCTCCATGTTCTTGCTCCCTATTCCTTCTCCTTTTTGCCACCTTCAGTGGTTATATTCTTCTGTTGCATCATGTGTTTGCTTGCATGGTGTCATTTGCAGCTGGTGGACTTGAGGTCTGTTTCCCTAGATTTGGGTGTCTCTGCCATCAAGTTCTGCCCTCAGTTCTTAGTGCCATTCTTATCCACCTTTCAGACAAGTGGTGACTCTCTGTCTTGTCCTAGAATGTTTTCCATTAAATGAAAGGCAATCTGATGCCCATATTATAAATTGCATCCCCTCTTGCTCAAATTCACAGTCAGGAGTTCCTCTATAGGAAAGCAAAGGGAAGCTTCTTAAGGACTTTTAAACATCTCCCCCAGAAAGGGCAGCCTACATGGAGGAAAAGAATGTATTGATAACAAAGCAGGATTCAAAATGTTAAAATTCCCTCATGTCCCCTTTCACAGGAAGCTGCGGAAAATAGAGTAAGGATGAAGGGGAGGTGGCCATCCAACACTGCCCCCTGGGGGATGGGTTTTACTTGAGCTGGGGAATGCACTGGGAGGTGAAGTGTCATTAGCTATTTTCTGCATCTACGAATTTTACTCAGATATGGCTGCCTGTAGCAGTGTCAAGACCACCCTTCAAGATGAATCCCAAATGGGAAATGAAGCAAACTCTTCTCAATTTCAATTTTCCCTTCAATCCATCCAATACAGCCTTCACCCTCACATCATGGCCTGGAATAGGGGCTGGATAAGGAAAGCATACTTGCCTCACTGTCTGCTTCCCAAGCCTCTATGCCCTCTTTCTCCTCATCACTCACCAGAGTTATCTCCCTCCCCTCATAGAGTCAAAAATGATGGACAAAGTTCTGGGAATAAGAAGCTGAGGAGACAGAATGAATCAAGACCTTTTGAAATGCACTTAATAAATTAAAAATAAAATTACCATTGATCCAGCAATGCCACTTCTAGATATATATGCCAAAGAATTGAAAGCAAGGACTCAAAGTGTTGTTTGCATGCCCATGTTCATAGCAGCATTATTCACAGTAGCCAAGTGGTGAAAGCAACCCAGTGTCCATCAACAGATCAAAGGCTACATAAAATATGGTGGGCATATACTGTATATATGCAATGGAATATTATTCAGCCTTAAAATGGGAGGAAATTCTGGCACATGCAACAACATGGATGGACACTAAGGACATTAGGCTAAGTGAAATAAGGCAGTCATAAAAGGACAAATACTGTATGATTCCACTTTTATGAGGAATCTAAAGTAGTCAAATTCACAGGTTCAGAAAGTAGAATGGTTGTTACCAGAGACTAAGGAGAAGGGCAGATTGGGGATTATTGTTTAATGGTTATTTGTTTGTTTTACAAGATGAAAAGAGTTCTGGAGACAGATGATCTTGATGGTTGTACAATATAAATGTACTTAATACCCCTGATCTACACCCTTAAAAGTGGTTAAGATGGTAAACCTTATGTTATATATATTCTACCATAATAGAAAATTGTAATGTATTTATTATGCCTGTTTATATCAGCACAAAAAAATTGAACAGAAAACAGTTTGTGAGGTGGCATGTTAAGGAAACAAATGTGTATTTCATTCTAAGAGAAGGAAAATAAGCACAGAGAAGTATCTTTAGTAAGGGAGAGTTTTCTGGAAAGTCTTCAAACCAGAAGATATTCAGGTTCTTTTCATAAAACTAAAACCCTGCTATTAGTGAAGAAGGAATTGTTCTGCAGAACTTATTTGCTGAGATCATTTATAACCAAAGAAAAGCATAATATTCACTTTTCTTGAATTTTCTGCTTTGAATTTGTTGCCCAAATCTCAGGTCCGAAAGATTTTCAGATTGCTTCATTCAAATTTTAGTCTCTATAAAAACTCCTCCCTAGAGTTGTGGAATCTTCCATTGTATCCTCAGTTCCTAGGATAGCACAGGGTACATAAGATGCCATGTCCAATAGTGTATAGATACATAGAAGGAAGAAGGGAAGGAAGGAGGTGAGGAAAGAATTCCTTTCATCACATGTGTATAATTCTTCTCAGCCCATAGAGCTTATGATGGTTAATTTTATGTGTGAAATTGACTAGGCTATGGTACCCAGAAATTTGGTCAAATATCAGCCTAGATATTTCTATAAAGGTATTTTTAACAAGTGATGAACATCAAAGTTAGTAGGCTTTGAATAAGTCAGATCACCCTACAAAATGAGGGTTGACATCATCCAATCAATTGCAGACATTAAGAGAAAAGATTGAGGACTCCTGAGGAAGCAGGAATTCTACCTCCTGACTGAACTTGAGACTGCAATATCAACTATCCCCTAGGTTTCCAGCTGCCAGCCTGCCCCACAGATTTCAGACTTGGAAACCCTTATAATCACATGAGCCAATTCCTTGAAATAAATCTTTCTCTTTCATATGTGTGTGTGTGTGTGTGTGTGTATGCATATAATTATGCATATATGTGCATAATCATTCACACACACACATATATATATACAAAAATATATATTACATAGATATATTTATTATACATACACATAGATACATGTATATACACATACATATACACACATGTATGTGTGTATACTTGCATGTGCATGTGTGTACACACACATCTTAGTTCTGTTTCTCTGGAGAACCCTGACAAATACAAATTTTGATACTGGGAGTAGGGTTTCATGTGCTCTCCTTGTCCCCACAACTGTGGTCATGAAATTAAGGAGAGGTGCCAAAATTAAGATAACCCAACCAATAGAAAGGTAGGTAAACATACCCATTAGAACAAGAATTGATTGCCAGATTGATTTTACCCTACTCGGCAACTCTAATATATTATTGAGAATAATTCTGAGGCCTAATCCACGCTCAGAAGGAAAACATATAGTGATGGAGGACTGAGATCTGTTCTAAGCAGGGCCATGTGGTTATCATTCTTGCTTTCAATAATGGAACTCAAAATAATTTTCAATGGATAGAAATAAGCATAGAGAGATACCTCAGTAACGTTCCACTCATCTTTAATAGGTCTCAGATGTTTTCACTTCTTGGGGAGATATAACTGGTTTATTTGAAGTTGAACATGGAGTTCCTTATCCTTACTTACCCTGCTGTGTCCATGTTCTCTTTCCTCCTCTCAAAGGAGCCCACCTGAAGGCACTCAGTTTTAGAGAAGACACGGGGAAATTGACTTTTACCCTGAATTTCACACCAGTGTACCTCCCCACTCCAAGGAAGCTGCACTCTTGCCCTGGGTCACCCCACCAATAGGAAATAACCCCTCAAAGCTGAAATTTGTCATTTATAGACTTATAAATTATACTTTATAGAATTTGTTTAAATATAACAATCTATTTTCTTTTCCATGCCTAAATTTCATCATTCTGTAACAATCCTGATTTGCAATGTTATATTGTTGCCTTGATTCAGAAGGATTCTCATTTAAGTCCTTTCAAGGAAATGCCATATATGGCTAGCTTGACAAATTAAGAGCCTCTCTGAGGGACATGGAAGTTCTCATTTTACAAATTCTCATTTTAAAAGTTCTCATAAATAATAAAATATCTTTTGGTCCATTCCATTAACCGACTCATTTGTTCATTTATTTTCTCAAGGTGGTCAAGCCTAGTGGCAGAAGACAAATAAGGAAATATGTGTCCAACTCAGCTCTAAGTGCTATGACAGACTGGTGCATCATTCCAGTTTTCTCTGGAAGCACAGAAGAGGGGTACCTGATTACCTAGGAGTGAGGAGTTTTGGAGAGGTCTTCCTGGAAGAAGGCAGCATTTCACCTGCGCTCTGAAAAGCAAGTGGAGGTGATCTGGTTGAAGAAGATATTGTTAGTAGCTTTAAACAGAGGAAATGGGCACAAATATCTAGTTCAGACAGTGTGACCTTTTCCTGGAACTGTCAAAGTGAGGGTATGCATGAAAGAAGTGATGAGAGATGAGATAGGAAAGAAGGCAAAGGAATCTTCAGAAGGATCTTTAGGTCACCAGGGGAGGGACCTTTTTTTTAAAAAGAAAGGAAGTCATTGAACTGAATAAAATAGGATGGTAGCAAAATCAGTCCTGATCATTAGTTTATCTTTGACTTGCATTTTAGAAGGATTACCTTGGTTTCAGGGAGGAGTTATGTATCAGATCAGATCAGATCAGGACTGATCTGATACAAGTTAACAGTGATTTGCATGAGAGAAGGGTGGAAAGGCTGGGGGCCCACAGGGGAGTCAGGAAATAGGAAGTAAAAGGACTAGCATACAATCAAGGGAAAAGGTAGCTTGGTTTAAGTGAAAGACAGAGGTAGGCCTGCTGCTGAAAATTATGCATCCCCAAATTGGGCACCACATAGGGCATGATTCTTGAAAGATGGCAATAGCCCAGACTTTTATTTATACGTTCAAATAAATGAAATGTACTTTTCAAATGAATAAAACATCCGGCTCCTGTTAGTTTGCTGTATATTAGCCATACCAGAAGTAGGCAGATGGGAAGGATGTCCAGAAGCATGAGGAGGCATCTTCACACCAGGGTGCTGGGGATCCTGTCTCCAGTTACTCTGGTTCTTGCACAACAAGTTCATCATCAAGCTATGATCATCTGAGCTTATGCAGGAGCAGGAGTAAAGAACCAAGAACTTGGAAAAGCATCAGCATTTGAGTCTGGAAAGCATTTTTCAAATGGTGAGAGTAGCAGTCTGTCGCTATTCAGGGAATTCATTTTATAAACCACATAATTAAGCCTGATGCAAGGAGGTGACTTGAAAGTTGGAAAACTACTTCCACGTCCTGCTTCCCTGCTCCACTCTCACTAATCATTTCTTTTGTGTCTGCATCTGCTCACAGTATCTAAGTCTCTGGGATTATGAAATTGACAACTTCTATTCTCACTCTCTCCAACCAATTCCTTTTGGTGATATGAAAGTGTAAGGGCCTACTTAGCCAGAGCGAGCCATTTTGTTGTTTATGCAGTAAACTTAGATTGAACCTGCCCCTTCCCCCAAGAGGAAAGCGCTTAGAAACAGAATTGGTGAAATACGGCCAAATAGCCCCCGATAACGGAGTCCAGATTCAAGGATGTGTCCGGCCAGATGGAAACGTCCAATCAAGGGAAAGCGTACGTATTACCTCCCTACCCGCCAAGGACGTGTTCGGCCAGGTGGGACGTCCAATCAAGTAAAAGCGCATGTATTACCCACCAGGGAGCATGAGCCCCCACCTTTTGGGCACCAGACAAAGGCGCCAATTCTAGCCAAGGTCATAGACTGAATAAGATGACTATCATGGGGTAGAATGTAATTCAATTGGCCACCTGTGTGTGGCCAGGCTCAACCACATGGCCTTTACTCTATAAAAGTTAGTCTGCGAGACTGGGAGGGGTCGCCTCTTTGCAAGAGACGGCCCTGGCCGGTCAGTTTGATTCTCGATGCTTGGCGTGAAATAAAGCTTTGCTTGACCTTCGCTTTGTATCAGTCTCGTCCTTTTGTCTACGGACCCTTTCAGAAAGTAGATAATCCAGGCAAGTTCAGCTAAATAATTTGCAAGGCCCTGCACAAAATACAAATGCTGGGGCCCTTGTCAGAGAATTCTGAAGAGTGTTAAGACGGCAAGTGTTAAGACGAGCATTAAACCAAGTGTGGGGTTCTGAATATGGGTCCCAATGGACTGCATAGATCACACACCCATGAGGCTGAACTTGAACTTATAACCTTGTTTTATTAATGTAAAACAGCTGAGCCAAGATGTTCTATAGGTGGTGCAGAGGGTGGGAAAGAAGAACATTGAGACTTAATACCTTGTAACACTTCTTCAAATAAGGGAAATACCTCTTTCATTGTCTGATGAAATCATTGTACTTAATTCCACCCATTTGTGCCATCATTAGCAGTCTACCCATTAAGCAGGTGAGTTAACCAGGAGTAACCAAAAGGGAACAGCTGCAAATACCATTAGCTAGTGGAAGTAACCATTCCTGTTTGAAATTGAAATGATCAGTGGATATATCCGCTGTCTGAAGGACGAATTAATTGCAGTAAACACGCTCTCAACATACATCCCATGCTGTGGGATGCTCAGAGGAAGGAAATCAAGGGCATTAGCTTTGAACTACATTCTCCATGGAGCTGGGGGTGAAGATCAGTAATGAGCCAGAATCTTGACTTCTGAGAGGCATCTTCCCCACTTCATTTAGACCTCTAACACTGCAAAGCAGGAGAGACAGAAAAGAGACACAGGGAAGGCTCTAACCCTAATCCCAACACTAACTTTCCTACAAAATGGCTGTCCTGGGAAATTCCCTCTATGAAGGCAGAAGCTGTAAGAATCCAGATCTTCATTCACTGCTCAATGCATTTCATGCCATTCTCTAATTTACTCATTAAGTGTAAAACATGCAGACTCATATTTTGGGGGGGCTTCTTCTGGACCTGGAGCACACTGAGAGCTTATGATCTACACTATAAAACCAAATAATCTTAGATAGGAAAATTCTGAAAATTCTCACAGTACAGTTGTAGCATGGGGTAAGACATATAAAGTCAGGCAACTGGGATTACAGTTACTATTTTGGTCATCCCTTCAGCTCTTGAGTAGTCTGCTCAGCCACCTAAACGGTTCTTTGCCTACTTGATGCAAATTAATGTAAACCCAGAGCATCATAGTGAAAGAGAAGCAACTGCTTTGTTCAGATTTAATATCAATTTGATACTATCCTGAAATTAAATTTTGTATATTCACACTGCTAGTATATGCACACTGATCCAAACAGCTAGTCTACGCCAATAAGTCTAGGAACTGGTTTTCCCATCCTGGGCCTCAGGCAGAGAAGAGGAATGGTCTGGAGGGATTTGAGGCTAGCTAGTCCTTATTCCCGTTCCTGAGAATTTAATCCCTAGAGACAGCATTTGGAAGCATTAATCATCCTCTTACAGAGTGAATCAGAGTGAAAGGAAATGAAGTAAGAACTGGTCAGAGTTGGGAAGGAAATATTTGGAGCCAGTAGAGTAGGTTGTGTTTCTAGCACATTTTTTCTCACTAAGATCTAGTTGTAGTGTTTTGGGGGATAGTTTATCAGTTATAGAGGGCAGTATGGGCAACAAGCACAGACACTGAGATTAGCAAAATCTGACCTTTCAACTCACTATGTGACCTTGGGGAATGCACTCAACCTCTCTAAAGTTCAGCTTTCTTACCTATAAAATTGGAATATAAAAACCCGCTTGTAGAACTGTTCTCTGGATTTAGTGAGTTAATAATTCAAGATCCCAACGTAGATCCCAGCATACAGCTGACACTTAATAAATTTTATTACCCTTCCCCATTCTCCTTCTTTGGTCTTTGCCCTCTATGCTTCCTGGGATTACCCACCAGATGTAATTTCTCCTCTCCAGAAAGTCATTACAATCTTATTCAGAATAAAGCAAGGGTAAGATGTGAAGTATGCTGTCTTCTCCAACCCTGAGCTCCTGAATTTAAGCCTTGCTAGCCCTCACCATGTGTTCCTGGTGCTGAAAGTCTATGTCTGATGATTTTCACTTCTCACCCTGCTGATCAAGCACCTTCCTTAGCAGGAAGCAAATCAACAGAAAACTTTTTGGTATCCTGAAGCGCTGTACCTTAATACATTCTTTCCCTTCGGTGACATGAAAACATTCCATACTGGAGCACCTTCTGTTCTAAAAACAGTATTCATTAACCCCACTGCATGGCTAGTGCCAGAGACATTCTGTGAAAAGGATGTGATTCACAGTGTAAGGTGCTCATTATCTTTGTACTGTTAAATCACATTTTTGAAAAATGCATAGAAATACAGTCCTAGGTACAAGCACACGTGCACACACAGAGTGGATGATCCATAGCCTAGTCTTTGAAAGAGTTGCTATGGGCAGTGGTGCTTTTAGAAACCAGAAACCAAATGGGATTACCCGAAGTAGATAAAAACAACTACAAAGTAAGGTTTTAACTATTTTTATATGGTCGGTACTACATCCCTACCCCTATGGCAGTTCCCCAAATGATCTGTACCTGTGTAGGTATCTGTGGCAGATGCTGCTAGCTGGCCACCTAATGTAGATGCTCTTCTTCCATGTTCATAGCATCTTGGCTTTACTGGGAATAGCTAGCTACACTCACGGCAAGAGCTGACCACGTGACACAGTTCTAGCCCGAGCGAACAGAAATTTTCTAGGGATCACTCAGAAAGTTTTACTCTCCTGACAGAGGTGCTGTCATGTTTCTCTTGCAGTTTTCTCCTTCCGCTGCCTCGACAGCTGAAGCCTCAGTGGCCATCTTGTCACCACGAGGGAAATCAGGAGAAGGGCTGGGACTGCAGACCCCTTGTCCTTGCGCCACTGCATCCTTGAAGACTGCCCTAACTTGTTTAAGTCTTTGTGATTTGGGTATTCCTCTGAAAGCTGACGTAGTGATCTTACTTGGCCAGCAATTTCCATTAGATTAATTTCTTTGAAGTACATTTGCATAATACTATTTGCCATATTCTGACTATCACACCTGTTAAGAAGACCAAAAGAGAGTCTGTAAGTATGTTTTGAAAACTGTTAAGCACTTAAAAATGGTAATCAGTATATCAAGGATAATGTCATCTCTCTATCCCTAATAGTTACAGTGTCTGAACGTGGTTGTTTGTTTTGCATTTAAGATATAGGAATAAATTTTGTGTTTTATCAGATTAGCTGGAGGATACATCAGAAAGCAGAACCAAGCCCTGCCTATCCTGTATAAAAATGGCAAATACATATCATACCTGCCTAAATCCCATTTCTCCTCTAATCACAGACATGATCAATCAATCCAATCAATCCTCCCAAGGAGAAAACAAAACAAAACAAAATATCCTAAACATAGCGCCTTAGAGAGTCACTATAAATCCAGCAGTATCTTAAAAAATAAGTGATTATTGGGGTGCCTGAATGGCTCAGTCAGTAAAGGATCTGCCTTCAGCTCAGGTCATGTTCCTGGGGTTCTGGGATAGAGCCTCAGCGGGGAGTCTGCTTCTCCCTCTGCCCCTCCCTACCCCTGCCCCCGGCTGCTGCTCTTTCTCACTATTCTCTTTCAAATAAATAAATAAATAAATAAATAAATAAATAAATAAAATCTTTTAAAAACCAACAAGTGATTATTTTGTAACATACAAGAAAAAGGTGGGTGCTCTAATAATAGGTCAAGTTCAGCCAGGACTGAGCATAGATCATTAAAGGCAGCACCATAATAAAAAGAACCAAGTGAAGTATCAGATCCCTTATGAAGGAGAAATGACAGAAGGCACCCATCCGGGAACACAGCTTCAGGACTGGTGCTCAGGTTGGGCAGTGGATGGAGGCTGGTGACGGTCCAGCAAGAAGGAAGCAGCTAGCCATCCAGCTTTATTTCTACATGTCTGCCATCTACCACCACCTTTCTACCATTGTTCTACCCTCTCTTTATATGCAGACATTCTTTTCGCTATTATTCATTTTCTTATCTTCATCACCTTATAATTCTCTCCAATAAGGGGTAGCATGACCCAGTAGAAATGCTTTTCAACCAGATAGATCTGGATTCAAATACTAGTCCTTACAAGCAGGGGGATAGTTGAGTGAGTTGCTAAATCTCTCCAACTCCACATCTGATCAAGGAGGATAAATGATAAAACCTCATACGCTTGTGGTGACCATGGAACATGCTGATCTATATAAAGTACTTAACATAGGGCCAAGGTTCATTTTAACAGCTTTTCCTCAGCTGGAGGAAGAGTCCATTTGTCTTCCCAGATCCTAGATGCATCGCCATCTCTCAAGAAGAAAGAAGTTTCTAAACATTCATTTTGATTCCAGACATTTTATAAGGACTCAATGACTATTCTAACCCATGAAGGAAGAGAAGCCTACTTTGAGCAAATAAAGTCATAGGTCTATTTCGAACAAGGTACTTTGAAATAATACCCACAATGATGATTTCACACTATTCTCAGATAAGCAATGCCCATCAGACATGTTGCAGTTTAATAAACTTTTTAAATGAAAAGACCTCCAAATTCCACTTACATTTTATAGTGAAATTCTATCTACTCTAATAATTTTTAAACATATGGAATTTATTTTCCTTCACACCTGGCTATATTTAATTTGCTATGAGAGGTTCCTGACTGTGTTATGTGACCCATTCCCATGATGCTTAAGAGTTAAATGACTTTCCTGCTTTTCCAAATTCCAAATAAACTGAATAAAATAATCAATGCTTGGACACACAAATGTAATATCCAGAGCATGCAAACACACACACACACACACACACACACCTGTGTTTCTGTTTTCTATTAACTTGAAGTTTGTGGGAATGGGGGACAGGAAAAGTAATAAGGACAAGGAAATTATGAACCACTTAAAGAGAGTGACTTGAATTTTTCATATGGTGGTTATTCTTTTTTTTTTAAAACAAGTCTCAAGAAATTTTTTTTAAGATTTTATTTATTTATTTGAGAGAGAATGAGTGAGAGAGAGCATGAGAGAGGAGAAGATCAGAGGGAGAAGCAGACTTCCCAAGGAGCTGGGAGCCCGATGCAGGACTGGTCCTGGAAGTCCGGGATCATGACCTGAGCCGAAGGCAGTCGCTCAACCAAATGAGTCACCCAGGCACCCATATTGTGGTTATTCTTAAATGCTCTCGTCTCTCCTAATAATTTAGTATGTTACTGACACCTTAATAACTTATTCATTTGATTTGTCTGGTTTTTCTTTTTTTCCTTTATGAGCTAAATATCATGAATACTTAGAATAGCATTTCAAATTTGAAAAGAAGAAATAGTTTTTAAGATATTAATAATAATAATATAATACCCTATTCAACTATAACCATAAATTCTGGAAACTCTTAGATCTATCTTAAAAATAAAGGCACAAGGGACATCTGGGTGGCTCACTGGGTTAAAGCCTCTGCCTTCGGCTCTGGTCATGATCTCAGGGTCCTGGGATCAAGCCCCGCATCTTGCTCTCTGCTCAGCGGGGAGCCTGCTTTCCCTCCCTCTCTGCCTGCCTCTCTGCCTACTTGTGATCTCTGTCTGTCAAATAAATAAATAAAATCTTAAAAAAAATATAATACTCTATTAAAAATTTTTAAAAATTTAAAAAGGCACAATTGTAGCTATTAATACCAATTTTTTAAGAAATCACAACGATCCTGCATTCATTACTATGCTACATCAATTTCATCTCATGAAGACAGTCTTTTTTTCTATTTCAGTATTTTGTAATACTGGATAAGTATACAAACTGTGTTTCATATCTAGTTTTGCAAGCAGTACGGAACAGTGAACAGCACCATCTGAGCAGCCTGGCATATGAAATTTTGTTTCTTCTACCACTTACATGTTTTAGACAAGTCATGTTGTCTCTCTGGGTCCAAACTGGTTTACGTATAAAATGGGGTTAATATTTTACCCACCTCAAACCAAGTAGTTGCACTTATATGATCCAATGATGAGCTTAAGTGTATGATCTTTGTAGTGTCAATTATTGGCTGTCAGTTCTAAGTGTCAATTGTCAACCATAGTGTCAGTTATAGCCTTGTGCAAGTCACTTAATCTCTGAACCTATCTTCACTGAGAGGTGAAGGTTAAATTCAGTGATACCTACAGGCAGTTGATATGATTTCTAGCACACCATGGTAAGAGTATGGTATGTGGGTCAAGTACCATAGTTTTGTTCATTGACCCACCCTTGAGGACCTATAGGCCAACTGACACATAGAAGATGCTTAGTAAATATTGTTGAATTAATTTTAATCCACATAGCATCTAGGGTCACTCTGATCTAAGATTGACTCAAAATCCCATCTCACATTCTTTAGAAAGTTCAATGCCTCATTCAAGACTTTTACAAATGTATGGAGTCTCACTCTCTTCTCTCTCATATCTGGTTCAGATTTTCATCTTCTGCTGTTGTGCCCTGTTTTGTTCTCCAATATAAGGTGTGGTTCTATTTCTTGATTTCATGGTGATTTTCCTTTGGCTCTAACATACATATACCCACACTCCTCAACACAAATAAGCAGATTCCACTCTCATGATTAAAATGTGTGTATCTGACTCATAGGGAGGAAATAGGAGTCACAGTAAGATGGGTTCAGTCACAGAGCTATATATAAGACAGTCTGCACTTGAAGGTTTAGCTTTCATTTAAGAAAATCCCTGGGCCATAGAACTTAGTTACCCTAAAATAACAACAACAACAACAACAACAACAACAACAACAAAACTATTCACAAGAAATAATTAGGAAAACCCCTATAGAAACTGTTCTTCTGATAAAAAATATCTGCCATCAGAATCCCTCTCAGATGTATGATATTTATTTATTTACCATGATTAAGGATTAAAAATTTAAAAAGCTTCACTATTGTCCAACTCTCCTTTAGTTGACCTCAAATATACACATTTTCCCATCAACCAGGACATATCAGAACCCATCTGACAATGAGCATTAGAATCTTTTTTATGTGTACTCTGTACACCCTGTATTAGACACCACAGGTTTCATTCTTGAGGCATTCAGCAGTTCGCTTAGGAAAATCCATTCAGAGAACCAAAAGACTGTCTGGATCCAAAATTAGTCTCTTTTCTCCATATGTATTGCCACCAGCAAAACAGTCTGGAGGAATGTGGCAGAGTATTTTTCATAGCCTTCTTACATAATTTAGAAACTGTTAAGTCTTAAAATGGGACTGTAAGGATGTGGAAATGAAGCAAATGTTCTTTTCATCAAAATGGATCATTTACTACCTATTCTTATTCATGTTATTTCCCCTACTCTCAGGAATATTAATGATAGGTCCAGAGTTCTTACTCCGTGTGCTAAATAAGAACAATCTCCTTGCCAAGAGAGACCCACAGAGATTACAAGGGGAGTGTTTGGGGGTTAGAGTGTGGGGAGGCTATGTCAGGAGTTTTTCCAAGCTCACAGTAGCAGGTTCCGTACTGGATATTCCCTCTTTCTATTAGAAAGATCCAGAGACCCAGAGCAGCATTGCTGATGATGGAAGGACCAAAAAGATGTGACACACCTTCAGACATGTAAGAACTGGAAGATTCCTGGAACACATCTGCCCCATTTGCCAAGAAACAGTTTTTATTCCCAGGAATACCATCTTGTGAGTGAAGTGATTCATTCAACAAACCATGTCTACAGTGTCATGCTAGCTGTTCACAAGAGAGGCAGCAGAGTGTGGTTAAGGTTATGGGCTCTGGAGCAAAACCGTCTAGGCTACCATCTTGGATCTGTGCCTGCCAGCTCTGCAACCTTGAACACATAGACATCTCTGTGTTTCAGTTTCCATTTGGTTCAATTGAGAGGAATAACTTATTAAAAAAGGCAAACAAAACAAAAATCAAAAACAAAAATTAAAACCAAGAAAAAAACAGAGCACCTAAAGGGACTTACATTCTAGCAGAGACAAAAGAGAAGTCTACAGCTGATCCAAGTAACATCCAAACAATGATATGTTAGAATAGATGTCCCAACACAAGCGCCTACAAATCCCAAGAAGGTGGAGGGTAAGGCACATTCACATCTAGAGCGCCAGAGTGATGGTAATAAACCATTCTATGATAATATAGTGAAATGATCATCCAAAATGACACGGAGAAGAGAAAAACAGGAATAGTTATAAGTCCACACAGAGACTCTACTTGCATATCTTCTGAGCTATCTCCAGAAATTTTAAATATACACTATATAAAATCAACTTATTACATATTATTGGATTCAGAACCCCAGGTAAGCTTATTCTACTAAATTTCATTAGTCAGTATGTCAGTCCATATCTCAAAAGACAGATCCAAACCACTAGCAAAATAATCATTATCTGCAAAGTACATATTCTTCCCCAAATATACGACAAATCACCTTGAAAAAAAAAGTTGTTTTCAAAATCCACCAAATCCTGAAGTCCCCCAAATCTCTGGGATATACTGAACTCCCCTCCATAATAATCACATCAGTCTCCATTAACAATAATGCTTTTATCACGTTTCCCACTCATAGGGACCTAAAAATTCAACTCTGGACTCAGATAACCCATAAAACTGAGGCAATAAAAAGCAAAAAATGCAGACTTTTAAAACAGGTCTGAGACTTTTAAAACAGGTATGAGAATGTCACTGTTTCCTGAAGGTAGAAATACAATGATATAAAACCCTGGTTAGAAGCAAGGAACCTGTTAGCAACTGGCATTGAAATTACCCCCATTATTTATTACTGTTATTAGGTGAGATTTTTATGCCACATAACTCAGTAGAGAATAACATCTATTTGATTGCATGGGAAGAGAGTCTGGTCCATTATTATTAATTTGCCTACTCTCTAGCCATTAAGTGACTGCTCCTTTGGACCATAAAAAGTAGTACGTGAATAACAGAAAAAGGTTTTTACCTTTCTCAATAAGATAATGAATGCCAGTCACTGTACCAGTAAAATATTCAGACACCTGTTTGGATATCCTTCTGCAACTGGGTTTAAGAGCAAACAGCACTGGGACCAAGTGGTGCTCACTGAGAAAATGTTACCTCTTGCCCAGCTTGTTAATCAATTCAAAACTCTGGACTGCAACTTGTGACTGTATTATATTTGTTCTTGAACCTTTTCATATATGTAAGGATGGTTGGCCTTTGGTATAATTTTTTCACCCTTCACTCACCTGTCACTATTGACTCAGAGCATTCACTCTTCAAATAACTTCTTAGATAATCAAAGATTGCTACTTTCTGCACCAACTTTTTGGTAAACATCTCTAAAATCAATCTTTCAAAATGATAGGCATACCATTCCCTGTTTGTTTTTATTAAGTGAATGTGTTGAATCTAAGTTAACATTTTCTGGATGACTATCCTTTAGATTGGTTGTTGTTTGAAGCAAAAGCTGCAAAAGGCAAGGCTTTGTTCAGTGCTTCGGTCCTTGTATTAGTCAGGGTTCTCCAGAGCAACAGAACTAATAGATGATAGATAGATAGATAGATAGATAGATAGATAGATAGATAGATAAATGATAGATAGTTATAAGAGGAGATTTATTATGAGAGATTGGCTCATGCAAATATGGAGAATGAGAAGTCTTCTGATATTCCATCTGGAAACTGAAGGCCCAGGGAAGCCAGTAGTATAGTTCTAGTCTAAACCCCAAGGCCTGAGAATGAAAGAGTCAATGATTTAATTTCCAATCCAAGTCCCAAAGTTCAAGAACCAAGAGCAGCAATGTCCAAGAACAAGAGAGGATGGAAGTACCAGCTCAAGTAGAGAACAAATCTGCCCTTCCTCCACCTTTTTTTTTAAGCCTTTCAGTGTATTGAATAATGACCACTTGCATTCATGAGGGGGATTTTTCTTCACTCTGTCTATAGATTGAAATGCTAATCTCTTCCAGAAATACCTTCACATATCCCAATACAATGTTTTATCAGCTATCTGGCACTCCCCTTAGCCCAGTCAAGTTGACATATAAAATTAACCATCACAGCCCACAAGAACCCAATGCCATACTTGTGCCCATCTCCGGGTTAGGAGCCTATTGAGTCCTCTGTCACAGGAAGTTCTTGAAATCCTCTATGGGCACCCCCAACACCCAGTGTCAGGGGAACTTAGATTTACTCTCATGTTCTACAAACTGCTGTATCAGGACACACTGTGCTAACCAATATCATGTCTCATGTCTATTATCAGGTATCTTTGTCATGCACTCCAGGAACTTTCCACTGGATTCCACATGCTCCCCATAGACATCAGTGGGATTCCTCACTACCAGTGCTCAGAATTCCTTAATGACTCCTGGCCAAGCCTGTCTTCAAGCTTGACCAGAAAGCAGAAGTGATTGTTTATGCTTTTCCTGTTCCTTCCAGCTGTAGGGGCTCCGTAGCCTCAGAGCTATCCAACTCTGACCCATTCTGCCTGGAAGAGAATATAAGTTAATAGCATTTGGCCTCCGGATGTATGCTAGTGGAACTTAACATTAAATCGAAAGATCCAGGCCCAGATGCCATTGCTGACCTACTTTAAGGCCTCCTAAATCTCTTCCACCTGATTAGACCAAGGATTAATATTCTAGGTAGTCCTGAGATTATACACCACCAACCTCACTGGTGCTGTTTCTCTCTCTGTGTGTCTTATTCTGTATCTCTCTAGTCTCTGCTTTTGTTCCTCTCTCATCATACACACACACACACAGACACACACACACAAACACACCCTCACATAAAACCCATGCAGATGAAGAAAATCAACCAGACCATCATTAACATAAATTTTTGTTAAAATATTCCCAGAACAAGACAATCACAAAGGAACTTGTTCTAATGTGTGGAAGGAAACCGAATATTTTATGGGTTTCAGCAGGATGCATATTGGTCAAACTATAGCTAGTTTTGAGGATACAGACATTAGAGATTGGCAGTTATTGTTTCAGAGTTCTGTACTTATATCAAGAAGAATGGAATGGAGCAGTTAGGGGTAAGGGACAAGGACATGTGAAGGCCACAGTGAAAAAGTCTCAAGTCTTTTAGGACATCTCTATACATTTTTTTATTGTGATAAAATATAAGTAACACAAAATTTATCAACCTAGCCATTTTAAAGTGTACGATTCCATGACATTAAATGCATTCACACTGTTGTGCAACCAACACCATTGTCAATCAATCAGGAATTTTTCATGATCCCAAACTATAATGTCATACCCACTAAGCAATGATTCCCCATTTTCCCCTCTCTTAGCACCTGGCAACCACCATTTTACCTTTCATCTCTATGAATTTTATTCTTCTAGGTACCTCACATAAGTGGAATCATATAACGTGTGTCTTTTTGTGACTGGCTTATTTCACATAGCATAATGTCTTCAAGGTTCATCCATGTTGTTGCGTGTGTCAAAATTTTATTTCTTTTTCAAGGCTGAATAGTATTCCATTGTATGTATACACTACTGTGCACAACATTTTGTTAATCCATTCATCCATTAATAGACATTTATGTTGCTACCACCTTTTTGTCTATTGTGAGTAATGCTACAAGGCATCTGTGCACTTAACTTGATAGAGTTCTTATGATGAGATCAGCATCAAGCTTAGAGCTTTCTATATGCTGACTCTCAAAAATGTCACCAAAATAATATGTTGATAAGACAAAGCTGAGGCTCTTACTCACTGCTATAAGGGAGAGCACTACCTTGACAGGATCTGAGTTGTATCTCAGAGAGACAAAGGCAATGTTGGGATATTCCTGAATTTTGACTTAAGGTAGGTCTTTCAAACAGAGGACTTGACTGGGATTGGGTACAGATCATGACATCATAGCTTAGAATTACTGGGCACAGCAAAGAGAGCAAAGAGTCAAAGAGTCCTGGGGTATAAGCTATCATCTGATGCTTTCTGTTGAAGATTTATTTGGTCCTTCAGAAGGTTCTTGAGATAAACATGAAAGCTAACTTACAACTTTTACATTCCAACCAAGAGTTAGCTGGGATAGTAAAGTTATGTTGAGGAAAACAGTGGAATAGTAAAATCTGTCTAAAGTAGTTAGTGATTAAGTAAGTAGATGGTTTTGACTTTCACACCAATAACTTCCTCAACAACATTGGATAGAGGGATACTACTCCTTATTTCCCAGCAACTTGCCCTAGGTCACCAAGCTAAAAAGGGTGCTGATGAGATTAGTACGTAGGCCACCAGAGCCCATGATCTTAACTACTCCTCAGTACTGCCTCCAGAGATTGTTTCTGCATGTTTGACACACAGAGCTAAGACTAAGTCCTTGCTAGGTGACTTGCCTTTGTTCTGATTACCTACTATATAGAACCTGGGTCCAAACTTGGGATTGCAGCCCATGGCTAAGAGCTCTAACAACATCCTTTCCAACGTTCAGGACCTGGCCCTCACTTCCCCCATCCTGATTTCCTACTGTGTCATAACAGCTCTCCTGTAGGAATAGCTCCTCACCTCCTTGTACTGAACTCCATTTCAGTGCCCCTACTTTGGCCTGGCTGCTGGATTGGATACCTTGATCCCTTCTATTTCCAGAACTGCAGCTGACATTTTCGTGCTTCCTTTGACAAAATACACCTGGATCTAAAGGTCATCTCTGGAGCCATTTTCTAAAATCATCCTTCCCTCCCATCTTGTGCTGCTATACATAATGCCTTTCTGATGTTATAAGGCTCTAATCCTCAAACAATGGCCTGTGGACTAAATTTGGCCCACAGACTGTTTTCCTGTGGCCTGCAAATTAACAATGATTTTTATATTATTAAATGATTGTGGAAAAAAATAAAAAGAACAGTCTTTCATGACATACAAAAAGTATATTAAATTCAGATTTTGATGTCTATAAATAAAGACTTATTGCAGTACAAGCACATTAATTTGCATATTCACACACTTATTTGCACAATTTGCCCAATGTTTATATCTGCTTTCAAGCCACAATGGTGGTATTGAATATTGGAATGAAAAGCCTTAAAATATTTTCTACTTGGTCCTTTACAGAAAAAGTCTGCTAATCCCAGGTTTAAGGTCTTTGTTGCCAAAGGCGTGAATGCAAAGTAACATGAAATCCTATCTTCTCCGCCTTTGCCACAACAGAATGGGTTCTGCTGTAGGAACCCGCAAGATTACAGGCAAGGTTGTAGTCTGCTCCCTAGAGGCCTCTAAAGTATCATCTCTGCCATAGCATTGCCTCTGTGGCTATTTTATGTGGCTAGAAGGTTTCCATGGCAACTTACAACAACCCTGGTCAAGTCACTCCCTTCCCCTGCTTTAATCCTAGGGGCATTTTTTTCCCCCCATAGTACAACTGGTTCAAGGACAGTGCAGTTAAAATGATAAAGTTGTTTTCCTGCTCTGCACCTTACAGGCTATTACTCAGGCAATAACCAAGTTACCTGTAGCTTCCTTGGCTGGGAGTTTGGACCAGACCTCTCCATATTTGGGGGAGAAAATACTGGTATTTCTACAGAGTTCTACTTTTTCCAGACATGCAACCCACCAGGTCAGTGTCTGAACTGCCAAAAGCAACTCTTTTGTATTAAAATGTGGAAATAAACTAAGACCAAGTAAATGAGAAAGGCAGAGGTTATTATTCAGAGCTTACTATAGCAAGGGAATCAGCCACCATCACCTGTGTTTTGGCAGAGACTCAAAGGTATGCGGGGGAGTGGAAGTGCTGTCTAGTGGGAAAAAAAGGAAGGTTGCAAGTATTCCCCGATTAGAGGTTATTGGCTTGGAGGAGTTACTGGGGAAAAACTAGAAGCAGGGATCCCATGGGATTGGTTAGGGGTACATATTTGTCTTTCTCTGGACTTGTCCTAAGTTTGAAGTGGGAACAAAATTCAGGGAAGCTGTCATTTATTAGTAAAGTCTTGACCATTTTTCACTAATTGTTACAAAAGTTGTTGTTTAGCTTCTTGGATTATTTTTAGAGATTGCAATCAGGCTTACTGTAAGTCTGATGTACAGCAGGCTGGGTTTCTGGGTTGTCTCTTGCTGATGGGGGGCTGCTTCCCTGGAAGGTCAGCATTCTATTTTTATATAGACCTGGCCATCATCTGTTGTATATTCAGTTTCTCAGAGTGAAATCTGCATAGGAGCTTGCTTTGTCCTCTTCTTGGCACTCCATGCCATGGTTCCCAACATAGTGTAGTTGAGAAGTTTGCAATAATTAATGACTTAATGGAGGATATGGGGAGTAGGGGATTCAGACTCAGTTTATTGGATAAGCCACATGTCACCTTGCAGGGAAAAAAACCTCATGGGCTTCAAGTTAAAAACAGAGGATTTGGGGGACAAGAGGAGATACAGAAAAATCTCTTGTTACTGTTTCTCCAGTAATAATACCTTTGATGCCTAAGTTTAGGTTTTGGGCCCAGAAAACTCTTCTTGGTAAAAATTTGCCACAAGTTTTCTGGTCTTTGGGGCTTGCCCCAGAAAATATGCCACAAAATGAAATCCAACTACAAGTTTTAAAGTATAAATAGACATAGAAGAAGAGGGATGAAGCATGGAGTTCTGCACAGGGTGGACGAGACTATGGAGGGGGCAAAAACTTAAGGGTATAGGTGGTAGAAACACAAGGGATAAGATGAAAAGGTGCCTTTGGGACAGATTTGAGGATGAATGCTGCCCTACTCAATAGCTCCTTTATCTACAACTAACCCCCTCCCCCAGAATCTGGTCTCAATCTTTATTCTGTCTTATTTCTTTATCTCTGAATAGGAAACTGGCAGGAAGCCAAAATGAGTACCAAAATATGCCTGACATTTTGTGTGTCTGCGTTTCTAAGATTTTATTTATCTGAGAAAGAGAGAGAGAGAGGAGGGGCAGAAGGGAGGGAGAGAAAGAAGGAAAGAATTCCAAGAAGACTCTGTGCTGAGCATAGAGCCTGACAAAGAGCTCGATCTCATGATCCTGAAATCATGACCTGAGCCGAAACCAAGATTTGGCACTTCACTGACTGAGCTGCCCTGGCACGCCCATTTTTTTGTTTTTATCTTCCTCATTTTTCTTCAAGTCATCCCTGTCTTGTGGCCTTAAGTTCATCTTTTCTCCTTCAAGTCTGTTCTTATTCTATTATCTTTCTTGACCCAGTCCAAGGCCAACCTCTAAGATGGTTTCTCTGACCAGCTGAGCTTAAAAATTATACATGTCAGGGGCGCCTGGGTGGCTCAGTGGGTTAATTAAAGCCTCTGCCTTCAGCTCAGGTCATGATCCCAGGGTCCTGGGATCGAGCCCCACATCGGGCTCTTTGCTCAGCAGGAAGCCTGCTTCCTCCTCCTCTCTCTCTCTCTCTGCCTGCCTCTCTGCCTACTTGTGATCTCTGTCTGTCAAATAAATAAATAAATAAAATCTTTAAAAATATTATACATGTCTCTTCAACATTTTGATGACCCTCATTGTCATTGCCATTTACTCACTGCTTATGTGAAAGACGATCTCTATAACTAGACCCAAGGATGAAAGGAGTGATGGCTTACAGTTCCTTGCATTGCTACAGTCCCCACTCCAGAGTCTTACACATATGAAGCAGAGAAAAAATGATGACTTATAGTACCACTTATTAAGGGCCCTTGGCACTTGATGGATAAGTTCTAATGTTAAGGCATAGCTCAGATCATAAATACATCACATGGCTTCCCCCAAATAAATTTGTAAACTGTACATTTACTACATACTAAATAAATTGTTCTGATTAAAGCAGGATTTATTTTCTTGGTTTGTATTAGCCATTACTTCAGTGGTTAATGAAAATAATATTATTAGAAGTTTCCTAGTTCCTCATTTTCCTAGTTCCTCCTCCTCCTCCTCCTCCACCTCCTCACCTCCTCCTCACCTCCTCCTCACCTTTCCAGTTCCTCACTGATTTGGCCTAATCCACTCTGCCTTACAACAAAAAGTAATTGAAATAGGTCATTTCAGTGAATGGTTCCTATATTTTCACTGATTACATAAAAGCCTTCACACCCCATAAGTTTCCTATGTTTTTCCAAATATAGCAATATTAGTTTTATTTTAACAATAAGTACCACTTGGGCATCCATCTGACAGCACATATTTTCTCATAACCTTTCTCCAATGATTCCAGTGAGTTTTGCCAAAGTGTTCACAAAAGTAGCCTATTATTGTAATTCAGTTTTAACTAGATGGTTGTCATAACTTTGATGTCTTTCTCACGACAACAGCTTTCCTAACAAAAGAAAAAAAAATATATCAATCGTTCCCAAAATTCATATTTCTAATATATGACCACTTTTCTTACCTGAAGACTAAAACCCATTCTCTGCTTTATTTAGGTAAAACTTGGCTCATGATGTCACATGACTGAAATTGATTTCTATAAAATTTAGTCCATTATCATTTTTATATGAAATATTCCTTGTATGTCTATTTATAGGTATATATTGATCACTGAAACCAGACCAGACATTTAAGTAAATTGTTTGATCTAGTCTACCTAAAATTTTTACTTTATTTGGTTTATTTGGTTGGTTTAATTACTAAATAAACAAACCAATCATTTTGGTACATGGTTTATGTGTATGAACTGTGTATGAACACTCACACATGGTGGTGTTTTAAAGGGTAGGATGAAAAGAAGTTAAGAGTCTCTAAAGATTCTAGCAACTGAACACCATAGCAAATTATTGTATCGTTTTTGAGCTGAGGAATGAGAGCCAGAGAAGGAAGTGCTCACTCAGCCTTAGGCATCATCTAGTCAGGCTGGATCACTGTCATGCCTATAATTAGAAACCTTCTTCATCCATCACTAATTATAGCTAATGAGAAGATAGACGCTAACGAGGCCAGTCCTGGAGATGGCCAAACACATTTAGATGAGGTGCAACATCTGACTGATGCCTGATAATTTTGAGAATTTCAATAAATTTCTCTTCTACTTTAAAAATAAAAGTGGAAAGAAATCACTCAAAAACTATTGCAACAGAAGTAACTGTAAATAAATACTTGAAGCACAATTTTATTATAGGTATCAGGAAATAAAGGTTTGTTTTTGTTTCTTTTTAACTTAAACATACAAACCAAACAAGTAGAAGGAAGTGAAAACAATGTGACTACATTATGGAACTTGAAAAATGGAGCAAAGGATGGATAGCCAGGAAATTTGCACGGAAAACAAATTTCATTGTCTGAAGGCAAAATTAGACTAGCATAACAATGAAAACAAATCCTAATGGATAAAACCCCAGTAGAATTTCTTTGTGTCTGGTCCCATCTGCAGAGCGCAGAAAGCTTGCTGAGGACACTAGCTCATTTTATTTTATTTCATTTATTTATTTTAAGATTTTTTTTTATTTATTTGTTTGATAGAGATCACAAGTAGGCAGAAAGGCAGGCAGAGATAGAGGGGAAGCAGGCTTTCTGCTGAGCAGAGAGCCCAATGCTGGGCTCCATCCCAGGAACCTGGGACCATGACCTGAGCCAAAGGCAGAGGTTTAACCACTGAGTCACCCAGGCGCCCCCCACACTGGCTCATTTTAAACCCTTTTTTTTTTTTTTTTTTTTTTTTTGGTGGGGCTGTCACCAGGCCCACATAGGTGAACTCCATTTACTAAAACTGATGACTTTGGGGCGCCTGAGTGGCTCAGTTGGTTAAGCAGCTGCCTTTGGCTCAGGTCATGATCCCAGCGTCCTGGGATCGAGTCCCACATCCGGGCTCCTTGCTCGTCAGGGAGCCTGCTTCTCCCTCTGCCTCTGCCTGCCATTCTGTCTGCCTGTGCTTGCTCTCTTTCCCTCTCTCTCTCTGACAAATAAATAAATAAATAAATAAACTGATGACTTTGTTTAAAAAAAAAAGTCATTCAATCATATTTAAATTTCAAAAAGGGAATCAGCCTTTTAAAGAAACCTACCAAAATTGGGACGCCTGGGTGGCTCAGTGGGTTGGGGCAGGGAGCCTGCTTCCTCCTCTCTCTCTGCTGCCTCTCTGACTACTTGTAATCTCTGTCAAATAAATAAATAAAATCTTAAGAAAAAAAATTTAAAGAAACCTACCAAAATCGCATAAATCTAGACTATTATGTATGTCACAATGAATCCCCTTTAGATGACACATGTCGGCATTTAGAATATGTCTCACAAGTAAAAAATAATGTTCTATGAACACAATAAAAACCAGATGTTGCCTAGCTATGAATATTTTTAATCCCTGAAGTGACATTTGAAATGTATGAAAAGCCATTATAAAACCAAGAATAATAATCATACTGGTGTTAGAGCAGCTCACATTTACTGGGTACCTGCTCTGTTTTAGCCCCTGAGCTGTGCTCTTTAACATCATGATTGCATGGGCAGATACTGTGCTAAGTGCCTCAGCAGGCATATTGCTAGTAAATTTTAGAAGCACTTGCTCGATGGGAAGAAAAAAGGAAAAAAGAAGAGTTTGGAGCAAACTGGACGTCAGACAGAAAGGCAAAGGTTATAATTTGTCCCTCTAATCTTATTTAAATAACATGGAAGGGATGAAAAAGAGAAAATGGTGGAAAATGAGTCAAAGTGGAATCGAGTCATTTGGAGCCAGGAATGGTTTTGAAGGAGTCTTTGGGATGTAAGTTTTCATGTAATACTGGTTGTGCAAGCTATGCTAAGTAAGAAAATAACTGGGCCCTATGGGAAGACCTTTCCTCTGTGATGTTACCCTCCTGTCACCATAAGGCCATAGTCAGACATCGGGCTATGGGGCCAACCAGCAACCCTGCTGCCATAGAACCTGGAAGACCAGTAAAGTATTAATTTTATTAATCCAAGACCGGTTTTATTTCTGTACTTGAGAAGAACAGGGAGGGGGTCCATTCCTGACAAGGAATCAGGATCACAACTCTGGGGCTTTCCAAACTCAATTTAGAAAGCCAGAGTTAAACATTTCTTTAACTCACCTCTTAACTGAGTCCCTCAGCTCTCCTCACCAGGAAGCAAGTAACATGGATTTTTATGTCTTTCTTGATCATATAAGCCATAAATAGTTACCCCTAGGTTAATTCTGCACCATCTCCTCCCTGTTACTTCCTAACAGTGGAATGCTGGAACTGGGTGTGTGTGTGTGTGTGTGTGTGTGTGTGTGTGTGTGTGTGTGTGTGTGTGTCGGGAGTCAAGAGAGTCAAGAGTTGCGGGTTTAGACCTGAAGTACTGAAAAGCTAACTGCCAACTTTTTTCTCTAATCACTCTTAGCTAATAGAAATGAAAGTTTTATCTGAGTTCTTCTTTTTTCCTCAGTTGTTACTTGTTTAAGAGATTATGCTGAGTGAAATAAGTCAAGCAGAGAGAGTCAATTATCCTATGGTTTCACTTATTTGTGGAGCATAACAAATAGCATGGAGGACAAGGGGAGTTAGAGAGGAGAAGGGAGTTGAGGGAAATTGGAAGGGGAGGTGAACGATGAGAGACTATGGACTCTGAAAAACAATCTGAGTGTTTTGAAGGGGCGGGGGGGTGGGTATTGAAGAGGGCACGGATTGCATAGAGCACTGGGTGTGGTGCAAAAACAATGAAAACTGTTACGCTGAAAATAAATTAAAGAAATTTAAAAAAAAGACTGGGAATATCAAAAGTAGGATTGCTAGTTCAATGAAAATTTCAGATAAATAATGAAATACTAAAAAATTAATCATTTTCTGAATTCAAAACAAATTGGGTGTCTTGTTTGTTTTTAATTTTGCTAAATCTGGAAACCTTGTTCAGAATAGTTCTCTAATAAAATATCATTTAGTATTAAAATAAAATAAAAAACTCTAGACAACGTTTCATGTGCAGCCATTCCACTGTGGGAAAGGTTTGTTATCAGAATGTAAACGTATGTTTAAGAGTCCTTAGGCCAGTGAGTAGCAACTTACTCATTCAAGTAATTCAACAGCTGAGAAATAGAAAAGGTTTTTTTTTAATAGCTATATGAATTAGAATTATTTTACTTACAAAAGAAAAAAAAATTCCCAGGGTGCATGGGTGCTCAGTCAATTAAGCATCTGCCTTCAGCTTGTGTCATGATCCCAGAGTCCTGGGTTCAAGCAATTTCTCCACTACATTCAAGCTTATTTGCAAGCACTTTTATTCAATTTTCTGCTTACCTGACACATGAGCAGGTGCACGGGTGGGAGGGAGGACGAGAGAGATGGGGCCAAGGATTGGTGACCAGCAAAAACACAGAGTGATAGACTGTTTGATAAAATTGGAATCAGGTATAACTTTCCAGTGGTGTAGGGCCAAACCCATCCTCCCAGGATTCCTGCTAAGGCTTGTATGTCTCCTCTGATTAAAGAGGATTCTAGAGGAAAAATCCTTTCTCAGAGTGAGTGGGTGCACACTGCACTTTGCTTCTTTCTCCTGCACTGTCCTCCCTTGCTCTGAAATGTCAACTAGGACTCAGAGGAGGGGCAAATCTGATTAGGTCACTGGACAGAACTGACTCAGATTCCAGTTACAGGTCTCTAAAAGTGGATATGACACAAAAATGGGACCAGATAAAATAAGAGTGGTTACTTAACAAAGCCAAACAAGAGAGACCAATGACGGACAACTTCTATATCTTGGTAGTTAGCTCAGTCCTATGCATTTGGTCAAAAATGCAAGAAGCTGTACAAGCAAAAAGAGTGGTTGCACTGTATGTACATTAAAACAACTATTTAAATGTGAAATGAGTCCTTCTCTTGGTAACCCACAAAGTGGACGCCCTGGTGGGGCGTCTCACCTGGTGGGTGAGGTCTTCTGGGTTCTCCTCGTTGCGAGCAGGGTCACTTGCCAGAGCACATGATGCTTGCTTCTGTGGCGGTGTCCCTGCCACAAGGGAGAGAGGGCTGCACTCTGTGCGTTCCTCTCACTTGGTGTGTACCAGTGATGCATTGCAGCACTTGCCCCCGTATAACAAGAGCCCCATGGATGCTGCTTGAACAGACACTTGATCTTGCACGCCGCTGTATTCAATCCAAATGCTCTGATCTTGTCCTTGGCAGAGATTCAGTCTGCCAGGCGACATTTGCACTGGACACCTACTATGTGCCAGGGACACAACGTAGTGCTGGGAATCAGGGACATAAAAACAAGATGGAGCCCCTGGGCTGGAGCTGCTCCAGTGGGGGAGCCAGATGTGTAAACAAATAATTAGAGCACTGTGTAATTAGTGCTAATGGAGGCCTGTGCAGAGTGCTCTGGGGCACAGAGGAGTGACTACATAAGCCTCAAGTCATCACCCTCCAGCTGCTCCAAGAGAGTTAATATCACTGTTGTGCCCAGAAAGAAAGAGGCTTGGTCCAAGGAGGCATTGATGCTGTGTCATCACACAGGGACACACATATCCCACAGACACACACAGACACACACCTCACACATGTATCACAGGCACACACCTGAAGACCTCCCACCCTCCCATAGGACAGCCCATGCCAGGCCTGCCCCATCCTGGACCATGATGGAAACAACCCAGATGCTGCTTTGGCTTGGCATGTGGCAGGCTGGGTAGCAGTTGTGGGTGAATTCCTGCATCTCACTATGATCCTAGGAGAGCCTTTTCCTCACAGGCTGCAGGCAGTCTAGGCTGCCCAATGGTCTCCATGGCAACAGGTCTCTCCTTCCATCTTCCGCATGTGCAGGGTGCTTCATAGGAGGAGGGTGGGCCCCTGACCAGTGCTCAGCCAAGCTGAAGTCTCTGTGTCTTTCTCTCCTGGTTGTTTCAAGGCCTTGATTTTTCTGCAAGGTGTCAACGGTAGACTAGGAACACGGGAAGCTCTCCTTGTCCATGCCTGACACCCCCGCCACCCACGGCTTACTGCTGAATTTCAAGAGGTGCTGACATTAGCTGCTCAGACCGAAGGTGGATGAACGGGTCCCAAATGTCCTGTCAGCTGCCAAGGACAAGGTGGCCACGAGAGCATGTGGCTGTGAGAGCATGTGGGCTGCAGGGTAACCAAGATGACAAAGGCACTCATGTGCGAGGTGAACAAAGAAACCAGAGATACATAGACTGGAGAAGAGGAGTGTCACAGAGAACCACCTAGCCGGCCAAATCCCGTACAGAAGCAGGAGCAGATGCAGTCCCTGGGACACTGTTACTATCACTTGGACCAGCTCTTCGAAGAAAAAGGCCACATGAATTTCTTTCCTTTCCCTTTCCTAAGTGTTTCAAAGGTGGAGGGAGTTGCTTTTGAAGAAGAGAGCTCCCCATAAGATCAGATAACCAAGCAGAAGCTAGATGGTCATTGGGTGGAAATTCAGGTATAACAGTGTCTCATGCAAACCTGCCTGGCTTCTTCGCTGTTCTGTGAGTAGCCGAGACACCCCGTGGTACCCACTTTCTTACCTGTAAAATGAGGAGTGAGGCCAGAGCATGACCCAGACCTCTGTTTGCTTTATAGTCCAATGTTCAAACTCCATTTTCTAAACCTGATTCTAACTGCACAATGCCTAACTTCATAGATTCAGGGCATTTCCTATTTTCTGAGCATTTTCATATCCATGATCTCATTACCTCTTCCCCATTCTTCTGTGAAGTAAATAGAAGAGGAATGATCATAGAGGCAGGGAAGTTCAAGGGAATTTCCCAGGGGTTATGAAAAAGTTAGCGGTGGAGCCAGCACAGAGGCCAGGGCTCAGGTCTGCCAGTCCAGCCCACCTCTTTTGCCGATCGCACGTTCATGGGCATTTCCACCTGGGGCAGATGATGCCATGGAGAGGGGCTCTCAGTTAACTATACCGTGCAGTGTGAAATGTGGCAGAAATAGTACATAAGTAAATTAAACATAGTTTCCAGAAATTTAAAAAAAAAAAAATGTCTGGCTGTCAGTTGTTGTCAACTTTGGGCTTTGCTGCTGGATAAACTCCGAGACACAAACCTACTAACTGTGTCTGACATGAATACATGGGTTATGTAAAAATGATTTGTACCAGTGGATTTGGGCAGGGTATAAGTTGAATAATAAAAATGTCTAATAAATCTGAACTGGCCTTCCTTAAAACTCATAGTGGAGGGTGTCGAGAAGGGAGGGGCTGGCCACCCCGTCCGTCTGGTACTGCATCCACGCTGAAACCTCAACAGGCATCATGTTGCCTGGAAATTGAAACATCAAATGTCAAATAAGATCTCGCGGCTCTAATTCTTTATTCAGGCCCCTGGGGAATAATGTATCCAATGTGACAATCCAGCAAGCTCTAACATCATCTCCACATGCTATTGGAAAGCCCCTTCCACTGCCTCCTTAGAATCGTGGTGTCTGCTTCTTTCAATCAACGCAACTGAAGCAGTGAATGCAAATTGGATGCAAATTGGACAAGTCCAGCCTATACAATGGATGACAAGTTTTTCCATGGGAAACTTTCCACGCTGGCCTAGACTTGGTCTCCGAGTGAACCATGATGATGACCACAAAACTCGCAGCAGCTATGCTTTCTTTCCAGGGCTTGGATGTCCTTTTATCCTTTCACCAGCTCTTAGTGAAGTGGGAGGGAGAGAACAGTCTCCCCCCTCCACTTAGGAGCTGTAACTTGCAGTCTGAACTTCGTTCCCCTGTGTGATGCTTAAGGGATGGAGAGTCAAGGGTTGAAGTAGGAAAGACTGGTAATGGAGGGATGAGCCCAAGGGTTTATTAGGCAGGTGACCCACCTTGCCTTTTGGAGAGGCCGAAGGTATTTTGGAACAGGTGGGGCTCTGGGCCAAGCTGGAATTCGGGGCAGCCTCCTTGGTGCTGGGGGTGAAGCCACATAGCTGGGAGGCCACTGAGTCCCAGACATAATGCATTGAGGTGCTGTGAAATCCTTGTCCTCTCTCAGAAATCCTAACCTCAACATTTGTGTTGTGTCTGCTCCCCTTAGAAGCTGCAGAAGTGGGGTGGGGCTGTAGCAAGGAGTGGCTACTAAGAGAGGGGTGCTCTGGCTTGGTGGAGCTGTCCCCCAGCCTGAGAAATGCCCAGGAATAGCCACTTCCACTCTGCTCCCTGAACCTCTGGCTCCTCTCCCTCCTCTGAGCCCTGCCAGGATTTGCTGGTCTTCCCTGGAATCCTTACATTGGAGACGTCATAGCTGTAGCTCCCCTTACAGATGGTCTTTCCATGCCTGCCTGCCTGCCCACGGCCAGGTTCTCGGCCTGCAGAGGGCACGTGGGCTGTTGTTGGAGAGATCCAGGGCTAGAAAATTCCTTCCTTTCATCTTTCTCCATTGGCTCTGGTTCTTAAATTGAAGCTATATGAGAAAGAAAAATCCAGCCTCTTCTCTGGTCATCTCCTAAGATACTTAAAGATAGATGCCCCAGCTCACCTGAGTCTCATCTTCTCACGGCATGGTTTCCAGACCCCTTGCCTCGTCCTGGGTGTGAGTCAGTCAGTCTTTGCTGTGTTCGCAACTGTGGCACACCCACTGTGGCATCCCCAAGTCTGCACTGAATGAGGCTTCAGGAGGTCAGAGCCCTGAGAGGAGCACACTTGCTCCAGTGTATGCTCCCACATAGAGAGTCCTGCTGTGCCAGCCTTCCTCAGGAGGAGGAGAAGGCAAAGGTTCTCAGGGTGGAGCCCTAAGGGGAGAACACGCATGAGGACCACAGATTGGACAGGACACCAGGGCAGGGCCCTTCTTTCATGTCAGTCATAGAGGCTTCTGTCTCCCCAGTTTGAGTAGCTTGAATCCTTCCCCAAATCAATGCAGGGCTCAGGAAGGCACAGAGTCCACCGACCTCCCCTCAGCTATTCTTCCACTCAGGATATTTTAAATGGTGGGCACAGCCGTGATGACCTCACCACAGTGGCGTGAGGCTGACTCACTCAGTGTCCTTAGGCAGACTGAGCTCATCGAGAGCATGGCCGGATGACGCTGGCTGAAGGAGACTCAAATCCTTTGCTGTCATAATTGCTATAGCTTCTTGAATGGTTTTTTGGAAGCAATCCTCATCATATAGAAAAGCTCCTTTCTTTTTCCTGAATGATTTCAGAGTTTGTTGCTGACATAATGCCTATCACCTGTGAACACTTTGTGTATCTTACAAACAAGGACATGCTCTTACATGCCCATAAACAATCACCAAAAGCAGGAAATAAATGGCTACATCACTAAGATCCTCAGACCCTGGTCAAGTTTTGCCACCTGCCCCAGTGATGATCTTTGTAGCCAAAGCATCCAGTCTAGGCTCACACACACTGCATTTCACTGTGGTGTCCCTACCATCTCCTTGAATCTGGAGCAGACCCCCAGTCTTACTCTTTACTCTCAAGACCTTGACACTTTCAAAGACTCCAGGCCAACTGTTTTGATTAATGCCCCTCACGTTCAGTTTTTCTGATGTTTTCTCATGATTAAATTCAGACCATGCATCTTTGGCAGGAGTTCCATGAAGTGATGCTGTGAATGTGTATTCAGAAAGCACAATTAGCACTTTGTTAATGTGCCCGAGAGTGGGAGAATCTATGACACATTGCATCTTGGCAGGGGGCACATGATTCTGATCTGTCTCAGTCCTGTTGATAGTAACTTCTATCTCTTGCTTAAGGTGTCTCTGCCACCCTCCTCTGATGCAAAAGGACTCCCTTCTCCTTTGTAATAGCTGTGCATGGAGATATTTTATGATTAGGTAAACACCCCATTCCTTCCCAAACTTCGATCTCTTCACTTATTTAGTATGAACCCGTGGTTTCATATTTTGGACAACAGGTTGTAACTTACCATCAGTATTTATTTTGATACAGTGTCTTAGAACTGCCTAGTAGGAATCCTTTCAAGGTGGCTTTGGTGTCCATTCCCTGAGTACTTCTTACTTTGGTGGAGTGAGGTGTCCAGGTTCATCGTGCACTGTCCCTGCTTCTGGCTGGAATCCCTCATTGTCCATGCATCATGGTTCCTTTTGGTGGAGAAGGATATTGAGAAACCAAGATGTGGGGGCTAAGTGTGCTCATTGGTATTGGGGTGGCTCCTGGGCCCTCTTGGTGGACAGAGTGGAGAAACATCTGCATGTATGTTTACATAGAGGTGTCTGTATTTATTGTATAGCTGTATCTGTATTTATATATTTATCTCTCACTATACTGAAAACCATGGGTTCACAGAGCTACCACAAATTCAAGCCTAATGCTTCAGAATTCACTCTAGTTACTTCTATTCACTCAAATTCACTCCAGTTACCTTCTTCTTTATATATATATATATATATATATATATATATATATATATATATATTTAAATATTTTATTTATTCTTGTGAGAGAGAGAGAGTGTGTGTGCAAGTGAGCCAGCTAGGAGGAAGAGCAGCTGGAGAAGCAGACTCCCCATTGATCAGGAAGCCCAATGCGGGACTTAATCCCAGGACCCTGGGATCATGACCTGAGCCAAAGGCAGACACCCAACTGACTGAGCCACCCAAGTGCCCTCCTTTCTCTTTATGTTTGCAGCTTCCTTCTTTTGCAGTGGGAAGTCTGGCTTCTGTTGTCTTTTTTTTATTTTTTTGAGATTTTATTTATTTATTTGTCAGAGAGAGAGAGGGAGAGAGAGCGAGCACAGGCAGACAGAATGGCAGGCAGAGGCAGAGGGAGAAGCAGGCTCCCTGACGAGCAAGGAGCCCGATGTGGGACTCGATCCCAGGACACTGGGATCATGACCTGAGCCAAAGGCAGCTGCTTAACCAACTGAGCCACCCAGGCGCCCCTGGCTTCTGTTGTCTTGATGCATTTTCTTACTTGATCGGTTCCTGCATGTAATCAGTTTTCCATTGCTGCCAGCACCCTTTCCTGACATAGATGCCCTCCTCATCCGACTTGGCCTCCTAGACTCTGCCATGCTGCCCACCCAGCCCCTGGCCTGGTTTGAAGCCCTTCCCAATGCTCTCAGGTTCCCACACCCTAAGCCACCTGTCCCCTGTGGCCTAGTCTGTGAGAAATCTCTCCCAGTGCTCAGGCTCCAGACCCTGAGCTGAGCTGCCCCTCAGTGGGGACTCTTCTCTCCCCACTTGGGGTCCAGCTCCCTGTTCTGAGCCTCTGCATCTCCCCTCTGCCCTGGCACAGGTGCTTACCTGGCTCCCTGCACCCATGGGTGTGCAGACTGAATAGTTCAGGAAGAGAAAGAGCAGGAGGAAGAAGAAGAGAGAATGCATCTTGGGCTCTTAGCTCTATTACCAGGGCATCCTTCTTGCTCTGCGCAATGGAGGAGGTCAGGATTGCTGCCTGTCAAGTGCTGGGGTTTGCAAAGGCCTGTTAGCAGGGCAATCTGGACGCTGGCACATTAATGTAAAGTGCATTGGAGATTGAGGCCACCTTTGGGTAATATATAGATTATCCCATTCTGAGGCACATTAATGAAGTGCTAATTGTACTTTCTGAATGCAATTTGGTGCCAGTTGCAGGAATAACTCTGGCACCTGCTTGGACTTTAGACTTGCAGATTAACTCAAATGGAAAGAGTGGCAAAACAGGGAATAATTTGTTCTCTAATAAGCCACTTGGAAGCCAACTCATTTCTACAGTTGGTGTCAGAAAAGTGCAGCTCGGTGTTTGGAATAGGAGGCTGTTCATCCGGTACACAAGGTTCTGTGTCTTTTCTGCCACGACTTCCTGAACAACTTACTTCACTTTGCATCCACTGGCCTCAATTTACCTTCCCACTATTGGGGATAAGAGTAATTTTATTCGGATAGGGCAGAATCGGCCCCCAAAGCCCAGTTTTCTGCTTCTGTTACTTGTATTCATGTGGGCAGCGCCTGTAAATCTGACCAGAAGGCAGAAGAGCAGGAAAAGATGTCTACACTTATGACTAATTCTCTTAGGATGGGATTCTCTGAGTGGGGCTCCTGAACCAGCAGGACTTGCAGTCCCCTGGGAGCTGGATGGAAATGGAAATACAGACCTGCCCACCCAGACCTCCTGATTTGGCCTAGTGGTGCCTGGTGACACCAAACTTCCAGGTAATTCTGATGCACACTGAAGTTCTAGACGTGCTGGTTTTCTGGGAAATGTGTGGCTCAGTTCCCCGGATCAGGGTTTATTGAGTATTTCTATGAAGTTACTCAGCAAATGGTTCCTGAGTGCCCGCTGTGTGTTGGGCAGTGTTCTGGGGACTGCCAGTTGAATTATGAACAAGACAGCCATGGCTCCTGTCCTCACAGGGCACAGTGTCTCATGAGGGATGCACTGAACAAGCAGGCAGGTGGGATGCCAGGACTGGAGGTGTAGGGGCTTGGAGGGAGAGTTGTGGAGGGTACCTGGTTTAGATGAGGGCATCGGGAAGGTGACTGTGAGCACATGACATTTATGCAGCAGCTGTGCTCTCCAGGAAGCCATGACAGTTAGCTGGAGGGAGGTCCCAGGTAGGGTAGTTTGTGAACCCCCCTTCTTGCCAAGGCAACTGGGGGAGCACAGGCACGAAGCCTGAGATGCAGAAATGTACATGTGCATTCTTCCTTCCTTCTTCCTTTCTTTGCCTTTGCCCAGAGATGGATCTGAGGGAGGGGCAGTGCCACCCTGTTTATCATCCAGCTGGAGTGGGGGGATGGCATCATCATTTTCCAGGGGCCAGATATGTGTGATATTAAAAGAGAAATCGTGTGATTTGCTGACAGCAGTTAATGGATACTTCAAGGGGCCTTATTATTCTTATACATCATGCCTGGCATGTGACAGGCAGCAGAATTTCCAGGACAGAGGGGAAGCTCGAATGCCTTCAATTTGGATTTTCCCTTCCTTTCAGAGATGATAACTGGCAGCCAAGCCCCTGCTTGGATGGATGGCCCCCGAGGTTTCAACAGGGTGGCCTGGTGCAGAGGTGGGTATTAGGGACTTAGTGGAGAGCTCCTCTGAAGGTCAGGACTGGCCCACTGCTCTGTTGATGGTTGAACAGAGCTGATCAGCATGAGGTTTCTGACTGGGAGCAGCCAGAGGTAGCACTCTCAAACCTGCTGACCGCTGACCCCCCCATGGGCAGGGGAGGTGTGTGCTTATATGCCTGGACTTGGGCCAGAGGCTCTACTTGGGTTTTGAGATGAGAGCAGATCTTCATTACTGAGCAACATGTTTCATCATGTGTGTCTGTAGGGTTCCTCTTACCCACCTAGGCAGGCATTCTTACCTTTTCTTCTCCCCTGGTGCCTGGCAGATGAAAGGACAGCTATGACATAACTGAATGGATGAATGGATGGGGCAGAGAAATTGGGGAGTGCCCTGAGAGTCAAGGAATAGAGGTCTGTAGTGAGGGATTGTCTACCTCGTGGAGAGAAGACTTACTCGGGCACTTACCCTGTGCTTGGTTGGCTTAATCTGCCCCCTTCTACTTGGAGATACAGGCAGTGGTTTCCCCAGCTGGTGGAAGGGGGAATCTCAGTGGCAAAGTGGCATATGCCTAGCATTGTGCCTGGCACACATCAGGCATTCCAGATTGTTGGGTTAACGCATTCAATCATCTTTTCTAGAAAGGGATAATTATTCAGGGATAATTATTTGGAATGGATCAGTCTTCCTCAGTCTCTCCCTGGCTGTGTGGATAGGGGATGCTGGGCAAGGCAAACTGCAGGGTGGGGAGCCCCTTGCTCACCTCCTGTCACCTCCACAGGGAATGTCACAGGCACTGCTATGGGGGAAGATGGCCAAGAAAGGGCCAAGGACATGAGCCCTTTCTGGGCTGCTCCTGTGCTTTCCCAGCGTTTCTCACGTCACACCTTGTGGGCCCTACTTCCACACCTTGGAAAACAAATATTGCTTGTCTGTTTGTCTACATCCATGCCTCTGCCCAGGACACTGCCAGCTAAACATCCTTGAGGCAGAGGGGGACTGGAGCCATCACCTCTTTTTACCTTGTGACTGGAATGTTCTGAAGATGCCTGCCATTCCTCTTAGCTCTTGGTCGTTCTCACAGGGGCTAGGAAGGCCCATTTGTATATCGGTGGGGGGAGCTGGTCTGAGATGAAAAACGTACATGTACAGAGTGATTCACGATAGCTGAAGGTGGGAGCAACCCGAGTATCCAGCGATGGAGGGGTGGATGAACTAAATGGGGTGCATATGTACAATGGAGTACCCTTCAGCCTTAAAAAGGACGGGGGTTCCAACATCTGCTACAGCATGGATGAATGTTGGAGACATCGCACTAAGTGATGCGAGCCAGACACAGAAGGAAAAACACTGCATGATTCTAGTTCCACAGACACCTCATTCATGGAGACAGAAGGTCGGATGGTGGTTTCTGGGGGAGGAGAAGTGGGGGGTTAGTGTTCAATGGGGGCAGAGTTTGAGTTGTGGAAGATGAAAACGTGGAGATGGATGGAGGTGATGGTCCCACAGGGATGTGGGTGTACTTACTGCCACCGAGCTGTACACTTAAAGGTGGTGAGAGTGGTAAAGTTTATGTTGTGTATGTTTTACCACAATTTAAAAAATGCTGCAGAGGAGTGAATTGGTTTGCCATGTGGACCATCTGGACACAGCTGCTGGGGCGGAGTTTGGGCTCCAAGATGATTTTTAGGGATTAGCACCCCTGTGGAGGGAGGGGGAGGAATCAGGGTTGGGAAGAGAAACAAGTTGAACTGAATCTATGATGTGGGTTCCCAGATACCTGGGGACTCTCGAGTGAGAATTGCTCGTGGAGACAAACGACCCAGGCTTTGGTGTCCATGCCTTGCTTGGTCCGCTTAGCTGAGGCTGACGTTGGAGAAGTTTTCACCTGTGAGGGCGTTCTGCTGACCCTGGAAGAGGGGCCTGGGTATCACTTTCCTATGTCTGCCACAGCTGAGAGGTAGGAGGCCAGAGTCATCTGCAGAACACTGAAGGCACAAATACCTCTGTTTACCAGGCTGGCGACATGCAGACTCAGGCAGGATGGGGTGAGAGAGAGGGTTTAGAACCATCTTCTCCCAACTCCTGGTTGCCTCCATGTCCGGCTTCCTGACTGGTCTGGTGCTCGGATCCCATATTCGTCTCAGTCTCTGACCGCAGTGTGCATCACTCCCACTGGACCTACCTCATGGAATTCCATAAGGTAGCCAATGTGAACATACCTTGAATGAGTTAAAAGAAAAAGATACAATCACTTTCATGTTGAGTGGGAGTACTGATAATAATACGCATTACGTAGCAGTAATATGCATTCAGAAATAAGGGCATTTGGGCGCTAGTCCCACTGGTGGCTCACCAGGAGTCTTTGTGCAGATCATGATTTTTGTGTTTTTCTGCCTTATCCATCCATGTGCCCTGCATTTATGGGGCAGCCATGAAGTACACAGCACTCTGTGGGACCCACTGAAGGTCATGCATGGTGTCAGCCCTGGAGGACGTTCACTCTCCTGGAGGAGCAGGCCAAGCTAATGACAGAACTGGGCAGCATCTGAGGGGAGCCCAGTGAGGGGGACGGACAGGTCTGAGGAAGACGAGGCCCTCCAACTGGCCTCAGCACTTCCAAAAGCACTGCTCCCCCACGGTATGCTTAAAGGCCACAGATCATCTACTGAACAGATGTTTAATGAAAAAATCACAAGTTAGCCAGAAAGTTAACATCCATGTCTCTGGCCCATGTCACAAAGGTTTTCAAGCCCTTAAGCTCCATGCCAGCCTCTGAGTCCAAAAGGCCCGCACTCTGTCCTGTATACAGATTCATTCCTATGTCACTCCAAGCTGTCACTGTCAGAAAATGGGCCTTTCTGGTCCCTCTCAACAGAATAATGAAAAGCAAACTCTGTAATTCCTTGGGCTGCAAACTGGGTGGCTGAAAACAGCACAACTGTGTTGTCTCCCAGTTCTGGAGGCTGGAAGTCTAAAATCAAAGTATCAACAGGGCCACACTCCCTCCAAAACCTGGAGTGAGGAATCCTTCCTTGCCTTTTCCTGGCTCCTGATGGTGGCCATCCATCCTTGACTTTCCTTGGCTTGTAGGTGCGTCAATCCAAACTGCCTTTATCTTCACGTGGCTTTGTCCTTGTGTCTATGTGTCCTCCTTTGGGCACCCCATCTTGTTAGGACACCAGTCTTATTGGACACCCTATGCCAGGATACCTCCATCCTAGCAAATTACACCTGTGTTTCTAAGCACAGGTGTAATTTGTAATTTTAGACCTGTTTCTAAATAAAGTCACATTCTGAGGTATTGGTGGGTTGGGACATCAATATCCACCCCCACTTTTTTTTGGAGAGAGGGACAGTTCAACCTATAATAGGAAGCCAGTAAATACATTAGCTATCTCCTGGACATAGGCTAGAGAGGGGAGTCTCGTGTGGGACTGTCTCTCCACGAGTGTGTGTGGATGGTATGTTAAGCCTCAGATTGGTGGAACACCAGCATGTGCTCACTTTGCCAAAGAGCTGCACTACTGTTTACATTTTATTCTCCAAGCTGGTTACTTAAGTAGAAGCATATGCTTTGATTACAATCTTAAGTGCATTTGGGTGTTCTTCCCTTACAGCCCAGGATGCTAAGTGCAGCAAACGCTTTACTGAGTCAACACAGTGATCATGGCTGAAGGCCATAATCATATACATTCCATCCTAGAGCTGGGAGGTTGAAATGGAAGCAGATTTAATGGGTTTGTTCCTCCTTCTAACCTGCTGTGGGCATTGGCCAGTGGTTGGGTCTTCAGCAGCCTAAGAGCCTATCTACGCATGGGATAGTGTGTATGTACTACTATGGTGTAAGTGTTAGCTTGTCTGCATTTGGAGACCAGTGGGAATTCAGAGTCAAAGACAGATTCACTAATAATGGCGGTTGCGGGGAGTGGGTCTGGTGGGTTCCCTGGCTGCATTCCTTGACCCCATGGTAACATGAGCAGACCTCTTACCTGGCTGTGTCTCCTCTCTAGAAATGCCTTCTTTTTTTCCTGCCAGGTGCCTTGGGTCAAGGGCACTTTCCAGAGTGGAACTTTCGGCTGCTTCATAAAGTTCTCCCCAGCCTCGTTGCTAGGCAATGATGGTGCGCACCAGCAGGGCTGTTGTCATGCTAGGTGGCTGGCTCACCGTCCCATCTGCAATTTAAATTCCCTGACAGGCAGAAGCAGCCAAGCTGTTCACTTGAGATTGCAAAAAGTTAGATTGAAATACAAGGAATATCCAGTGCCTCGAGCCCTTCATAAATTTTGCTTTGATAGTAACTGGAAGAGAGACGGAGAGAGAGAGAAAGAGAGAAGGAGCCAGAGAGAGAAAGCTTGGCCATTTGGACCTACAGGGTCGATTTGCATGTGACCGGTGTGCCATTCCCTCCTCTGCCTCCATGCGTGCCTGCTGTCAGATCCCTCTTTTGTCGTGCTGATGTTCCTTGCATCTCTCTCCATATATCTCCCGTAGCCCACCCTGCAGGGAGTGAGCTTTGGAGCATCTCTTTGCCCTTTCCCATGGGTGTCTGAACAAGAAGAAACAGGGACGTAGCCACTGACTAGTTAACAGGACCACACAGGTCCCTCTGTAGCCCTGTTCTCATGCGTCCCTCTCCGAAGTAGTCTGCACCCCCAAAGGACCCCAGTGACAATGACAACAGCTGTATTCTCCAGTTTGCTGGGGCCTGAGCTGGAGTTCCTGGGGGCACCTGAGGCTGCCTCTGGACCCAGCAGGAGCCCATGGGGAAACTGTACTCCCTCAGTTTACTGTAGCTCCTTTGGGGTTAGGGTGACAGAAGTCTGGCACCAGAATCTGCAGTTTCCCAGCTCAGATCTGTGAGGCAGAAGGAGCTTGCAGAGCTTGCCTTTCCTGAGAATTGAGTTTGTTCTGTCAGCCTCTCCTCTTCCTGTGTGCTCTCTTGGGGCCTGCCCTTTTAGCCTCAGGGTTGTCTACTTTTTGTTTTGTTTTGTTTTTAAATCCTTTTTTTAGCCTTTTTCTCCCTATTCATTGAAAACTGTCTTTGAGTTCTCTGGTATTCCAGCTTCTGTCATTGTGACGGGCTGACACAGCTGGACTCTGGGACCTAAGGCAGACACCTACTGAATGCCTCACTTAGGCACTGCCCAGTGGTATGTGGAAACCAAGATGGCGGCCTTCAGGGAATCATGCACAGTTCCTACCCTCTGGGAGCTTTCAGTCAAACTATATTTTGTATATCTAATGTGCTGTAAGATTAGGACCCTTATCAGACAGAACTACAGTATCTTGGGTGTTGACAGGGAGTTAAAAGTGGAATGAAACTGCTGAATGCCTGCTAAGATTGTTATAATAAAAAACCTGAAGATAACAAACGTTGGTGAGGATGTGGGGAAATTGGAATCCTTGTGCGTTGCTGGTGGGAATATCAGATGGTTTGGTGCCTGGGAATAATGGTTTAGCAGTTCTTCAAAAAGTTAAACAGAGAACTACCATATGACCCAGCAATTCTGCTCCTAGGTGGTACCGTGAGGAATGGGAAACAGATATTTGTGTATCCATGTTTGTAGCAACGTTGTTCACAAGAGCCAAGAGGTAGAAGCAGCCCACTGTCCACTGACAGATGGATGGAAAAGGAAAATATGGCATGAGCATATAATGGAATATTATTCAGCCATAAAAAGGAATGGACATTTGATATATGCTCCAACGTGAGTGGACCTTGAAAAAATTATGCTTGGTGAAACAAGCCTGTACCGAATGATACATGCTGTATGATTCCATTTGTATGAAGCATCTAGAATAGACAAATTCATAGAGAGAGTAGAATAGTGGTTACAGGAGATGGGGGTCATGGGAGTGGTATAGACTTCATGCTGGGGATGATGACAGACTTTTGTATACAGATAGTGGAAAACACTGTGATTGTACTTCATGCTGCCACATCATATACGTACAAATAATTAAAATGATAAGAATCATGTTCCATATATTTTGCTATAAGAAAAGGAAGGGGTGAAATGAAGCAGCAAGTCTGGTGGGGATGGGTGAGGGGGCAGGTCTTAGTGTGATAGGGTGCAGGGTAGGGGAGAAGGAGGTGACTATCAGAATGTCACTGTGGAAGGGCATGGGCCTTGCTAGCTTAGAGGGTCAAGGGACACTAAGTTGAGAGATGAAGCCTGGCACCTCGAGTGTGAATAGGGATGGCACCACATGCGGGGTTGGAAGAGGGGGTGTGGTTGAGAAGGTTAGAACACTGGGGGCGATTGGAAATTCAGAGCGCATCGATAACTACTCTTATTTTACAGACCACAAAACCAAGGCGAGTCTGGTCATTCTGTGGGGCCTTAGATTTAGGCCAGATGATGTTCCTCCCAGCCCCCTCTCGATACTGGAGATAGTTTCAAGTGGGCATCAAGGGAGGTGTTGATAGGGGAAGCTGGAGGAGCCAGTGGATCACCAAGGGACTGCCTGGTGGGTGAGGGCTCAGTGTAACTAAAAGGTAGCCTGAGGCTTGAGGGAACATTTGGGAGGGTCTCGACATGTTTCTGTCCTGCCTGTCTTGTTTCTACCTCCCACCACCTCCCGAGTCCAGTCCAGTCCATCACCCCCCACTACCCTCCCACCCTGGTTGAACCTTGGAGACCTGTTCCCTTGGAGTCTCCTGTCCTCTGGACCAGAGGGGGGAGAGGAATAGCCTGGGGCTGCTCACTGAACAGCTTGAATCCAGAATGACATACTCAATCCAGGTCTGAGGGAGTCTGGGTAGCTTTGTGGAGGACAGATGGTGTTCTCAGAGCAACAGGTGGAAGACAGGACTTTTAGTGTCCATAATGGCACTGGAGTTGGAATCCTAGCTTGATTCTCTCTCTCTCTCTCTCTGGTGTCCGACCAGGATGCGTGTCTGCTTGCCTTTGTTGTCTCTCCTGCCCTCCCTACGGGAAGCCCTGGGCAGTGCTGTCCGAGGCAGGTGGCCGTGGATCAATTCCAGTCGTGTTTAAAGCAAACAGCCCTGTTTTCTCAGGTAAGCCAGATGAGCTTCCCTCCACCATTTGATCTTTATGCTGCTCATGTGTCTCGTGGTTACAAGTAGCTCAACCTTCCCATGCTGACTGCAGCACTGGACATTACAGTAATGTGTCCATTCAAATCAAGTGGATGCAAAGATTGCTACAGCAGCTTTTTGCCATGGAACATTTAGCCTTCAATAATAGCCTTTTGAGTCCCTCTGGAACCTTCCTCCACAGATGCACCTGGGATACCTCTCTCCCTCTCCACACCACAGCCCTGGGCACTACGAAGGGACAGAGTTCTTCCTCGTTTTTGTTGATGAGAAAACTGAAATTCAAATAAAGGAACGTCATGCAGAAAATAAGATATGTCATAATAAGATATGACAGTGATAACTCCAATAATGATAACAGTATTAATTTGTGCTCACTTGCCACATGATGCTTGCTGTGAGACTGTTAACCTGTGTCGAGGCAGGTATAATGGCTCCAGTGTATGGGTGAGGTCAGTGAAGGTTCAGCGACTGGGCCAGGCACAATGGACAGAAGGAATTCCACCTTGTAGCTATTTCTCGCTGAAGCCCACACCCTTGACCTGTGTGCCAGGTGAAGCCAACTCAGGACTGACCCCAGGAAAATTCTAAACTCAGAGAAGGCTGTCCTTTCCCCCCATGGCCCTACCCTAAGCCCCTTGTGCTGTCCCTAGGACCTTGACCCTGCTCCTTCCTGCCTTTCTTGAGCAGCATTCCCCTCACCTAGCCCTTCTAGATTTTCTGGAGCCTTCTTTGGGCAATGTCCCCAGTGCCCCCCAGTGCTTGCCGGGAGACTGATGCCTAAGGGGATCACCTGATTTTCATTGACTGTGCTGCCTATACCCCCACTCCCACAAAAAGCAAATTTTTATTTATATAACCTTAAGAATGCTTTGCCTGGAGGTGGGAGTCTGGTGATATTGTCAGGAGCTAAGATGGATTCATCCATTGACATTTCAGCATTGGAGTCCAGACAGGAAAGAAGCACAGAGAAGGCCTCGGCTGTGTCCACACCTTCCTACCACAGCTGCCCATTCTTGAGAAGGAAAACTGAGGAGGGTGACACAGTCACTATCAGTTACTGCTGCAACATACCTGTTATGTAACTGAATTTTCTAGGACGTGGCTCTGAGTTGTGGGGCAGGGATTTTAAGGTCCATTTGGCAGGTGAGGAAACAGGCATAAAGATAAGTAGTAAGTAGATCTCATGTTTCCTAGTCCTGTACTCCTCCTGCAGATACATGGTGCTTTGGCCCAGGCACAAAGTTGCCAAAGTGAACATTTTTTAACTTTTGGTCTGGTAAAGTGACAGTAAAATTTTTTACAGGTGCTGTGGCTCCTAGGGGGTCCTTATTGGGCCATTCACTCCATTGGCACAGCTCAGTCTCTGAACTGAGAGGAGCTTCTGGAAATACATAGAGAGGACAAAGGGGAGAGGGGGCGAGACATTTGACCTTTGCCTTAAATCCCAAATGAAAGGATTCTCCCCCAAAGAATTAAGGAAGCCCCTATTCTTTCTCCTCCAAGATTCCCACACCCTCCCCATTTGAGTCCTCAGAAGAGAGACTCAGCTAAGACTCCTAGGAAAAGGAAGGGCTCTTGGTTCCATTTCTATTGACCCTTTTCTGTAAGTCCTTTCCTTGGCAGGATGCAGGCCAGGTGCTCAGGTTTTCAAAGGACAATCTCTGAATCCCAGCTGGGACCCTGCAATTCTCCATGCTAACAGCAGAGGGCGCTCCTGGCTTTGGAGAAGAATCCTATCCTGCTGCACCCCTTGGTCAGTCTGGCTTTTTAGGGGCTGGGTGCAGGAGACAGGGGAGAGCAGTGGTGTGTGTGTGTGTGTGTGTGTGTGTGTGTGTGTGTGTGTGTGTGTGTGTGTAAAATCCTAGGCAGATTGAAAAGCCTGGCCACACCTATGTGTCCCTGCTTCTTCCCTCTATGTGTCTCTGACATCTGCTCCATCTCCAGTGAAGCAGAGGAGTGGTAGGGTGTGGTGGAGAGAGGAGAGACAGCTGAGCTGGGCTTGTGGAGACACTGCTGGCAATGTGGGCGATTCATCTCGAATAGCGTCTTTATCTGCGAGCAGGTCAAACTCACGGTCTTGCCCAGCATTGCTCTCATGGGAGTCTCATTAGGCCCAGCTCTAAGTGGGAGAAAGGATCGGAAGGATTTGCCAAGAGAAGGATGCTCTAGAAATGCAAAGCATTGACTGGACCTATTTGTGTGACCTCGGACATGTCATCGAGCCTCTGTGTGCTGAGTTCCTGCCCCACATGAGGGATCGTATTAGAAGGTCATTTTTTCGGGGCTGCCTGGGTGGCTCAGTGGGTTAAGCCTCTGCCTTCAGCTCAGGTCCTGATCTCAGGGTCCTGGGATCGAGTCCCACATCGGGCTCTCTGCTAGGCAGGGTGCTTGCTTCCTCCTCTCTCTCTCTCTACTTGTGATCTCTGTCAAATAAATAAAATCTTAAAAAAAAAAAAAAAAGAAGGTCATTTTTTCAACCCCTTGTAGGTCTAAAAGCTAGGATTCTGTACCTGCATCTCCTCATTTCTTTCTGTGGGTTATGCTGACGCAGGCACTCTGATGGCCACATGCCCGAGCTGGGAGCGTGTGTGGACCAAGGTTGTCCCTGTTAGCCAGGGGCGTGTGTGGACCAAGGTTGCCCCTGTTAAGTCACATGACAGGTCCAATGGCAGCAGGATTGATGTTCTTTTGTTTTAGCTCCCACTCCTTCCTTTCCACCAGAGAAAGAATCCCTACAAAGTCCTTAAATCCTGGGAAGCATGTGGTTGACTGTTAGCCAAGGTTGGATGCTAGACTCATTTTACTCGCTGGTGATACTCATGGGCCACACTCCCTTTATCCAGACACTCTGATGTGGGCAGGGCTTGAGTTGGGACTCAGGAAGAGCTCATGAGATGGTTTTCCTCCACCCAGGGCAGAGATGTGGAAAAGGCTGGGGAAACCCAGGCTCTGACTTTGGCTCGCTTTTACCTTTCCTGGGCATATAGGAGAACTCTCTAAGCAGCTCTGAGCCTCAGTTGGCTCACCCATGAAATGAAAGGCTGGAGACTGTTTCTTTGGCTCTTTTCATTCTCGTGTCCATGCCGTGCAGACCCTCGTCAAGCATATAACATCTGGCTCTTTGGAGAAGGGAAAATGAGGGAGGAGGAGGCTGGGAGGGGAGACACCATTTAGGAGGGGGCAGAGGAGCAAGAATGCACTGGAATTCATTTGCACCTGCTTGGAAGTGGGGGGCTGACCTTTAAAGACTTGACCTTCCCATGCCCAAATCTTGAAGCTGTGGGGGGTGGTGCTGAGGGAGGAGGTTCTCTACTTTTAAGAAAGTGCATCTTGGTGGCAATCTGAATGTCCTGTCTGTCCGTGTATTTGGACAGAATAGAACATCTGAAGACACTCAGAAGCTGAAAATAGAGCACATCCAGCTTTGGAGGCCAAGCTTTGTATGACGTACAAACATACACGCAACAAAAAAACGCAAGCACAGTGACACTCGCATTGTCAACAAACATTTATTCAGCCCCTGTACACACAGGGACACACCCCTGAAGTCATGCCTGTGCAGGAGCCAGTACACCTGCTGTGAGCAAAAGATCACATGGGGCCCCAAGGCAAAGAACCATTTACCTGAAGAAGCATCACTTTCAAGATATCAACAAAATACTTAGGCAGATTTTAACTTTAAAAACTCTGGAGAAGGAGAGGTGGAGGGGTGAGGCAAAGGGGCTGATGGGAATGGGTAAAGGCAGGCCCAATCACAAAGCACTTAGCCCACACGTCTGGGCTTCAGTGTAAGCACCGTATTTCATGATACATTCAACCTGATTTTCCAACTCATTGAAAACATTCGCCAGCTGCTGCTGAGTGACTCCGTTTATTGTATACATGAGTTTGCTCTAACAGAGCCCCCTGGAAGAAAGTCCCCAGGGAGAGCTACAGATGAAAAGTGCGCTGGAATACTCAGGGCTGGATGTTTTGGTTGGGGGAGGGGTGGGGGGGAGAACACAGAGAACATACTCTGGAGTGTGAGGCAGGCCAGGTGGGAAGGTTGGGGTTCTGGAAACTTCTGTGGGCATATCCTGTACAGGAACTCTTTTAGTGGTCAGTGTGAACTTTCTTCTTGCACCATACAGTGCACATGTATGCAGCATGTGAAATGACATAATTTATACCCTCTCTTAGGAAAGCTCCCAGGAGCTGGGTCCTTGGTCAGATACCCAACTGCCCGATCTGACATCTATGGAGAGCACATATCACCTTGCAAAGGACCCTGTCTGTCTTAAGCACCACCTCTTTGGGTTTGCTGTGCTTTCCTCTTCTTTCTTCTCCCAGCCACCCTCATGCAGGGTCCCTGGTCATGCAGACTTCCCCTCCTCTTCTTTCCTTATCCCCCTCTGCCTCTGATGAAGGTTCCTAGAAGGAAGAGGATGCTCTCCTATGGGCACATGCATATGAATGGACAGGTGACTCTGGCATGTTGGAAGGTTAGATAGCACTCTTCAGAGGAACTGACAGTGAGCCATGGAGTTAGGACAGAAGGTAGGGAAGAATTTGCAGGAAGGTAGAGGCAGTTCTAGATAAGGCAGGAGGGGACCTGCTCAGCCATGGGTCATGGACACTGACCCCCTCAGCCAGTCATTGTAGCCTGCTCATACTGTAGCCAACAATCAGCTCTCAGTCTGGGATGAAAGTTTAGCAAGCCCTCTAAATTGCCTAGAGACAGATGGGACCTGAGCCCTCCCACCCCACTCTCAGAGACCCCTTCAACCTTGCCTTTAAATCCAAAGCCAGGCCCTGCTTTGCAAGTGCCCAGAGCAAGCCCTTCCTGTGAAGATGGGCTTCCCCTAGTCTAGCCAGGGAATCTGGCCCTTACTAGCTCTGTGAGGACCCATGCATCAGAACTCATCTGTATTAACCAGCTATGTGGCTGTGGATCAGCCAGATGGAACGGAGGAGGCCTGGCTCCCCCACGGGGCATCCGCTGCCATCATATCCTGCTGAGAGCACCCAGAGCTCATTTCATCCGTTGGTCTCTGGCGTGTCTCCATCAGATGGGAGGGGGATGATGGGTTCCTCTCACTGGCCTGGGGTGGGGAGGGGACTTGGCCCGCAGCCTGACAGTGAGTCAGAGAAGGCCGAGCTTGGACCTCTGCGTCCCTACTTCAAGGACCATTGGGTGACCCCCCAGGATGCTCAATTCCGGTGGCTCTGCTGTGAATTATTGTTATTAACATTTATATAGTGCTTGCACATTCAGTTGGAATGTCCTCAAATATTCTAATAAATGTAGAGGACAGTGCCTGTAGAATTGCAAAGATTTGACCCTCCGAACCATAGAGGACAGCTAACAGACAGACCCGTTAGATGTTGACATAAAGGCCAAAGTCTGGAAGTGAAATTGAAGCTTGGTCAACCTGGCAATTAGTAGCAGAATCATTTTCCATAACATATACCTTCTAGAAAGTCCCTGATCTCTGTGGTCTAGTATATCCCTAGTTTTTACTTCTACTTCACTAGGTAGCCTCCATGCCAATTTCCTTTGGGAAAAAAGATATCAAACGTCCCCACAGTGCTGTGCCCACCTCTGAAGATCATTTTGAGCATTGCTGATTGTCTAGACTCTAGGTTGGGGAGGAGGCTGGCTGGGCTTAGCCCGACCCTTAACACACCTGAACCTGACCCTAAAGAAAGAAAATCAAAAGATATGGAGAGATTTTTCTGCCCCCTCGGGGGGTAGCCTTCCAGAACTATAACCCACTGTGTCCTTGCTGAGAAGTTATTGTGCTCACGCAGTGCTGGGCGGTCAGTGGCGGGTTACATACAGTAGTAAGACTTAAGTTAGATCTGAGGAAGAACTTGCAGTGATCAGTACTGATGGAGTAAAAACTGATCTGCACTTATAATTTTTTTTTTAAACTTCACTTGAAAGCTTGTAGTGTGAGGGAAGGAAGAATCATTTTGGTGCATATTTTAAATAAAGGCTTAGGGATACTGAATATTTTATTATCTTGTTAACATTTTTAGCAGTCCATTGTCTGCTTTCCAGGATGGTGCTGATGTATGATTTCTATGTAACACTGCCCCCCACTCCCCATACTTCCCAACACACATACTTGGGGCCTGGCAGGCCTGGGCAGTGCCAGTGGGAGGAGCTCAGTGACCTTGGTGACTGTCCTTGGGTGCAGGGACTGGGTTCTCTGAATCCTCCCTGAGTCCTTGTCCCTGGCAGGGCCCCCTTGCTGCCCCTACCAGGCAGGTTTCCCAGTGCGAGTAAATTCTGGAGGGATTGACCTAATTTCTAGAGTCTGAAGGGTGATGGAGGCCCCAGCCAGAACTCCTACAGGTGGGTGATAAACAGTGTCTATTAGAGAAATAAATATCTCCCTAGGAGAGCAGACCCCCTGAACCCCTCCCGTCTCTCAAGGAGGGGGCTCCCTGGGCCTTATACTTTGGTGGCTCCTGAAGGGATGTCTCTCTTTCCATCTCCCTGTAGTTCTGATCATACAGCCAGCCTCCTGCTGTCTCCTGATGGACCTCATGGAAGAAAGGAGAAATAGGGAGCAATCTGGGCCAAGCCAGGGTAGGGGAAGGCTGACTGTCCTTGGAGTTGAACTTGGAAGGGCTGCCAGCCCTGGGAGTCTCTCTCTCTCTCTCTTTCTCTCTCTCTTTCACACACACACACACACACACACACACACACACACACTCATTCCCCATTTTCTGTGACACCCAATTATTAGGGAAACTGAAGCTTAGAGAGGAAAAATAATTTGCCTGAGTTTGCCCAGCTAATAAGTGGACAAAGCCAGAATTGAAACTCATTTATATGGGTTTTTCAAATCAAGTTTTCTTTCCCTTCCTCTGGTGCTGTTCCAGCTGTAAGAAGCATTAGAATCACTTGAGGATCTTGTTAAAATGCAGGCTCTAATTCCACAGGTCTAAAGTGTGCTCAGAGAGTCTGTATTTCTGATAAGTTCCCGGGTAATGCCAATGTTGCTCTTGGTGGAACACATGTTAAGAAGCGAGGGTACAGAGCAAATACCTCAAAGGGGCTGGCCCTGGGAAGCAATACCTGTAAATGGGAGGCTGAGATTATTCTGGAAAATAGGGAGGTGTAGGGCACCTGGGTGGCTCAGTAGGTTAAAGCCTCTGCCTTCAGCTCAGGTCATGATCCCAGGGTCCTGGGATCGAGGCCCGCATCGGGCTCTCTGCTCAGCAGGGAGCCTGCTTCCTCCTCTCTCTCTGCCTGCCTCTTTGCCTACTTGTGATCTCTGTCTGTCAAATAAGTAAATAAAGTCTTTAAAAAAATCTAAAAAAAATAAAATAAAAATAAATAGGGAGGTGTAAATGCCAAGACTAGCTCAGGCCTTGGGGGAGGCAGAGAGGTCAGGGGTGGGAGGAAAGGGCAGGTGTGCAGTCTGCCCTCCACCCTCCTGGACACGTCCTGCTCTGAACTTTGCACTGGCTGGGTTTCCTGACATGGGTACAAGTTGTGTTTGTCTCAGTGGACACCTGGAGTCAGGAGGGGTACAACATCTGTCTAGTTTCATTTCTGGTCCAAAATTCTAACTTGCTAGCTAGTTCATTCATTGTGTGACTCAGACCTTCTGGCAGATTGACTTTCCTAAAAATCCTACAACAGTATCTCCCATCCCAGGTGCCATTCTTACAAGGGAACTTTCTAGCTAGAGTTGGAGGCCTGTATTCTTTCCCCATGGATCTGAGCCGATGTGTGATTACACCTGAAGTGATGCTATGTGACTCTCGAGGCCAGGTCATAAAAGGCAGCACATCTCCCACCTGGCCCCTTTTGAGACACTTGCTGTTGGAACCAGGCCACCGTACTGTGAGGGGTCCCAAGCAGTCCCTGCAGAGGCCGCGTGCAGGTAGGCGTTCTGGCCCTTGCAGGTGAGGCCTGACCGACAGCCAGACGTGTGAGTGAACAGGTCCCCAGTGACCCCAGCGTCAGGTCACTGAGCCCCTCTGCTCTTAGTCTCTTTCTGGCTGAGGCCTCAGATGTTCTTGCTGCACACTTGAATTCCTGACCAACAGAATCTGTGAACACGATGAAGTGGTGGTTTTTTTTTTTTTTTAACACAGATGCATGCATGATGGTGTGGACGCAGCCACAGTAACCAGAATGGGCCCCCGAGTCGGGGCTGCCTAAGGATTGGTGGGTGACAAGGCTCAGGGGACAGTGGGGAAGTCGCTCTACCTAGATTCGTGCAGCATTCTACACTATAAAGCTGCTTTTCCACACTATGGACCTCTTAGCAATTCTCATTTTCTAGGTGGGAAAACCCCATTTGCAGATGGTCTTCATGCCAAGGCTCATGGAAATGATACACTTGCACAAGGCCATGCAGAGGCCAAGGCAGCTCTAGGAAGACCTCAGACCTGACTCCCAAACCAGAACTCTTTCCATGAAACCGGTACCTCTCAGTCAGCCCTTGACAAATAAAGTGTCACTGCCTGGCGCAGGGCCATGGCTGGCTAGAGACCTCCCCGCGGCGTGATTCATTTGAGTTTTGTGCCTTTAGTACCCATCATGGGAGAAGAAAAATCTTGAATGTTGTTAATAAATGGAGTCAGAGGAAAGCACTAGAACAGGGCAGGCGTTATTTATCAAACGTGTGGAAGAAGTTAATTAAGAAAAATCAATCCTGGGTGGGTGAGTGAAAGTGTGGCACCCTTGCTCCCTAGTGCTCCAGGAATGGAAGGTAACTAGAATAGTGAGGCGGCTTTGGGCATCTTGGAGCCTCTTTGGCGGCTGGTGTTTTTTCCATCTTCTCTGTATTTGCCGTGAGGGAAGCAGTTCCCATGAGAGGTGGAGGGAGCAGCGGCGGTGGGCAGTGCTGTGGGACGGGTTTTATCTGGACTGCCCTCCCCGCAAGAACCCCTTTGTCACATTCCTGTCTGGATGGGACGGAAGTAGTCCCCTTCCCCTTGAGTCACACAGAAAGGGAGATTCTTCTCTTTTTGTACTCCATCTTTGGGTTTTTTGAGATGAGGCACTTTTGTTTTCCAAAAGCTCTTCTAGCTCAGACCTTCCAGACACGAGAGACAGCATTTTAGAGGATGTGATAGTTCTGTGGCTCATCTTGATGAGGCTGTCGTTCCCAATTATTTGACAAAACACTAACCCGGGTGTTGCTGTGAGGCATTTTGTGAATGTGGTCACTATGCAAACTTACCTGACTACATAGGTTACCCTCCATAATGTGGGCGGGCCTCATCCAGTCAATTGAAGACGTTAGGAATAAAAATAGGTTTCCCTGAGAAGAAATTCTGCCCAAGTTTGCAGGCTACTTTATAGACTCTCTGCTTACTGGTCCCACAGTGACATGGGCCAGTTCCTTAAATGCACGCACACACACATCTGTTGGTTCTGTTTCTCTGGTGAATACTACCCCACACAGATGCTAACCTGAGTGCATCATGCTGTCCCAACATTTTTTGTTCTCTGTGATGGCAGTTTTGATCCATGGGTTCAAGTGGGGGTGAAGACCGTGGTGGCGGAGTGGGTGGAAGGTGAGGGTGACACGCACATGCACACACATGGTTTATGAGCCTTGTTGTGTGTGTGCTGTTGCCTGCAGTGACGAGAAGGGTGTGGTGTGGGAAGAGCAGCTGGCAGAGGGTCAGGCGGTGTGGAGGGCTTGGTTCTGTGACTGATGATGGTTCTTTTGTAACATGGAGAGGACTCCAAGAGGGATTAGGGTAATTAAATAAGGTTGTGGACACAGAAAGGCAACCCATATGATATCACTCGTATGTGGAATCTTTATTTTAAAAAAAGCCAATTTCATAGAGACAGAGAGTAGAATCGTGGTTGCCAAGGGCTGGGGGGAGGGGAGGAAGTGGATGATCTAGGTCAAAGGGTAGAAACTTCCAGTTATAAGTAGAAGTTGTTCTGTGATCTAATGTAGAGCCTGGTGACTATAGTGAGTAGTGTGGTATTATACACCTGTGAAACTTGCTGAGGGTAGGTCTTAAGCCTTCTTGTCTCTCTCTCTCATGTACACACACACACACACACACACACACACACACACGTTAACTATGTGAGGTAACAGATGTGTTAATTATCTTGATCTTGGTAATCACTCCCTAACGTGTATATAGCCCAAATCATCCCATTGTACATTTTGAATATTTATAATTATGTTTGTCAGTTATTCCTCAATAAAGTTAAAATATTTTTAAAAAGAAAAAGAAAGAAAACAGGTAATGGAATTCAAAGGATGTTTGTAAAACAATATGCACATATATTTGGCACCTCTTAATTTTTTTTAAATTTTTATTTATTTTTATTTTTTTACAGATTTTTATTTATTTGACAGATTAGAAGTAGGCAGAGAGGCAGGCAGAGAGAGAGAGGAGGAGGAGGCAGGCTCCCTGCTGAGCAGAGAGCCCCATGTGAGGCTCGATCCCAGGACCCTGAGATCATGACCTGAGCCGAAGGCAGAGGCTTTAACCACTGAGCCACCCAGGTGCCCCACCTCTTAATTTTTTTAAATCCCAGATGCAGCCCACAAATCATCTAAAGTAATTATTGTTTGGAGAGAATATGTCCAAGGGTGGACATGGGCTTGGTTCTCCTTATTCTGAATGACAGTTCTGCAGAGTTCACACCAGAAGGGAAACAGTAATGGTTAAATACTTTAATTTTTTAGAAGATATTTATTTATTTATTTGAGAGAGAGAGAGAGAGAGAGAGAAAGTGAGCAGGGGGAGTAGCAGAGGGAGAGGGAATAGCAGACTTCAGGCTGAGTATGGAGCCCCAAGTTGAGCTCATGACCCTGAGATCATGACCTGAGTGGAAATCTAGAGTTGGACGCTAACTGAATGAGTCACCCAAGTGACCACAGTTAAATACTTTAAATGAGGTGTATCAGGGATGCAAATATGAAGCTTCTGAACTTGTCATAGACAACACTGGAAAGTACACACCCAGCTGGAAGGAGCTTTGGTCAGGCTTTCAGGCGGCGGCAGTAAAAGGGAGGAGGGGCAGAGCTAGCTCCATGGCTTACCTGTCTCTGCTTGTTTCATTTACCTTACTTACCTTGACTTTTCAGAGGCAGTGATCCGGAAGATTTGGGGGCATGCTAGAACTCAGGAGAATGCCCTTGGACAATAACCTGTTCACACCTGTAGGCAGGGCTGAGGACTGTATTGGGAGGAAGAGGAAGGGTCCACATCATGAGCTGAGATGCTTGTAGGATATTTCTGTGGGCAAACAGAGTGGTGTGTAGAGTGCCATGGGCCTCAGCTCCATTTGACGCAGGACTTTAGGACCATATGACATACCTGTCTGCTTTTTTAACTCCTTGCTTGCATGTCTCTCACAGTATGGGTGTAAGGCTGTGAGTTTTATGTGGTCAGAAGCCAACATGATCCTTATCCTGGCACACGTTTAATGAATAAATAAATGAAGTGCTAAAATGCTTAGTCCACAGGCCATCATTTTCTGTGGTTGTATCCTTGTGTGCGCTGTTCCAGGGGACCCATAGTAGAAGCAGAGAGGGAACGGAAAATGTCAGCAAGAAGTCTGCTTGTCCTTCTCCCTCTGTTTCCCCATCCCCCTCTCCTCAGCTCATGCCCTCTTCCTCTCACTCTTGCTCTCTCTCAAATAAATAACTAAAAAAAATCTTTTAAAAAATTCCCAACTCAAACTCCTTTTAACAATCTAAGAATATGTTCCCTTGAGTGATCGAAAATTCCACACTTTGGGTTTCCAGCAAGAGTTGACCCAGCAACCCAGCAATGTCACAAAGAACCCAGTGTCTCTCCATCCCTGGGCTCCATCTTGCATGGTGTCTGCCTCACCCTCTGTCCTGCTCCTGATCCAGGATGGCTGCAGTTATCCAGGCGTCAATACTGGATATACCCGGGACTTGACTTGCTTTTCTCAAATGTGGAACAAAAGTCTTGAACTTCAGTGAACAAACCAGTTCTGCTCAGACAACTGCCCTAAACTAATCACTGTGGTCAGGGGGGAGGGATGTGGCCAGAGAGCTTACCTGATTCCAAGTCCAGTCCTCACCATTAGAGTCAAGAGTGCATCACGGCTCAAGGATGCATGATGGTCGTTGGCTTTGTTTTCAAAGTAGAAATAACAAACTAAAAATCATCAGAGTTTGTAGCCATTAATGTCTTCCTTAGGAGATCTGGGTATATGCTGCTTTCACTAGATCAGTTATCTTTCCATCCCACATGGCTTTTTAGTGTCCAGAAGAATTCAAACTCAATAATACATAGTTGTAAAAGGAAAGGAAATAATAGGACAGAGACTGAAAGAAAAGAGGAACTTTGGGGCACCTGGGTGGCTCAGTCAGTTAAGCATCTGCCTTCAGCTCAGGTCATGTTCCCAGGGTCCTGGGATTGAGTCCTGCATCAGGCTCTCTGCTAAATGTGGAGTCGGCTTCTCTCTCTCCCTCTGCCTCTCCCCCTGCTTGTGCACTCACTAGCTCTCTCTCAAATAAATGAATAAAATCTTAAGAAAGAAAAGGAAGGAAGGAAGAAAGGAAGGAAGGAAGGGGACCTTCTGGACAGGTTAGAATGAAACGACTGAGAAAACCTGTGGCATATTTTAGAAATAAGTCAAGGGATATTTACTGTCAATCTCAGAATATGAATTGATTGTAACTACTGGTTATCAATACTGGATTTACACTGCCATTGGGACAGTCATCAGGCCTGGCTGTGTGGGACTAAGAGTGGAACACAACCACATGTGTGGATACTTGGTATGACAAACGTGTAATCACAATGGACTAAGGGAGGGCTAATAAATTTGTAGTGATTGGAAGAGAAGATATTCATACAATTCCTTACTTTATACGATATAAACATTAAAAATACCCCAGAAAGATTTAAAAAAATTCCAGAATATGCAAAACTTTAACATTTTGAAGGAAATAAATGAGAGGAACCTGTCTGGCTCAGCTGATGGAATGTGTGACCCTGATCTCTGTGTTGTGGGTTCAAGCCCCAGCCTGGGTGTGAAGAGAATTTAAAAATAAAATCTTAGGAGCACCTGGGTGGCTCAGTTAGTTAAGTGTCTGCCTTCAGCTCAGGTCATGATCCCAGAGTCCCGGGATAGAGTAGAGCATAGGCTCCTTGCTCAGCAGGAGCCTGCTTCTCCTTCTGCCTGCTGATTCCCCTGTTTGTACTCTCTTTTCCTCTCTCTTTCTCTCTCTCTCAAATAAATAAAATTGTTAAAAGAAATAAAATAAAATATATAAGAAAAGGAAAGAACAGAGACTAAATGATGTTCAAGTATGGAAGGAGTTCTTAAATAAAACAAAGAAAAGCACAAATGGCACAATAAAAAATTAACGAATTTACTATATTAAAACAGGTTGTTTTTTTTTTTTACAATAAATGAACACAAATAGTCAAAAAAACAAGCCCCAGATTGAGAAAATATTTGCAACATATATAACTAACAAAAGAATTAGTATCAAGAACATATAAAGAAGAAATAAAAATCAATAACCCAAGAGAAAAATGGGCGATTCACAAAACAGGAAACCCGGTGGTCATTTAGTATATGAAAATATTTTAATCTTACTAATAATAAGGAAAACAAGATTAAAGCAATGAGATATAACTTCACATTTATCAAATTGACTAATTTTTTAAAAGATTTTATTTATTTATTTTAGAGAGAGAGAGAATGCAAGTGAGGGAGGGAAAAAAAACCTCAAGCAGACTCCACACTGAATGGGCAGCCCAATGCAGGCTCTATCTTACAACCCTGAGATCATGACCTGAGCTGAAATCAAGTCAGATGCTCAACCAATTGAGCCATCCAGGCACCCTTAAATTAACTAATCTTTAAAGTCTGAAAATACCTATTGTTGGCCATATGTGATACAACAGGAATTCCCACTTAATGTTGATGGAACTGTAACAACCACTTTGGAACACAATTTAGTACTGTCTAGTAAAGTCAAAGATGTACATTGTCCAACACCTAGCATTTCTGCCTCTGTGTATGTATCTTAGAGAAACTCTCTAATATGCTTACGTCCAAGTGAGACATAAAAAATGTTAATTTCAGCATTCTTTCAAAGACAAAACAAGAGGAGCTCAGATATATTTACGGTTAAATAGGATATATTTTGATATATATAAAGTCCAAAAAATAAGCAAAATATGACATATTCATTATAGACACAATTTATGGTAATATATGCTTTAACGAATGGTGAAACATTCAGTTTGTATTTATATAAAAAGTATAAAAACATGCACATAATAAAAGTAATGAAAGAAAATAGTGGCTTTCTATGAAAAAAGGACAGACAAAAATGAAATCAGAGTTTTGTTAGGAAAAACCCTTAAATTTTTTCTTAAAAAAATCTAAAATGAATATGGTGTTAGCAGGTGGTGGAAAGAAAGAGAGAAAAGATGAAGGAGATAGAAGGGACAGAAAGCAGGAAGGAAAGTAAGAGGAGAAAACAGAGAGAAAGAGGAAGGCAGGAATAGAGGAGGGAAGAAAAACAAATTCTCTAAAGAGTCTGAAACTCAAGACCAAATAACTGAGATTCTGTCTTTCAAGGTTGAGTCTATAAATTAAAGTCCAGATTAAAGGAGAAATTTCCAGACTTTCTGAAACACTTACATAATGAAGAAATAGGGTTAGGTTTGATATAATTTAATAAAACTCATGAGTTAGTTTTAATTAGAGGAAGGTCAATTTGAATTAAACAAATCCAGAAATTTTGAGTATATAAAGGCACCCCGTTCTAAAACATTCTGTGCTTAAAGCTATGCAAATTGACCATAACGAACACTTTATGTGTGTGGCAGATATAGATCTTGAAATATGAAGCAGTTTGGTCCCTCTCCTTTCTTAATTGTACCCGAGGGCAATTTTCCTTCCTTCCATCCAGAAACAAAAATTCGAAGGAGTCTATGAGCTAAATTCCGGATTTTTAAAAATCTGCATGTGTATACTTCTTTGTGTGTGTGTGTGTGTGTGTGTGTGTACTTCTTTTTAATTTGCTGATCTGGAAAACATCTTATTTTTTTTAAAGATTTTATTTGTTTATTTGACAGAGATCACAAGTAGGCAGAGAGGCAGGTAAAGAGAGAGAGAGGGAAGCAGGCTCCCTCCTGAGCAGAGAACCTGACTTGGGACTTGATCCCAGGACCCTGAGATCATGACCTGAGCTGAAGGTAGAGGCTTAACCCACTGAGCCAGCCAGACGCCCTAAAACATTTTATTTTTTACCAAAATGAGCTCATAACCTACATATCTCCTTGAAAGCTAATTTTTCCAGTACATATTCATCATCTTTATTTCAGAAACTGTTCCTCTCACCTAATACTAGAATTTAGATTCTCCTCATAGACCTAAATATACCTTTTAAGATTGTTTTGCATAAGTCACAGCCAATCCAAGCCTATATATTGCACCTATTTTATTCTTTATGTCTCTTTTCATTTAGAACAGATCCTTTATTGTAACAATTCTGAACTGTTATTTTACAGGACGTACCACATCTAAATTTGTCCAGCTTCTTCATGATGAATTTTAACTTGTTCCTTTACTTCATAAACTAAGAGCTACATCTAAAGGCTCTATGGATTCAAGTTAAGCATATCTGGCTAGATAATGTATAAGTAATGTTACCAACTTCATTTTTCAACACCTAAGGAAACACAGAACATCTGGTTGACCCACCATTAATGATACTAAGCTTCACCACTGAATTAGAGGGGTGACAGTTTGATTTCTCTATTTAGTAGTTAACGTTTTTCCCTTTGCAACCTGAAACTAATTTGTGTAGTGTTGCTTTGGCATTGTACAAGAGTTTCATTCACCATCAAACATTCACTTGATGGTTTTGACATCACTGGATAATCCTGAATTCACAATTTCATTATATCACTGGTCTATAAAGCAAGGAATAAAACAAGCACAAAAAGCAAAAATCCCTGCTTTCAAGGACCTTACTATCTGGTAGGAGAGAGAGACAATAAACATAAAAAATTAGAAAAATACTGTATGAAGCATGTCCTGTGGTACAAAGTGCGATTTAAATAAGGCTGGGAAGGGATGGGGCAATGAGGATGTAAAAGAGGACTGTGGGGCTGTTATATTCAATAGGGTGGTCAGGAAAGTCATCACAAGGTATTTGTGACTTTTGTTCAGGGACAGTGGACACCTAGGAGAAAGAATCATTCCAGGCCAGTGCAAAAGTCCCGGGTTGGAAGTTTTCTGGTATGTTTAAGGGACAGCTAGGAGACCAAGGTGGTTGGAGGAGAGATAGAAAGAGGAAAATAAGAGAAGTGGCCAATGGGTACACAAGAGAGTGTGCAGATCATGGAAGCCTTGTGGGCCAATGAAAGCACTTTCGCTTTTACTCCAAGATAGGCTGGAAGCAGAAGAGCAACTTGACAATCTTATACATTATGGGAATTTCATGGACTCCTGTGCTCCAAATAAGCTATGGATAGACTTCTGGTCCCAGTATTAACACATAAACAGAAGCTGTTACTCCTATCCTCAATATAAGAAAGAAGTGAAACAAACTGAAAATCAATAATTTTCCTGGACTTGTCAGAGAATTGAGGTTACAAGGCTAAGGGCCACCCTGAAATGTGGAGACACAGGAGAATATAGAGATCACAGCCAAGGTCTACTTGCCTGGAGCAGAACCTGCTAAAGCCATAAGCTGGTTAAGAACACCTGAATGGTAATTTTGACAAATTGACAGAAACAGAATATAGACTAGCATGGCAGTGAATAACTCTGGTGACTTAGGGAGAGTCTTAGACTTTCTTGACTTTACCCTCCAAGATCCCCCAGATTCTCACAAGAAGGAACCAAGAAAGATCCCCTCATGGCTCTGGGGATTTGAAATACACCCAGAAGATTCTCTATAACAAAGACCCACTCTCCAATGAAAAAGACTTCACCAGAGGCTTGCCTCACCAAGGTCAGAAATTCATATCCGCACAGAAGAGAGTATGGGAGAGGCAGAAGAGAAAATTAGGGGATGAGAGTCAAGATGGCGGAGAAGTAGCAGCTGAGACTACTTCAGGTAGCGGGAGATCAGCTAAATAGCTTATCTAAACATTGCAAACACCTACAAATCCAACGGGAGATTGAAGAGAAGAAGAACAGCAATTCTAGAAACAGAAAATCAACCACTATCTGAAAGGTAGGACTGGCGGAGAAGTGAATCCAAAGCGACGGGAAGATAGACCGCGGCGGGGAGGGGCCGGCTCCCGGTAAGCGGCGGAGCAACGGAGCACAAAATCGGGACTTTTAAAAGTCTGTTCCGCTGAGGGACATCGCTCCAGAGGCTTAACCGGGGTGAAGCCCAGGCGGGGTCAGCGCGGCCTCAGGTCCCGCAGGGTCACAGAAGGATCGGGGGAGTCTGAGTGTCACAGAGCTTACCGGTATTACAACGGGGAAGCCGGCTACAGAGACAGAGCCAAGGAGTGACTCTCAGCTCGGGGTTACCTTGAACCGGTCGTAGGCTCGGTCAGCTCGGAGCACGGCCAGAGGCCAGGGTGACGGTAGTCATTGGGCGCTGTTCTCTGAGGGCGCACTGAGGAGTGGGGCCCTGGGCTCTTGGCTCCTCCGGGCTGGAGACCAGGAGGCCACCATCTTCATTCCCGTCTTCCAGAACTCTACGGAAAGCGCTCAGGGAACAAAAGCTCCCGAAAGCAAACCCAGCAAACCCGAGCAGTACACTCAGCCCGGGCCCCGGGTAAGGCCGGTGCAACTCCGCCTGGGGCAAAGACACTTGAGAATCACTACAACAGGCCCCCTCCCCCAGAAGATCAAAGAGAAACCCAGCCAGGACCAAGTTCACCTACCAAGGAGTGCAGTTTCTATACCAAGGAGAGCGGCGGAATTCTAGAGGAGAAGAAAGCAAAGCATGGAACTCATGGCTTTCTCCCCATGATTCTTTAGCCTTGCAGTTAATTTAATTTTTTTTTCTTTTTCAATTTTTTTTTCTCTTCTTCTGCTAAATTTTTTTAACTTTTACCGTTTACTTTTTTTAACGTTTTTTAAATAGTTTATCTAATATATATATTTTTTTTTCTTTTTATATTTTTTTCTTTATCAGCTTTCTTTTTTTAATAGTTTTTTTTTTCTTTCTGAACTCCTTTTTTTTTTTATTTTTTTATTTTTTAATTTTTTTTATTTTTTTCAGCATAACAGTATTCATTATTTTTGCACCACACCCAGTGCTCCATGCAATCCGTGCCCTCTACAATACCCACCACCTGGTGCCCCCAACCTCCCACCCCCCACCCCTTCAAAATTCTCAGATCGTTTTTCAGAGTCCATAGTCTCTCATGGTTCACCTCCCCTTCCAATTTCCCTCAACTCCCTTCTCCTCTCCATCTCCCCTTGTCCTCCATGCTATTTGTTATGCTCCACAAATAAGTGAAACCATATGATAATTGACTCTCTCTGCTTGACTTATTTCACTCAGCATAATCTCTTCCAGTCCCGTCCATGTTGCTACAAAACTTGGGGATTCATCCTTTCTTTTTTTTTTTTTTTTTTTACAGCTTTATAAACATATATTTTTATCCCCAGGGGTACAGGTCTGCGAATCGCCAGGTTTACACATTCACAACACTCACCATAGCACATACCCTCCCCGATATCCATAACCCCACCCCCTCTCCCAACCCCCTCCCCCCATCAACCCTCAGTTTGTTTTGTGAGATTAAGAGTCACTTATGGTTTGTCTCCCTCCCAATCCCATCTTGTTTCATTTACTCTTCTCCTACCCCCTCGACCCTTCTGAACTCCTTTTTATCCCCTTTCTCCCCCCTCACGATTTGGGATCTCTTCTGATTTGGCTAAAGCATATTTTCCTGGGGTTGTTGCCACCCTTTTAGTATTTTACTTGCTCCTTCATATACTCTTATTTGGACAAAATGACAAGGCGGAAAAATTCACAACAAAAAAAAAGAACAAGAATCAGTACCAAAGGCTAGGGACCTAATCAATACAGACATTGGTAATATGTCTGATATAGAGTTCAGAATGACGATTCTCAAGGTTCTAGCCGGGCTCGAAAAAGGCATGGAAGATATTAAAGCAACCCTCTCGGGAGATATAAAAGCCCTTTCTGGAGAAATAAAAGAACTAAAATCTAACCAAGTTGAAATTAAAAAAGCTATTAATGAGGTGCAATCAAAAATGGAGGCTCTCACTGCTAGGATAAATGAGGCAGATGAAAGAATTAGCGATATAGAAGACCAAATGACAGAGAATAAAGAAGCTGAGCAAAAGAGGGACAAACAGCTACTGGACCACGAGGGGAGAATTCGAGAGATAAGTGACACCATAAGACGAAACAACATTAGAATAATTGGGATTCCAGAAGAAGAGGAAACAGAGAAGGGAGCAGAATGTATGTTGGAGAGAATTATTGGAGAGAATTTCCCCAATATGGCAAAGGGAACAAGCATCAAAATCCAGGAGGTTCAGAGAACCACCCTCAAAATCAATAAGAATAGGTCCACACCCCGTCACCTAATAGTAAAATTTACAAGTCTTAGTGACAAAGAAAAAATCCTGAAAGCAGCCCGGGAAAAGAAGTCTGTAACGTACAATAGTAAAAATATTAGATTGGCAGCAGACTTATCCACAGAGACCTGGCAGGCCAGAAAGAGCTGGCATGATATATTCAGAGTACTAAATGAGAAAAACATCAGCCAAGAATACTATATCCAGCTAGGCTATCATTGAAAATAGAAGGAGAGATTAAAAGCTTCCAGGACAAACAAAAACTGAAAGAATTTGCAAATACCAAACCAGCTCTACAGGAAATATTGAAAGGGGCCCTCTAAGCAAAGAGAGACCCTAAAAGTAGTAGATCAGAAAGAAACAGAGACAATATACAATAACAGTCACCTTACAGGCAATACAATGGCACTAAATTCATATCTCTCAATACTTACCCTGAATGTGAATGGGCTAAATGCCCCAATCAAAAGACACATGGTATCAGAATGGATAAAAAAATGAAACCCATCTATATGTTGCCTACAAGAAACTCATCTTACACCCGAAGACACCTCCAGGTTTAAAGTGAGGGGGTGGAAAAGAATTTACATGCTAATGGACATCAGAAGAAAGCAGGAGTGGCAATCCTTATAGCAGATCAATTAGATTTTAAGCCAAAGACTCTATAAGAGATGAGGAAGGACACTATATCATACTCAAAGGAACTGTCCAACAAGAAGATCTAACAATTTTAAATATCTATGCCCCTAACGTGGGAGCAGCCAACTATATAAACCAATTAATAACAAAATCAAAGAAACACATCGACAATAATACAATAATAGTAGGGGATTTTAACACTCCCCTCACTGAAATGGACAGATCATCCAAGCAAAAGATCAACAAGGAAATAAAGGCCTTAAATGACACACTGGACCAGATGGACATCACAGATATATTCAGAACTTTTCATCCCAAAGCAACAGAATACACATTCTTCTCTAGTGCACATGGAACATTCTCCAGAATAGATCACATTCTTGGTCCTAAATCAAGTCTCAACCGGTATCAAAACATTGGGATCATTCCCTGCATATTTTCAGACCACAATGCTCTAAAGCTAGAACTCAATCACAAGAGGAAATTTGGAAAGAACCCAAATACATGGAGACAAAACAGCATCCTTCTAAAGAATGAATGGGTCAACCAGGAAATTAAAGAAGAATTGAAAAAATTTATGGAAACAAATGATAATGAAAACACAACGGTTCAGAATCTGTGGGACACAACAAAGGCAGTCCTGAGAGGAAAATATATAGCGGTACAAGCCTTTCTCAAGAAACAAGAAAGGTCTCAGGTACACAACCTAACCGTACACCTAAAGGAGCTGGAGAAAGAACAAGAAAGAAAGCCTAAACCCAGCAGGAGAAGAGAAATCATAAAGATCAGAGCAGAAATCAATGAAATAGAAACCAAAAAAACAATAGAACAAATCAACGAAACTAGGAGCTGGTTCTTTGAAAGAATTAATAAGATTGATAAACCCCTGGCCAGACTTATCAAAAAGAAAAGAGAAAGGACCCAAATAAATAAAATCATGAATGAAAGAGGAGAGATCACAACGAACACCAAAGAAATACAGACAATTATAAGAACATACTATGAGCAACTCTACGCCAACAAATTTGACAATCTGGAAGAAATGGATGCATTCCTAGAGACATATAAACTACCACAACTGAACCAGGAAGAAATAGAAAGCCTCAACAGACCCATAACCAGTAAGGAGATTGAAACAGTCATCAAAAATCTCCAAACAAACAAAAGCCCAGGGCCAGATGGCTTCCCGGGGGGAATTCTACCAAACATTTAAAGAAGAACTAATTCCTATTCTCCTGAAACTGTTCCAAAAAATAGAAAGGGAAGGAAAACTTCCAAACTCATTTTATGAGGCCAGCATCACCTTGATCCCAAAACCAGACAAGGATCCCATCAAAAAAGAGAACTACAGACCAATATCCTTGATGAACACAGATGCGAAAATGCTCACCAAAATACTAGCCAATAGGATTCAACAGTACATTAAAAGGATTATTCACCATGACCAAGTGGGATTTATTCCAGGGCTGCAAGGTTGGTTCGACATCCGCAAATCAATCAATGTGATACAACACATTAATAAAAGAAAGAGCAAGAACCATATGATATTCTCCATAGATGCTGAAAAACCATTTGACAAAGTACAGCATCCCTTCCTGATCAAAACTCTTCAAAGTGTAGGGATAGACGGCACATACTTTAATATTATCAAAGCCATCTATGAAACACCCACCGCAAATATCATTCTCAATGGAGAAAAACTGAAAGCTTTTCCGCTAAGGTCAGGAACACGACAGGGATGTCCGTTATCACCACTGCTATTCAACATAGTACTAGAAGTCCTAGCCTCAGCAATCAGACAACAAAAGGAAATTAAAGGCATCCAAATCGGCAAAGAAGAAGTCAAACTATCACTCTTTGCAGATGATATGATACTCTATGTGGAAAACCCAAAAGACTCCACTCCAAAACTGCTAGAACTTGTACAGGAATTCAGTAAAGTGTCAGGATATAAAATCAATGCACAGAAATCAGTTGCATTTCTCTACACCAACAACAAGACAGAAGAAAGAGAAATCAAGGAGTCCATCCCATTTACAATTGCACCCAAAACTATAAGATACCTAGGAATAAACCTAACCAAAGAGACTAAGAATCTATACACAGAAAACTATAAAGTACTCATGAAAGAAATTGAGGAAGACACAAAGAAATGGAAAAATGTTCCATGCTCCTGGATTGGAAGAATAAATATTGTGAAAATGTCTATGCTACCTAAAGCAATCTACACATTTAATGCAATTCCTAGCAAAGTACCATCCACTTTTTTCAAAGAAATGGAACAAATAATCCTAAAATTTATATGGAACCAGAAAAGACCTCGAATAGCCAAAGGAATATTGAAAAAGAAAGCCAAAGTTGGTGGCATCACAATTCCGGACTTCAAGCTCTATTACAAAGCTGTCATCATCAAGACAGTATGGTACTGGCACAAAAACAGACACATTGATCAATGGAACAGAATAGAGAGCCCAGAAATAGACCCTCAACTCTATGGTCAACTCATCTTCGACAAAGCAGGAAAGAATGTCCAATGGAAAAAAGACAGCCTCTTCAATAAATGGTGTTGGGAAAATTGGACAGCCACATGCAGAAAAATGAAATTGGATCATTTCCTTACACCACACACGAAAATAGACTCAAAATGGATGAAGGATCTCGATGTGAGAAAGGAATCCATCAAAATCCTTGAGAAGAACACAGGCAGCAACCTCTTCGACCTCAGCCGCAGCAACATCTTCCTAGGAACATCACCAAAGGCAAGGGAAGCAAGGGCAAAAATGAACTTTTGGGATTTCATCAAGATCAAAAGCTTTTGCACAGCAAAGGAAACAGTTAACAAAACCAAAAGACAACTGACAGAATGGGAGAAGATATTTGCAAATGACATATCAGATAAAGGGCTAGTGTCCAAAATCTATAAAGAACTTAGCAAACTCAACACCCAAAGAACAAAGAATCCAATCAAGAAATGGGCAGAGGACATGAACAGACATTTCTGCAAAGAAGACATCCAGATGGCCAACAGACACATGAAAAAGTGCTCCATATCACTCGGCATCAGGGAAATACAAATGAAAACCACAATGAGATATCACATCCCACCAGTCAGAATGGCTAAAATTAACAAGTCAGGAAATGACAGATGCTGGCGAGGATGCGGAGAAAGGGGAACCCTCCTACACTGTTGGTGGGAATGCAAGCTGGTGCAACCACTCTGGAAAACAGCATGGAGGTTCCTCAAAATGTTGAAAATAGAACTACCCTATGACCCTGCAATTGCACTGCTGGGTATTTACCCTAAAGATACAAACGTAGTGATCCGAAGGGGCACGTGCACCCGAATGTTTATAGCAGCTATGTCTACAATAGCCAAACTATGGAAAGAACCTAGATGTCCATCTACAGACGAATGGATAAAGAAGATGTGGTATATATACACAATGGAATACTACGCAGCCATCAAAAGAAATGAAATCTTGCCATTTGCCATGACGTGGATGGAACTAGAGGGTATCATGCTTAGCGAAATAAGTCAATCGGAGAAAGACAACTATCATATGATCTCCCTGATATGAGGGAGAGGAGATGCAACATGGGGGGTTGAGGCGTTAGGAGAAGAGTAAATGAAACAAGATGGGATTGGGAGGGAGACAAACATTAAGTGACTCTTAATCTCACAAAACAAACTGAGGGTTGATGGGGGGAGGGGGTTGGGAGAGGGGGGTGGGGTTATGGATATTGGGGAGGGTATGTGCTATGGTGAGTGCTGTGAAGTGTGTAAACCTGGCGATTCGCAGACCTGTACCCCTGGGGATAAAAATATATGTTTATAAAAAATAAAAAAAAAATTATATAAAAAAAATGTTGTTGAATTTGTTCCATTAAAGCCAGGAAAGTAAAATTATAATGCATTCTGTGTTATAAACAAAATATTTAAGCACATGGTGAGTTGTAATACTTTTTGATGGCTCGATATTGAGATTTTGTTTTTTCAATATTTTTTCAACACTTAAATGTTCTAGAAAAAAAAAATTAACTATTCTGAATCCAGAAAAACATATCTAGAGTGGTACACATTTTTCTTTCTACCTTAGGCTCCAATAACCAGTACCTGCTGAACACTGGTACTTATTTAAAACTTTAATAATGTTCATCATGGATTTATTTTGCATTAATTTGGCTTTTAGAAGCTATTGTATTAAAATGTTACTTATTTTTAATTACTGAGTTTTTTGTGCCTCGTTAAATCTTGTGCAGACCCCTCACTCTTCTTTTCCTAGACCCAGCCCTCCTCAAAATATATTCAAAGAATATTTATAGAATACAATAAAAGCCCACAGAAGTTAGAAGTTCATAGAATCAGTCCAACTAATTGATTGTAGTTTGTAGAATCTAGTCCAACTAGATTTCATTTGCTCATTTATTCATTTTCTCTTCACATGAATCAATAAATACAGTGGCAACCAGTAGGGTTGAAGAGGCACCTGAAAGAGGCAGGGGTGGGTATAACCATAGTGAGGGTGGGGCATTTACAAGTCCAGGCAGGGGTGATACATACAGAGAAACTTTTTGAAGTTAAAATGAAAAAGGAAAGGAAAAAGGAAAAGGAAAAGGATTTCATAGTGGTAGTTAGAGTAGCAGTATCTTGGTGAACTTAGGGCCTTAAGAAATATCTAAAGTGGTCATGCAAAGTTCTCAGGTATTGATCAGTGATTTTCATGTTGAAACACTATGCTATGTGCCCTACTACACAAATTTTCTTTCTAGTGTTGTTCTTATTTAAAAAGAGTGCCTCAGTACTCAGCTACCTGGGTAGCTCAGTCAGTTAAGCGCCCAACTCTTGATCTAAGCTCAGGTCTCCTTCTCAGGGTTGTGAAATGGGGTCCTGAGTTGGGCTCTGTGCTCAGCACGGAGCCTCCTAAAAATCAAAGAGAAACAAAAAAAGAATTTAAAAAAAAAGTGTGTCTTAGAAAATAGCTGCTGTCATATCGTGTGGGGAAAATGTACTTTTCATGTACCAGACACTATGCACTTGTATACATGAATTCATTTAAACTTAACAATCCACTAGGGTAGGCACTGTTAGTATCTCATTTTACAGATGAGAAGGCTCTGGCATGGTGAGATTAAGGAACTGACTCAGGTTATACGGCAAGTCCAGAACCTAGATTTGAACCCTAGCAGTCTCACTTCTGACTCCAGCTTGTAACTGCCAAGCTGTGCTACTTTACACATACAGGAGTATCTGAATGCAACAAGATGGGATAGATCAAATATATGTGTATTCATTTTCCATTGATGCTCTAACAAATTATCAGGTTAATTTTAAAAAGAAAAGTCAGGGACTATGGGCAGATATGGATCAGACATTCTGCATGTCTGTTTGTTAAGTCTATCCTTTCTGGGAGTATTATCTCTCTCTGTGCGTAGAAATGAGTGGATATAGGCAACTGTGGGTAAGCCAAATGTTCAAAGTAAAAGTGTGGACCTATTCTAAGAAGAGAAAGGGCTGACAAGCCCCAGTGGTCATGTACGATGATGACCAGGAGAAGGTGTTTCCAAGAATGTGTTGCAATAATGATGGATTTGCAAGATGTCCGGGAAGAGAGCTGTGTGTGCAGACTTGATCTCAAATCTCTTGAGGAGTGGAGAGTCTGTTGACCTGCCAACCACCTGAGGTCCTCATGGGCACACTGGAGCCAATATTAAACTGAGGCACACCAGACTTTGCCCAGGAATGGATAAACATGGAGACAAGAGACAAGGACAGAGATTAAGGAGAAGTATGGGATAAAATAGCCCCATGAGCACAGGCACTTGAACCATAGCTATGAAAGAGCTTTAGCCCAGTGAGGGCTGGCTCTAGACCAAAAGTTAATTGATACACTTTGGTGAGAGGAGAAGGAGAGGGAGGAGGGCACTTTAACTTCCCTTACTCAATCAAAAGCCACTAGTTCTTTAGTGTTATCAGGTAGTCTTAACAATTTGAGTTTCCACTAAGCCCCAGTATTCTAAATGGCACAGCAGTTACGAAATTGTATGCATTTGACTAACATGCATGCATGTATCTACATCAGGATGACCTATAAGAATTTGCTGAGACTGGCTCTGTTTTTTGGTGGAACATCTCTTTGAAATACAGTGGTGGGGGAAAATACGGTTTGATGTCGAATTTTAATTATTGCCTCAAACTTGTCATCAGGAGATCTAAGTAGTTGTCCCCCCCCCAAAAAAAAAATTTGGAAGGGAGGGTCCTCTTGCCTAACTTCCAGTCCATTTTTCTTTTTTTTTTTTTAATTTTTTTATTTTTTTCAGCATAACAGTATTCATTATTTTTGCACCACACCCAGTGCTCCATGCAATCCGTGCCCTCTACAATACCCACCACCTGGTGCCCCCAACCTCCTACCCCCCACCCCTTCAAAATTAAGAGGTTCATTCTTAAAGTATTTTATCTTAAAGATATATCTGTCTTTCCCATGACATTGTTTTGTTTCTGAAGGTCAGTTTTATTTTTCAAAAATTGTATCTTTTTCATAAGTACATATTTTCATTTGTTATGTTGTTTTTTAGAATGTATTATTTCTTTCAGGAGTATAAGGTCTGTGATTCATCAGTCTTAAATAATTCACAGCACTCATCATGGCACATACCCTTTCCAATGTCCATCACTCAGTTACCCCATCCCTCCCATTGCCCTCCCTCCCAGCAACCCTCAGTTTGTTTCCTAAGATTAAGAGTCCCTTATGATTTGTCTCCCTCTCTGGTTTAAAATTGTTTCCTTTTTCCCTCCCTCCCCCTATGATCCTCTGTCTTGTTTCTCAAATTACTCATATAAGTGAGATGATTATTTTCTTTTTTTGATTGACATATTTCGTGTAGCATAACACCCTCAAGTTCCATCCACATTGCTGCACTGGCAAGGTTTTTTTATGGGGGGGGGAGGGAAGTTGATAGCTGCACAGTATTCAATTAGCATACATACCACATCATTATCCATTCATCTGTTGATGCTCATCTAGGCTCCACTGATACTTTGACTACTGTGGACATTGCTGTTATGATCATTCGGTTCACGTGCCCCTTGAGATCACTACATTTGTATATTTGAGGTAAAAACCAGTAGTGCATTGCTGGTTCACAGGGTAGCTCTATTTTCAACTGTTTGAGGAAATTCCACATTATTCTTCAGAGTGCTGTACCAGCTTACATTCCCAGCAACAGAGCCCAGATGGTTCCCCTGGCTCCTCAATCTCACCAGCATCTCTCAATTCCTAACTTCCACCCTCCCCTCTGCTCTCCTCCCAGTTTTTCTCCAGCCACACTGGATGCCTTTTTCATCCCCTCTGGCCAAACCGGCTTCTGGTATTGAGGCTCTGCAGCAGAGGTCCCTTCTTCCTGAAACAATGCACCCAGATTGTGCAGGAATAGCTCCTTTTTTTTTCCATTCTGTCCTCAGCACTGTCACCCTCAGTGAGGCCTTTCAGGCCTTCCTATCCAATGACTTTGCAGCCTTATTTCGGAGCACATTTTGTTTGTCACATAGAACACTTGCTCTTTTATTTCACATGGCGTTGTTTTGTGCATTGATCCGTCTCTAGACTGTGGGCTCCTAAAGGGGAGGAGCCCTAGGTATCTCCAGTGCCATGCATGGGCCCACCAAGGTACCTGGCCACAGGGGAGTGCTTTAGTGTAGACTTAGTGAATGAATAATTGAGATGAGCTTGGAGCCCACCTTCCCTATTAAGCACCTAGACTGTGGGGAGAAGTGCTACTCCAAGTTTTAAGCTGTTTCTGAACAGGGGGACAATCACAATGGCCTCAGCCTGACTCATCCTGCTCCAGTTCCTCCAGAAGTACTGCCTAGGTACTGAGGATGGGGTGTGCCCTGCATCCTGTTCTCCAGCTGTCCTGGGACAGCCCAAGGCCAGCAGAAAGTCCAGGAAAGATATGCTGTTTTTCTTTGTTTTGTTTTGTTTAGTTTTGGCAAGGGGATCCTCAAGTCACTGGCTTTCCAGAGTCACAGGAGCAAAGGAGTACAATCTCTAGGCTCCAAGGGCAGAGGAACAGACATCAGAAACCTCCCTTTCCTCCTTTTCTGTGCACTCTCTCAGTGTCCTCTTTACTATTCCAGCACTCTCACCTCAGCCAGAAGAGTGCTACTGCACCCACCCCTATATGTGCCTGGGACAATCCTCAAGGTCTCATGGAGACTAGTCTTGTCGCTGGGCCCCAAACACAGTGTCCAGTGCTCTTGCATTTTCCCAGAGGATATAAACACATGAGGAACAGGTAGGACAAAAGGTCCTCAACATGACTAACCATCAGGAAAATGCAACCAAGAGCATAATGAGATATCCCATCACATCAACTGGAAAAGCTATCCTAAGAAAGGCAAGAGGTAACAAAGGCCGGATATGGAGCAAAGGGAACCCTTAGACACCATTGGTGGGAATGCACATTGGGAAAGTCACTATGCAAAACAGTATGGAGGTTCCTGGAAAAAGATAAAAATAGATCTACCATAGATCTCACAGTTCCATGTCTGGGAACATACCCATAGAAAACCAAGGAATATGAAAACGAAGAACTCCAGGAACCCACCTCCATGTTCAAGAAGTATTATTTTCAAGATCCAAGACACCAAAAACATCAGTGCACTTTAGTGGTGACTGGATAAAGAAGTGTTTACCTATATATTGGGATAGGAATCAGGCATAAGGAAAGGAAATCCTGTTGCGTGTGACAACAGTAATTTACTACTCAAGCGCTATGCCAAGTGAGATGAGTGAAGCAGAGGAAAGTAAATATTATCTATATGCAGGTATAGAGATAGAGATAGATACTACATAGATAGATACTAGATACATGGATAGATATTTTTCCCTTCTATGCAGAATCAGAAACAAAGAAAAGGAGAAAAACTAACTAGAAAAAGACATCAGCTTAAAGGAACCAAAAGCAGAGGTTGGAGGATGGAGCAAGGATTGAGTGAATGGTGAAAAGGTACAAACTTCCAGTTTTAAGATAAATAAGTAATAGGGACGTGGTTTATAATGTGATGACTACACTTCATAATGCTCTATGGTGTATTTCAGAGGTGTTAAGAGAGCCAATTTGAGAGTTCTCATCACACAAATAACCTTCTCTTTCTTTTTTCTTTCTTTTCTTTTGTACCTCTGAGAGATGATGACAGTGAACTAAACTTATTCTGGTAATCATTTTAGGTCCTGTGAAAGTGAAATCATTATGTTGTATACCCGAAATGTACACAGTTCTCTATATCAATTATATCAATAAAACTGGGGCCAGAAATGTTTTACTATTCATAATGGACCTCGGGAAAGTTGACTTGGTAAAGGAGTGACACGTAAACAAAACTGAAAACAGCAGAACCTTAAGTCAGTAGATTATGAAAGGCATAAAATCATCCAAGCCACCTGCATGAATAATGGATTCTAAGTTGAAAAATCAGTAAATTAAAACTCAAGTAGATGAAGTAGAATGTTCAGTTTGGGTTGTGTTTCAAAAAATTTTCAAGGAAAATGTATCTCAAATTAACTCTGAAAATTACCTTCTCAAATAAAGTTTTCCTATTTGGGGCAATTCTGATTTTAAACCTTGAAGTAGGCACAGAAGGACAACATTTTGTTTGCTCCAAGTTATCTCAAGGAAAATGGCTGGAGTAAAATGCCCGAGATAGAGCCTACCTGGAAGGGTATAAATGGCCAGATGAAATGGTCCTGTGTTCATTTCTCCATCTTTGCAGCTTTTCAGTGTGTAATTTATTTTTAGGTTATGCAGTCCATGAAGTTCTAAATGTTTTAAATGCATTATTATCTTTGTATTACCCCCCTGTACCCCATCTTCCCATTTCACTATATCTTGTAAAACTAAAACTCTCTAGCATGAGTGAGAATCTTCCCATGAGCACCACCTTCCAGCCCACGGCAAACACCATTCTACCTTCTGTCCTTAGGAATCTACTTTAGGTAGGTCCTAAGACTGGAGTCAAAGTTTGTATTTTTATGAATACTCATTTCACTTAGCATATATCCTCAGTGTTTGTCCATGTTGTGGTACATGTCAATGTTTTTTTCTTCATTACAGAATGAATACTATCCCAACAGATACTTGGATTGCGTTCATGGGTTAGCTTTTATGAATAATACTGCCATGAAAAGGTGTGTTCAGATATGTCTTCAAGACCATGCTGTCGATTTGGATGTCTACCCCAGAAGCGGAATTACTAGAATACATGGTAATTCTAATATTGATTTTTTTGAAGAACTGCCATACTGGTTTCACAATGATGCTGTTAAACATTCCTACCACACACAATGAACAACATTCCATTGTCTCTCTTCTTTGCCAATACTTGATATTTTCTTTTCTTCTCAGTCTTTTTTTTTTTTTTCTTTTTCTGGGGTAAGTCTTCCTCAGGGATACGAAGTGGTACCTCATTCCTTCTTATAATCTGTATTTGTTGAAAAATTAGTGATGGGAAGTATCTTTTCAAATTTCTTTCCATGTGCATAGCTTTGAGGTTACATCTCTTCCCTATGTGTACATTCACACGTCACATTTAGTTTGTCTTTTGTTGTTGAGTTTCTGGGATCTTTAGATATTGCAGATATTGAGCCCCTGCCAGATACATTGTTTGCAAATACGTTCTCCCATCTTGAGGACCGTGCTTTCCCTTGATAGATAATGTCTTTAAAGTCACAAAGATTTTAAGTATTCTGAATGTCCAGTGTGTGAATTTTCTTTTCCATCCTGTGCCTTGCAGGTTCTATCCTTTAAATCATTGTGAAATCCTGTTTTGTGAAGCTGATGAAGGTGATTATTGCTGAGCTCTAACTTCAGAGATGAAAGAGGTCCACTGGCCTATACTGGGATTCTAACTAATGCAATGGCATGGTGATAGGAATAGGTATGGTGGGCCAGCAGGAGACATGTACTGGAAATGGTACCCTGCCCATTTTGGGTACCACCTGTGTGGATGATGGGAGGAGTGAGACATATGATTGGACATGTCCCCAAGCTCAGCTCTTCTTCAGAGTGAGCCTTTTTTTATACTCTACTCCACTAATGTTTGAAGAGTATCTTAATCAAATGAGGGACGTAGTCTTCCACGACAAAGGCTGATGAAAGTGATGTGCTGACACCTGTCTCCAAAGAACTTCTAATCCCTCTATCATGGTGAGCCACTGTCTGGAGTCAATTGCCAAGAAGGTTAGAATGACTCAAGGACACTGGGATCAAACCCAAAGTGGGACCAGTCTGAAATTGCCATGCGGAGCTGAATTCACGTAGGAACTTTGTATACTTCTTGTGTTTTCCCAGTTCATGGTCACTTAGTTCTGCAGGTTCTTCTGTGGGAGAGAAGGGAGGGCCCCATTTGCTGGTGAGCTGGAGAGCTATAGTACCTCCATGAGAGAGATGGAGACCCTGACTATAGTTATCCCACAAGTGAACAAAAGAGATTGATGTCATGAATGATAAAAGCATCAGCTGCCAGTGTCCATGCCACCTGCCTGGAAAACATGTAGTAAGGCCCTTATAGATGATGGAGGGTACGCACTCCTGTGTAGTAACTCCTGTGGCAAGTACGGATGCTACCTGCTTGAGGTGACTCAGCTTGGGAAAAAAAAAAAGTGTTTGCCACCCTATCAAGAGTGTTGCAAATTGACTAGAAAGGCAAGAAGACAGGAACTGGTGAAAGCATGTTTGAAAACCTCTTTAGAGCTGAAATAAAAATGGCACTGTGCCCTGAGAATTGCATCATGTACAGGCTATCTCATTTCATTGCTTGAGGGAAGAAAAGAAATCATCCTGTATTTTCCACATTGAAAAAAGGCTGCGAATGGATGCTGGGGCTCTAGGGCAGTAATTCTCTTCTGCCGCCTAGAGCAGTATGATGTCCATGAGGACTTGGTATTGCTGGGCCAAGAGAGAAGCACAGATACAGACAGAGCCTGAGTGGCAAAGTTGCAGGGCCAGGTGAGGGCTGAGCAGCAGGACAGGGCACCGGTCCTGGGTCTTGGCACACACGCCCACCCTCCTGCCTGCAAATTCATCCAGTCCCAACCTGTTCTCAGAGGCAAGTAGAATTAGTCCCTCCTCCAGGAAGTCCTCCTTGATGCCTTTCCTGGATCCCTACTGACTGACTAGATGGGTCTCCCACTCCTTTCTTAGCAACCTATCCCAGGAAATGTGAGAAGGAGGAGAGGGGTTGGAACCAAGGAATGTTCTTCCCAGGGACATCTCTGATACCCACTGCCTCCCCTTCCCTATAGGAAGTTCCACATAAGCTCACCTTATTCTTTTTGTGCTGGCTGACTTCATTCCCCTGAAAAGTAGACAACCAGTGTCCCCCAGAAAGAGCCCCTGGTCAGTATTAGCACCTTATACCCACCCTTCTGTAGGCTGTGCATATGCCAGAACACAGGAGGGACACTCAGACACAGACAATGGGACTGGTGTCAAGGTCAGGCCCTGGGGTCAAGAGAAAGGTAGACATGGGGCAGATGAATTGGCTCCAGGTTGGCACCCTGCTGCACAACTCTCTCTAATGACAGACGTTTTTAAAGATAGAAAAGCAGCTTCTTAGGATCATGAAAGCAACTCAGCTGGGCCTCCCACAGCATATCTTGGCCACCTTGATCCAGTACTCCACCACCATGGCCCTGTCCCAGGCTGTCATGCTTGGGTTGCCAAGACACATGGTAATGACGCAGCTGGCCGCAGCACTGAACTGGGTGATGGTGGCCCAGGCTGTGGGTGCCAGTGCTCATGGCCACACTTATTCCTCTTGGACCAAAAGGAGCCAAGGTATTGATAGGACAGCACCTTCTTGAACAGCTCCTAGAGAACGGAGGGAGGATGTTTACCCAAACACTGTTCACACATGCAAGATTCGTGTCCTAGGTAGGGGTTACAAATCAGAGCTGGAGAGCAGGAAGCTGTGAATGTGGCCTGAGCCTGGTTGGAGAGCCTGGATTTCATTCCATTCTTTTTCTCTGAAGGAACCCAATACAGGAGAAACCAGGAGAAAATAGAGGCAAGGGAAGGGTCATCCCAGCATATCATCCCAGCTCCAGGGGACAGTTCCAGGTGGTGCTCCCAAGGGGGCATCTTCTCCTCCAAATGTTCTTCCCTGTGGTCCCTCTCTCCTTTCAGATGCCCATTCTCACATGATTGCTGAAACCACGGGTTTGTCTGTCTACCCTGTCCTTAAGGACACATCAGATGCCTAATCCAGGCTGAGGGTGCTCGGGCTCCAAGGCAAATGGGTGGGCCACTCATGGACTTGGCTGCACACAGGGAGCTGCCACCCTCCACCCGAGGGACCAGAGCCTGCCCCTTTATGTTCTATCACTTCTGGTGCATTTCATACATGTGGCAACTCTGCCTCAGTCCTTATCGGTGTACTATACAGTGGCTAACTGAACATAAAAACAAAAACAACAAAACTCTCTTCAGTTTCATGAACTCACAATACACACAGACACACACACACTAACCTGATGATAGACTTTGTTCACAAAGTTGACATAATCGGGTGTTGATAAGAGAATCCACTGCACCATTTCATACACAGTGTGGTGCTCCTCTTCAATGCTACAAAGGCTGGGGTTGCTGAGTCTTTGGTCATAGAAGGTGGTGGAATGGTTTTTGTCCTGTACTGAGGGACCACTGCCATCCAGCTCCCATACCCTCTCTTGGTATGTGCCACCACCAACAGTCCAGAAGAAAGCCATACCACTTCTGAGTGGGCCTCTTTGGCACTCAAGAACACCTGGTGAAATGGAAGACTTGATTTATTTTTAAAAACTCTGGTTCCCATCAACTTGAAGGCAAGCTAGACACCAGCACTGCTCAAAGCACAAGGGGCTCCAGGACCTGTACTTACCAATTCCCCAATTCACCTTCTCCAACTCAGTTATTTTAACAGGACAGCACTATATTATTGCACAGAGGGAGGCTCTGAAATTTTCTCAACCAAAACCCTTTAACTTATACCTACAAAATCATAGAACAGATTGTGTCAAAGAATTTATACTATGATCACCTTTGGTTTCTAAATTCAGCACTCACTCTGTGGTCACAGAGATCTGAAAACTCAGCGGATTTTTGCAGCCACAATATTGGAAAGCATCATGTGGTTCATGGACTAAGTGACATCTGATGGAGGAGTGTCAAAATCTTTAGAGGGTATTTCATGAGAAGAATCTTGATCTGAGTTTTATATTCAGAATCTCAGTTTGAACTTAACTGAAATATTTATAAAACTTTAAATATTTAGAAGGCCTTTAGAGCACAAAGAAATAAAATAATTCATGCTCACATGTTTACTGTAGATTTTTGCACTTATCTTCCCAAAGAATTAGTTTCTTCCAAATACATGTATAATTTTGCTTCAGTTTTGTAAATTCCACTATTTTTCAAATGTCAAAAATGTATAACTCAAATACCACTAAAATTCTACCCGCTGTGCATATTTTTACAACAAATGATAAGAGTAATACAAAGTAGTAATTTCAGGAACTACCAAGGATAGTTTGAAAGCAGATATCCAATTACCAATCTCTAGGGAAAATTAATGGAAGATTCTAATATTTTCATCTTATGCCTTAGCTATTAAGTTTGTGTGTCTTATCAAAGGTACTGTCATACTGTGAGATGAGCTGTCCTATAGAAATTATTTTATACTATTGATGCATCAACTATTTTCCACAGAAAAATAAAATTTTACTCATTTTTAGTGATATACAAGTGTATATATAATAACTGATATAGAGATGTACATGTGCACCTACATATATATTCTTTAATCTATAAAGTATGGAGGTTGGATTAAGTCTAATGTCTCTCATACAGCGTGATAACCTATGACTCTTTGATCAATAACTTCCATTTTTCCACAGGTCAGAGAAATGGGGGAAAATGCACATATGAACATATGTAGAAAGTTAAAAAATGATCACAATCCTATGACTCCCCCTTCCCTTTGATTCACATGGACTCTGTGACTGTGTTAACCAGTGGAAGAGAGTGGAAGAAACCTGTGTCAGTTTCAGGCCTGGGTCCAAAAGGAACCCCTCTCTTGGAACATTTGCTATTGGAGCTCTGAGTGGACAGGAAAGAAGTCCAACATCCTTGTTACAAAGACTGCATGGAAGTGGAGGGCCAGCTGAGCCTCATCTCCCAACTGTACCCATCAAAGTAACAGGCATGTGCATAAAGTCATCCTGAATCCTCTAGACCAAGCAGCCACCTTCTGAAGGCCACCACCCACTGACCTCAGTTAATGCCATATTAAGCATAAAAATTGCCCCATGAGATCCTGCCCTAATTTCTGACCCCAAAAACATACGTAATATGACAAAAGGGTTGTTTTAAGCCACCAAATTTGGAAGTCATTACGTAACTAATTGGGTAACATGGCAAATACGTATCCAAAATAATGTATATCAAGGAATATGTTTAAAGGCACCAAGTTATTTTAAAAAGTGCTCTGAAGGGAGCTGCCTGGGTGGCTCAGTGCATTGAGCCTCTGCCTTCAGCTCAGGTCATGATCTCAGGGTGATGGGATCGAGTCCCGCATCGGGCTCTCTGCTGGGCAGGAAGCCTGCTTCCTCCTCCCTCTCTCTCTCTCTCTCTGCTTGCCTCTCTGCCTACTTGTGATCTCTCTCTGTCAAATAAATAAAATCTTAAAAAAATTTTTTTTTTAAAAAGTGCTCTGAACACACAGAAAAACAGAAAGAGACCCATAAATACAGAAAACAAATTGATCTTTTCCAAAGAGGAAGCAGCGGGTGGACAGGCAAAATGCGTGAAATACAGTGGGAGATAACAGGCTTCCAGTTACAAAATTAATAAGTTGCAGGATGAAAGGCACAGCATAGGGAATATGGTTGGTGGTACAGTACGGCGAGTACAGCATAACATACAGACTTGTCAAATCCTATGTTTTATATCTGAAACTAATGCAACATTGTGGGTCAACTATACTTCAATTAAAAAATCAAAGTAAGTTTAAAAAAATTAAAAGTGAGCTCTGTTATCCAAATAGGACATACGAGATGGATTTCCCATCATACCATAAATTGAAAACGACTTCTCTTGATAGAACAATGCTTTCCTTAGTCTTAGTCCCTACTTCCTCCACAAAAAAACTACTTTCCAAAAACATCTTGGTATTTTGACAAATGATTATAACTGCAGTGAATGATGAGAGTGAAAACAAACTGATAATCCAGGTTTCCTCATTTCTTGTCCCTTTTATGAAGATGAACAGTAAAATCATATGTAAGAATTAACCACAGAGAGAGGTCCATTTTCCACTCACTATATTCAAGCTGGAATTCACAACTATTACTTAGTATTAGTTGATTCTGGTGGCAAATGCAAAAATGGTTTCACTTCTTGGGCATATGAGGAAGATTTGGTCGGTGAAACAGACATACCAGCTTGGCCCAGGCCTGCACTGCCAGGGTTCAGGAAATTGCAAGATACAACCTGACACTTAAAACTTCGCATCAACAACCACCCCTCCCCCCCAACATCTCGTTTCTTCACACAGACAGCTCATACTGAGACCTGTCCACTGTCAGGGTCAAGCTAAAGGGGGACGCCCACAAAATAGGTGGGAAACGAGAGGATGCAACTGCAGTTCTGTGGGGATGCCTGAGGCCACTGAATGCCCCGTCATGATTCTCCAGCACAGATGGGGGCAGCCTAGACCATGTGGGTAGAGCTCTAGGACACAGAAAGTACTGGAGTGGTAGTCAACAAACAACTGTGTTTGTGTAATATATAAACCCCCATAGGGTTGTCAATTTGTGGGATTCACTTTTTCTAACTGTTCACCCCATGACATACAAATTCAGGAAGCCCACAGCCCATGGACTATTGTTGAAGGGCACATTTGGACTCAATCAAAGTGTAACTAAGGGTAATAATACACATAAATATAAATATCTTTCAAAAAATCAATACCACCTCAAACTTTCTTTTTCATTCCCAAATGAGCTTTATGGGTTTTAATATCAATTAATGTGCTTATGGAACTGGTAAAAAACAGTCACTGCTGAAATTTTAAAATTACCACTCTGCTTTCCCTAATTTCTGTTGATGTATTTTTATCTCACACAAAAATGAATTACTAAGGAATAAATCATACTTCACTGAACACGTTTCAGCTGAAATGATGCACCAAGATGTACAGCTTCGGTCAGGCTTATGCTGTTGTTGTCAACATAGTATACGGGGTGTAAGAGCTACTGTCTTTTCCTTCTCCCATGAATATTAGTCCTAACAGATTCTTCAAGTGCAAAGAAAACTTAGTCTAGAAGATACATTAATTCCTCTCCTCCCTGGTGAAAAATACTGTTAGAGGTATTATTTTTAGATAGAGAAGCACGTTCACTTTGGAAAAAAGCACACACACAAAAAACACTCAAACATGACCTTTAATACAGTGATAAGGGTGAAAGTGTAAACTTCATTTGGAAACAGCACTCAAAATATTGTTTTGAAGGGCCTTTACAACAGTGGTATACTCTTTGAAAAGAGATTTCAGATCAACTGATTGAGTCATATTTACTTTGCCTGGGGACAATTAGATAAAATTTAAAATTCCAAACAAAAACTTTTAGGACACAAATAAAATTATATGTGCTTTTATTCCTGCAACTATCTCCAAAATCTAATATTCAATGGTTTAAATTGCTGCATTTCTCATTTGCAATGCAGATGAAGAGAGGAACACAGCAGACACATGTGAGATGAGGTGTGAGGCATAAAAGGGAATACAGGAGGCAACTGATCAGCTGAATAGTGACTGCCCCAAAGATGCCCATACCCTGAGCCCCCGAAGCTCTGAGTACTTTACCTTACCTAGCAAATGGGATTTAGCAAGCATGATTAAATTAAGGTGTGAGGGGGGAGAGATTATCCTGGATTGCCTGGGTGGTCCCAATGTAATCATGAGGATCCATAAGGAGACAGGAGGATCAGAATCAGAAGGCAATGTGAAGTTGGAAACAGAAGGATAAAAGGTGGTGCAATGAAGGGCCACAAGCCAGGGAATGCAGGCAGCTTTAGAAGCAGGACAAGGCAAGAAAATGGATTCTCCTCTAGAGCTTCCAGAAGGAACACAGGCCTGTTAACACCCTGATTTTACCACACTGAGACTGATTTTTGAACTTCTGACTTCCAGAACTGCAAGATAACCAATTTGTGTTGTTTCAAGCCACTGAAAATTTGTCATTTGCTACAGTGGCACTAAAAAACTACTAGAAGAACTCATGTGAGACATATTGAGTATGTACAATGGCAGTGACCATTTCTAGGTAGGACTGTCTGCAGGGTGTGGTAGTATTGGGCCTGGATAGTTGACTGCCAGCACCCTTCCCCCCTCCCCCTCCCTGAACCCCAGTGCTCCGTGTGCCTCCTCCACTGCAGCCCAGGTGACTCACAGGAAGCTGGCCCCATCCATACTACCAGGGAAGGGTTCTCTTATGGAAGCCAGTCATGTTCCTCCTGGGCCATTCACACAGCCAGCTGTATGACAGTCAGTGCCTTGTTACTGTTCTATGAGAGACAGTAACCTAGGCTTTCCCACTCACACAAACGGGAAGGTCTTTACAGAAATATCTGGGTTGTCTCTGAATGCGAACAAGGAAGGCAGTGTCCCCACTGCTGGCAGCCATCACACAGTCAGCAGGGAGTGGAAGACAAACCGGCCAGAGGGAAAGGGCAGAGTAGGGAAAAATGGAGAGAATCATGGAGACTGTGAATAAAACACATTCTCTGCAAGCCCTGCCATGAGCTACTTCTTCACGAGATTGAAGTGGTTTTTTTTTTTTTTTTTTTTTTTTTTTTAATCTTTAAGAAAGTTTGAGTTAGGATGAGACAACCATCCAAACTGATTCAGGAGGTCAGACTTTACGGAAACTAAGAAAGCCAGATAATAAAAGTAGATGACTCACATGTGTGAAAAGTTTCCTTTCCAATTAAGGGGGGAAAAAAAACTAGAACCTTGAATTTGTGGTTATTCTGCTATTCTTGCTATTTTTCATCATTCAAATGTATTTTTCAAGAATGAGGAACTTAATCTCAATAAATACAGTGATGGTTCCCTGAAAATTTGTAACCAAGTAGGGAACAGTCAGAGTCTCCAAATAGATTGTTTTGAATTGACTTAACAATCACACAAGATACACTGTAAAATTTATCAAAGAGTGGGACTGAGTTTCTTATATATGATTTCATGCAAATTTTTGTCTACCTGATGATTTTTAGTTTGTGTCTACAGGATGAGTGAATAAAGGTGTCTCAACATGGTCCAGAACTAATGGTGTTCCCTGGCTCAATGTGAAATCCAGGGTCATTTCTATTTCCTTTTCCATGAACTTCTCCTTCCTCTCATTTGGTCTGTTTTTCGATCAGACTGTTTGTCTTCTTCTCAATTTGTAGGCACTTCAGAGACATGAACTCCTTGAACAGCTGATGTTACAGATGGTTTTCACAGACTGTTGTCCACATGCGGCTTTACTCTATCTTTTGATATACAAATCTTTTCAAATTTTTAAAATAAAGTGGCATGTAGTTTCTTCTATGGTCTGTGGGTCTTATCTCTACCTAAGGTAGTCTACCACTTCCCAAATTTTTACATGCCCCTAGATTGTCTCCAAATTCTTTATCATTTTGTTTGTAGAGTTAGAACTTAAATCAATTTAGAATGTTAATCAATCTGACATCTGCTTACATATGTGATAGGAAGCAAGGGTTCTAAGAAAGAGAGACAGTTCTTTCAGCTCTGAGGGATAGAGCTTAGAGTCAATATTCAATGACACTCTGTCTCATTTTCTAGAAGGAACTGGTGGTTTCTGTTTGGAACTCTGATAATTTTTTCTTAGTCCCTGTAAGTCAAATAGGTTTATGTCTGTTTTGGTTTGTGTCTGTTCAGCTAATTCTCCCTGGGACTTGAAAGCTTTATGAACTGAAGGCATGACTGTTTTTCAGCTCAAGTAAATTCTGCATTAGTTCAGTTATAACTTCTGATATTTTCTCTTTTTGTCCTCAGGATAATTGCAAGGTAGATTTGGACCTGACCTTAGATCTTATTTATTCATTTCTAATTTCCATCTCTTTGAAATTTTCCTCAGTGTTCTGGAATATTCCTTTGGAAAACCAATTTTGTGGGGCACCTGGGTGGCTCAGTGGGTTAAGCCACTGCCTTCAGCTCAGGTCATGATCTCAGGGTCCTGGGATCGAGTCCTGCATTGGGCTCACTGCTCAGCGGAGAGCCTGCTTCCTCCTCTCTCTCTCTCTCTGCTTGCCTCTCTGCCTACTTGGGATCTCTCTCTGTCAAATAAATAAAATCTTTTTAAAAAATCAATTTTGTTCTCAGCAGTGATCATTACTGTTTACAGTGTTCCTATTACATGTTACAACTAGTGAATTTAAGTTTTAAATCTTTCCTGTATTTTTATGTTTTAAAAGATTTGTAAAATTTATTTGACACAGAAAGAGAGAGAGAGAAAGTGAGCACAAGCAGGGGGAGTGGCAGAGGGAAAGGGGGAGGGAGAAGCAGACTCCCCACTGAGCAGGGACCCCCCCCCGCAACACATGGCTTGATCTCTGGCAGACATTTTACTGACCCAGCACCCCAAAGCTCCAAAGTTAGATACTTTTTTTTCCAAAAAGAAATTTATAATCCATTTAATAAAAACAATGTGAACTGCCATGTATGGAATTTTTATACTATAAATGTTTTCATTGTCTCAAGTTGTAGTAATGTACATACACTGGTGTTGGTCTCAAATGGGGGATGTCTGGAAGGAAACAGAATACATGATTAGGGGAGTGAGTGTACCCCACCGCCCTAAACAGTTCAATTTCAATACATATCTCAGATATATATTTGGTTGTATGAATAGCAACTAAAACTTTAAAATTAAATACCAGAAATTATTAGAGATGACATTTTTTGGTAGACTTTTTTCTGATTCTGCCTTGTGACCTGACCAAGATGGGATGGTGGCTCCTGTCATTGCTTGCTACAGCTAGGGCATACAGCTGTGGAAATACTAAGTACTAGGCTACTAAGAAATTTGAGAAAGGATAAGCAATTCTAATAGTAAGGACATTTTCACATACATTATAACTAATTTAGTATTATTTTAGAACTGAAACAAATCTAAAAGAATGTACAGACATTCTTCATCATTTTAGGTACTTTAACATCCAATACTACACTAATCAAATCCATGGGACTTTAGTTTTATAGTCTTTTCCTTGTACATGAATCTAAAGAATAGAATCAGTATAAACTACTTTATGTCTGAAAGAATTCATCTTTGAGGTATCAGATCCGACCAGTTCCAAAGAATTAATAAGAAGTCCCTTTCTTGGTGCAGACACATTGGGAAACAGTGTGAAGATTCCTCAAAAAAATTAAAATAGAGCTGCCCTATGACCCTACAACTGCACTACTGGGTATATACCGAGAAGATACAGATGTAGTGAAAAGAAGGGCCATCTGTACACCAATGTTCATAGCAGCAATGGCCAACGTCGCTAAAGTGTGGAAAGAACCAAGATGCCCTTCAATGGACGAATGGATAAAATGTGGTCCATATACACTATGGAGTATTATGCCTCCATCAGAAAGGATGAATAGCCAACTTTTGTATCAACATGGACTGGACTGGAAAAGATTATGCTGAGTGAAATAAGTCAAGCAGAGTCAATTATCATATGGTTTCTTACTTCTGGAGCATAAAGAATAACACAGAGGACATTGGGAGATGGAGGGGAGAAGTGAGTTGAGGGAAATTGGAGGGGGAGACAAACCATGAGAGACTGTGGACTCTGAGAAACAAACTGAGAGTTTTAGAAGGGAGGCAGTTGGGGGGTTGGGTGAGCCTGGTGATGGGTATTATGGAGGGCATGCATTGCATGAGGCACTGGGTGTGGTGCATAAACAATGAATCCTGGAACACTGAAAAGAAATAGAATAAAAAAAAGGAAGTCACTTTCTCCTTCTTTAAATTTCATAATCAATACAAAAAATTACATGGTATTGGACTTGAGCTACTACTTGCTGTATGTCCAGCTCTCTTACTGACTTTTATATACTTGGAGGCACTTGCATGAGGCAGACAAGTTCTCAACAAAGAACTTTAATTTCAATATATTAAAGTATACTATGTTTTCCACAGTGAATATAGACTATTTATCAAATCAGAAACAAGTTCTAAAAAAAAATACCCACATACAGATAGCTAACAAATACACAGCCCGGTACCTCTAAAGGTTAGTACTTCTACATCTTTCAAAATGCATCAAGTTTCTGCTGTTTTCCCCTGATCCAAGCATGTACATTTGTGTGTATGTAAGTAAACACCCAAAGACAACTGAATTAGGAGTCCATATTCCCCACATGGATTAATGCCTATTGTGATCTTTTCCCCTCCAAAATTGTTTCTGATTATTCACTTTAACTAATTTTGCCTGCTTTCAAATAATAGGGAGAAGAAAATTTGCTTCCCCACCCCAGCACCAATCAAAGGGATACTTCTGTCCTGTGAGCCTTCATTTTTCATAGAAAAAAACAAAAACAAAAACAAAAACAAAAAAACCTGAGCAGTGACACTAGAAATTCCCTCATGTTTCCTTCCTTTCTGGAGCTTACTGCCCCTAGGTTGCACAGTTGCCCAAATATTGGCCCCTCCATAAGAAGCTATAAGTAGCACCTACTGGATGAAAGATCCAGGATATAAGGAAGGGCTACTCTGGGCAGTTGCATGGCCTGGGATGGTCTGCCTCACCACTGGGCAAGGTCTGGGGTCTGGGGTCACCACACCTCAACACCTTTAAGAGAAGACTTCAGCAAGAATGTTTATTTCAACATCTTTGCATGAGAAAATGAAAACTGCCTTCAATAAACACTTTCAATTAAAAAATTAAAAATTTAAGGGGCACCTGGGTGGCTCAGTGGTTAAGCCTCTGCCTTCAGCTCAGGTCATGATCTCAGGGTCCTGGGATCGAGTCCCACATCGGGCTCTCTGCTCTGCAGGGAACCTGCTTCCTCCTCTCTCTCTCTCTCTCTGCTTGCCTCTCTGCCCACTTGTGATCTCTCTCTGTCAAATAAATAAAATCTTTAAAAAAAAATTAAAAATTTAAAACATAATTTTAAATATAATTATACCAAAAAGAATCATGACACATGTTGAATTATTTTAGGAGCCACAGTCTTCCTGAGGTACAAATAAATAGTTTGTACAAATAGGTAAAATCATTTATTAGGAAACTTTAAACCTCTTACAATAAAGTTACCATTAAATATAAGAATAAAGTGACTATTTTGCTTAAAAATAAACAAAGGTCACTTTGAAAGAGAACGGACAGCTTCCCTGTGGACATCCTCTATACCCAGCCCAATCAGTACTTACCAAGTACAGGTTTGTAGATTTTGTTAACATGGTAAATGATGGAAATAAATAAGACAATATTTTCAAAACAATGTAAAAAGAACTTTAAAACAAGTATCTTGATTCTTATTCTTCCACTCTAATTTGAAGCCTTTGGATAATATGTGGGAAAGAACATATGTACACTTAAATTTTAACTTAAATGTCTACTGAACTAAAATGCTATCTTATTAAAATTCCTATCTGAAATTTTAAAAAAAGTCATGGTGACAAATAATGTTGACAATCATGTAATGTAATCCTATCTTAAAACTCAAATGATGATAAGAATGAATACTTCAAAACTAAATTGTTCGCTTTGTTAAAAATATTCTTACTGAGTATTAAAAAAAATCACCCAATGATATCATGTTTTTAAACTCATTCTACTCATCATGCCTGTATTTTTTCCCACCAGTTCTCTATAATGACTTAGCATTCTTTCTTGTCTGCTCTCCTCTCCCATTTCCTTTGGCCAGCACCAAAAACACAAGGACTCCAACCAAAGTCCTGAGAGCAGACGGGAGTATTCCATTGTCTTCTAGAAGCTGTGCATTTTGACCCTACTGGTCCATTCCACCTGCCCAATAGGCAAGATTGCCCAATAGGACAGTGCAGTCAGAAAGGGAGGCAAGGACAGAATCTTGAGGGATAGCAGAGAGAAAGAATCCCCTTAAGAAAATTGGCAAAAATAATGAATACTGTTATGCTGAAAAAAATAAAAAAAAAAAAAAAGAAAATTGGCAAGAATTCCTATCTCACGTTGAGGTATTTCGCCATTTTGAGTTTAATATTTTGTTCTAATAGCACAACTCTGGGTGAGTTCCCAGATGGCTCCTCAGTGAGGACACATCACCAGGAAGACCACACCATGATTAGAACTTAGAATCTTCAGCACCCCCACCACAACATTCCCCCAGAGAGGGGAGGGGGCTGAAAGCAGAGCACATCTATATAAGGAAGCCTCCATAAAAATCCTCATAGCAGGGGTTTCAGGGAACTTCCAGGTGAGTAAACATATCCATGTACCAGGAGGGAGATGAACCCCAGCTCCACAGGAATAGACATTCCTGTGCTTGGGACCCTCCCAGACTGTGCCCTTTGTGTCTCTGCATCTGACTGTTCATCTGTATCCTTTATCATACCTTTGACAAATTTTAAATGAAAACAAATGTTTCCCAGAGTTCTGTGAGCCACTCAATTGAACCGGAGGAGGAGTTGAAGGAATCTCTGATTTGTAGCAAAGTTGTAGAGAAGTTGTAGGTAACCTGGGCCCCTCCAACATGTGACTGGCACCTGAATGTGATGGAACAGTCTCACGGGACTGAGCCCTTAACCTGTGGGATCAGCTGCCATCTCAAGGCAGACAGTGTCAAAGCTGAGTGAAACTACAGGACACCCAGCTGGTATTGCAGAGTTGCCTGGTGAGGGAAAAACCCACAGCCTCAGCCACAGTGTTAGAAGTGAAGTGTTCTGAATATGGTAATATGAAGGCAGATGGGAGAACTGAAATGTTTCCTTGACATACACTCTCACACAAAATATTATGTATACCAGGTCTTTGCTGATGTGATATGGCACATATTCAAGTTCTAGTGAAATATCATAAAGAGTCAACTCAAAAAACAAACAAACAAACAAACAAACATACAAAATATGGATGAGCTGGGAGAAAATAAGCAATGTTTCCTCTTTCCCATCAAGAGGAAGACCATTCCTGAATTATCCATGATTCTGCTTTTACCTGAATAACCATACAGTTCAATAGTACTTGAAGAAAAAAGCATGTCTGGTCCTCAGCGATCCTTTCCCCTGATATGGTCAGCAAGAGCGGAGTGATTTCTTGTGGATATATCTTTGCTCCAGAGTGGGGAAAAAAAGGAGTTCTTTCACCAATGTTCAAAGGATTTTTAAAAAATGGCCTTCATTAAAATACATCTGCCCCTCCTTTGGAACCTGCTCACACTACACTCCAGGCCAGTGAGCATCAAGGGGTTGGAAATATGGTACAAAGTCCCATGAAGCCACCTCTCCCTCTAAACCATTCTTCTCTCTGCCAAATTCTGCTTTGGTCAGCCTAAGGATCAAGTACCTGTCATTGGGCAATAAAGTGATGTGCATTAATCAATCAATGGCCCTAACTGGCAAGTTCCTCAAAAACTCATGGGACACAGATGGCTGCCATGACTTTCCCAGGAAGCAGCTACTGTCTTTCCATGAATGCAGCATGAAAATACACAGCTGGGTGAGCAGATCAATGTCCACTCATGAAACAATCATGATGAGGACAATAAACAGTAGTTTGGGATGGCAAATTTAAATCTCATTCACAGCCAAGAAAATACTCCAGATACATGATGTGTCTCTACTTCCTGCTGTTCCCAACATCTGAGTCCTCCCTTCCATTCCTCTTTCCACCACTTCAGTAAATGTCTCCTGTCCTCATTTCATATAAAAAAGGCTCTGATTCTTTCTATTCTAATGTCTGTAAGACATTATTGTGAACATGAGCAGGGGATAATTCCTCCTCCAAACCCATCTACGAAATAAAGAGTTCTATTCAGGATCATGACAAGCTGAGGAATCCCTCAAGAGAACTTCCAGAGTCATTTCAACCTGTAAGGCTGGCTAAAATGTTCCTCACCATCTGCCACACCAGGGCTAGGACTGATGAGTGTCTCCACCATACAGGTCCCTCTGGATGACGTGATTGCTGGGAAACCAGGCACGAGGCAAGCAAAAATCAGCACCTGCTCTTCTGCACAGTTTGTCTGAAGTGCTTGAAGCCACAGAAGAAACAGCTTGACTCCTTCAGATCTTATCTAAAATCAAAATTAAAGGTGACGAAATTAAACACATGTTTATGCAGAGATGCACTGCAATGCAGATTCAGTTCTGAGAAAGAAAAACTAGAAGTTAAAGGTACTGTTAAACTCCTGCACCAAGTTCTTAGTGACAAGGAAGCGGGCGTGCTGCAAGAAGCCCAAGGGTGAAGAGTTGGGGTCTGGAGCCACAGTGCCTGGTTCCAATGCAGGCTCTGCTTCTTGCTAGCTTAGCTGTGGCCAGTGGAGAACCACTGAACTTCTCCCTTTGCATCAGTCTCCCCCTCTGAAAAATGGGGATAATAAAAGAATTTACCACAAAGTGCTGGCACAGGGTTAAGTGACTTACAACAGTGACTGTATCATCAACTGTCAGTTGATCACAAAAATAATGCAAAGACAATCATCCTCCAAATTTACAGTGTGCTTTGAATAGGGTTTTTGTTATGTCACTATAATATGCACATGTATCATGTAAAGTTCTTGAAAAATCTCAGAGCTAAATAAAACCTAAAAGACCTGGCTCAGTTATTTGACCTTGAAGCCCATTCATCAAGCATTCTACACCAGCCCTCCTTTTCACCTGTGCAGGAAGCTACCTTGAGGGCTGCCACCAAAGCATCACTTCCACAAAGAGCCATTCAGAAATTTCTGGAAGTCATATCATTGCTGGACTTCTGGCATAAGTCCATTGTTCCTGGTGGATGCTTCCAGTAGTAGGAAATGGAACATGCTCAATGAGGGCAGGTGTCTGACTTGCCCACTGCCACATGTCCAGCACCTAGAAAGGTGCCTGAAACATACAGCTGGCATCCAGTAAATGTGTGTAATAAAGGAGTGAACTAGACAAGAACAGATACGTACTGGTAGATGTGGCCTGTGGAGTACAGCTTCAAAAGCAGGAGAGTATTGAGACTCCTACATGGTAGTTGCATGGCACTGAGTTAAAGAAAATGGGTCCTACAATCAGACCAAATGTTAAACCTTGAAAGCTGTGCAATCTTGGACAAGTCACCTACAACAACAAAGACCCCTGTCTTCCATTGATAATAGCTGGGAAGAGAGGATCCATTTCAGAAGGAAAGGGACACAGGACAGCTGTGTACGACACTTATATTGTGGTCAAGATGGCAGTGTAAATTCACTTTATGGGGTCCCACACCATCATCCCCCACTACCATTTGAAATACATGGCAATGATAGATGAAATAAATATATATATATTTTTTTTTTCAGTTTAAGAGTATTCATTGTTTTTGCACCACACCCAGTGCTCCATGCAATCTGTGCCCTCTCCAATACCCACCACCAGGTTCCCCCAAACTCCCACCCCCTGCCCCTTCAAAACCCTCAGATTGTTTTTCAGAGTCCATAGTCTCTCATGGTTCACCTCCCCTTCCAATTTCCCTCAACTCCCTTCTCCTCTCCATCTCCCCTTGTCCTCCATGCTATTTGTTATGCTCCACAAATAAGTGAAACCATATGATAATTGACTCTCTCTGCTTAACTTATTTCACTCAGCATAATCTCTTCCTGGAAGAGATTATATATATATTTTTAAAAGATTTATTTGTTTACTTATTTATTTGACAGAGAGAGATCACAAGTAGGCAGAGAGGCAGACAGAGAGAGGCGGGGGGAAGCAGGCTCCCTGCCGAGCAGAGAGTCCGATGCAGGACTCAATCCCAGGACCCAGAGATCATGACCTGACCTGAAGAGACAGGCTTAACCCACTTAGCCACCCAGGTTCCCCTAGATTAAATATATTTTTAAGAGAAGAGTAAAGTTAGCAAGTGAAACTCGGTAAAAAACAAAACAAAACGAACAACCCAAAACTGACAAGCATCCCCATAAAGCAGCAACCACAGAAATTCTCAGTGATGCACAGATGTGTACCACAGGAAAAGATGTCTGGAGGCCGACTTCAAGGAGGACAAGTTGCTCCCACTGGAGATAAAGGCAGACTGAAAGGCCTGCTTGCTTGCTGCCTGAAGCCGCAACTTCAACTGGGCTGGCAGCCTTGATTGCACACCACTTGCTTCACCAGAACACTGTGAGGTTTCCAGTAGCTCATTACATCTAAACACTACTGTCTCCTTTAGCAAGGTTTCCTTTCTGGATCACCCCTGACTTACAGGGATAGGCAGCAGGTGTCCCTACACATGCTCCTTCCAAACTCTCTCTTCTCTAAGCTTTCTTCTGATCCACTTTTTATTTATGGGCTATCTTTACAGATATCCTTTCTGGATTAAACAGGTCTTAATAATTCTACCTTTTGTAAAGGAAGGCTTCCCCAATTATTTATATGTTGATAAATATTTACCTCTGAATCTCCATAAACCATCACTTTATATGGCACCAACATGTAGAAAATAAGAATGAAGTTACCCAATTTTCAGAATGAACCATACAAATTACAACCTACCTTCTAAAGCCAGAGACAGAAAGTGAACATCTGCATAAACAAAAGTAATGTGGGTTCCTTATTCATTCATATTTATTGTGCAAAATGGAAGTTTTAGGAAGATTAGAATAATGCATACTTGTTCTATTATATAGGCAACTAATCCTCTGTAGATGGTAATGTCTCCATAACTCCATCCCCAATCTAGAATTTCTGGACACGAGGAGAGGGTATTAAAATCTCCTCTGTGGGAGGTAGAGGATTACAGTGTCTGGCTCTGGCCTTCCTGCTGCAGGACGAGACTTGCAAGTAGTGATGGCAAGTGGAATTCACAAAACATTTCTGGGCTTTAGAGGACATCAGAAAAGTAACAAAGGACTTAGAAAACAGTAGGAAAGGAAGCAGGAAGAAGGGAGGTGGCAGAAACAAGCGAGCCCAAACCTGATCTGTAAGCAACAAGCTCAAGAGAAACTAATCAGGTGCCAGAGAACAAATGCCATTTTCACTGCAGGATCTCCACAGGTCTGTGCCCTCCGGACCCCATTCCCACCACATGGTAAGTTGGGGGAACTGAACCTGAGCTTCCCTTAATAAACCAGGACCCTCAAATGGAACCAAAGTGATCCCAACCAAGAACACTCCCAGCCTCCTGGCAAAGGAAAGACAAACCTTCCAGGAAAAAAAAAAAAAAAAATTAAAAGAGATTACATCTATGTTCCAATAAATCTGGTCTCAAAATCCCATCACAGAGCATGCAAGAAATGAGGCCACTGTGAGAGACAGCAGACTGAGGGAAAATGAAGACTTTAGACACTGGAATGATCAGATACAGAATAGGAACTATTACATGTTAATTGTTTAAGAACACAAAAGAGGTTTAAAAATGAAGAAGGATCAAGAGCCTATCAAAAGCAACAGGCCAAGTGTGAACATGGAACTGAAGGAAGTTAAACAGGGACCAAAAATCACTGACACGTAAAACACAACAGAATGGTGGGGCAGTAGATGAGCCCCAAATGAAGGACTTCACGCACTGCACACAAGAAGTGAAGACATTCCCCAGAATGCAACAAAGGAGGCAGGAGAAGAGGATGAACGCCAGCTCGAGAGACATGGACAACAGATGGGAGGTTTAAATAAGAATCCTGGGAAGTACCGCAGAAGGACAGAGTCAACATTTCAGAAGACAACAGCTGAGCATTTTATAGAAATGATAAATCCAGAAATACAGGAAATGCACAGATACCAAGCAAGACAAGAAATCTTCAACTAGACATTTTGTGGTAAAGCTAGAGAACACCAAAAACTAAGAAAAATGTTTTAAGGAAAGCCAGAGAGAAAAGGCATTTAAAGGAATGAACAGGGTGGAAACAGGGTTTAAAGCTGCTACAGTGGTAAGGAGATGCTAGTAAAATGGTAAAATTTATAAATGGTAAAAAAAATTTAAAATGGTAAAAAGGGTGACAGGAGTATTTTTTACTGCCACTACTGCTAATACTGTGTCTAATGAACATAACAACTGAAGACTGTGAAGGTTCATCTGGAGCTGAAAAAACTAAATGAATTATGACCCTCAAAAGAAGGATCATGACAATGAATTTCACAACTCTGGTGATCACTTTCAAAGCATCTCCTCGTTTTATCATAGCATTTGTATCATGTCCGGGATGAGATATTACAGCACACATGATAGAATATTTTAAAACAATAGTCCATTTTGCTCAAACTCCATGTTGGAAGCAAACGACTCTGTCAAACACTTTGAGGAAAAAAAAGTAGTGGAACCATGTTTTGTCAAGAAAGCCCAGGGAGAAAAAGCAGGTAGTAAAACCAAGTAGCAGTACGGAGAAAGGATAGCCTCAGGAAGAAAATGAACACCATTTTCTTCTGCTTTGTTCCCTTTTTTGTTTTCTTGTTGTTGGTATCTTTTTTTTTTTTTTTTGGTCTTTCCCAGAAATCACTTCATATATATACATTTATCTGTTCAACTTCAGTGAAAGTTGGGAGGAAAAGGTGCCAGAACTTTTGAATGGTTGTCTTCAGCTGAGTGCTTATTTTCTTCTTTCAGTTTTTCTGGGGTTTCCCACTATTCTTCAATAAACATGTGTTGCTTTCTGGCAGGGTAAAGCCAAATGCATTTTTAAAAGAAGTAATGGCAGGTCATCCGTCCATCCAGGTCAGGAGACAGCCCATACCACGGCAGGCAGAGAGGGTAGTAGACTCCCCTCTGTGAGTTCCTGCCCTCTTGGGTCTTTCCTCAGCCCTTGCTCTCTGCTCTGTCTCTCCAGTCACACCCAAAACCCAGAGCAACAAAAGGGACTGTTCAAAACTTAAACCCTGGGGGAGGAGTCAAGATGGCGGAGAAGTAGCAGGCTGAGACTACTTCAGGTAGCGGGAGATCAGCTAGATAGCTTATCTAAAGATTGCAAACACCTACAAATCCAACGGGAGATCGAAGAGAAGAAGAAGAACAACTCTAGAAACAGAAAATCAACCACTTTCTGAAAGGTAGGACTGGCGGAGAAGTGAATCCAAAGTGACGGGAAGATAGACTGCAGGGGTAGGGGCCGGCTCCTGGCAAGCAGCGGAGCAACGGAGCATAAAATCAGGACTTTTAAAAGTCTGTTCCGCTGAGGGACATCGCTCCAGAGGCTTAACCGGGGTGAAGCCCAGGCGGGGTCAGCGCAGCCTCAGGTCCCGCAGGGTCACAGAAAGATCGGGGATGTCTGAGTGTTGCAGAGCTTACAGGTATTAGAACGGGGAAGCCGGCTACAGAGACAGAGCCGAGGAGTGAGCTCTAAGCTCGGGGTTACCTTGAACCGGTTGCATGCTCGGTCAGTTCGGAGCACGGCCAGAGGCAAGGGTGACGGGAGTAATTGGGCGCTGTTCTCTGAGGGCGCACTGAGGAGTGGAGCCCTGGGCTCTCGGCTCCTCCGGGCCGGAGACCAGGAAGCCGCCATCTTCATTCCTGCCCTCCGGAACTCTACGGAAAGAGCTCAGGGAACAAAAGCTCCCAAAAGCAAACCTGAGTGGATTACTCAGCCCGGCCCGGAGTAAGGGTGGTGCAACTCCACCTGGGGCAAAGACACTTGAGAATCACTACAACAGGACCCTCCCCCAGAAGATCAACAAGAAACCCAGCCAGGACCAAGTTCACCTAACAAGGCATGCAGTTTTAATACCAAGGAGAGCAGCGGAATTCCAGAAGAGGACAAAGCAAAGCATGGTACTCATGGCTTTCTTCCCATGATTCTTTAGCCTTGCAGTTAATTTAATTTTCTTTTTCTTTTTCAATTTTTTTTCTCTTCTTCTGCGAAATTTTTTTAACTTTAACCGTTTTCTTTTTTAACGTTTTTTAAATAGTTTATCTAATATATATATATTTTTTTCTTTTTATATTTTTTCTTTATCGGTTTTCTTTTTTTAATTGTTTCTTTTTTTTTTTTCTTTCTGAACCGCTTTTTATCCTCTTCTCCCCCCTCATGATTTGGGATCTCTTCTGATTTGGCTAAAGCATATTTTCCTGGGGTTGTTGCCACCCTTTTAGTATTTTACTTGCTCCTTCATATACTCTTATATGGACAAAATGACAAGGCGGAAAAATTCACCACAAAAAAAAGAACAAGAGGGAGTACCAAAGGCTAGGGACCTAATCAATACAGACATTGGTAATATGTCAGATATAGAGTTCAGAATGACGATTCTCAAGGTTCTAGCCGGGCTTGAAAAAGGCATGGAAGATATTAAAGCAACCCTCTCGGGAGATATAAAAGCCCTTTCTGGAGAAATAAAAGAACTAAAATCTAACCAAGTTGAAATCAAAAAAGCTATTAATGAGGTGCAATCAAAAATGGAGGTTCTCACTGCTAGAATAAATGAGGCAGAAGAAAGAATTAGCGATATAGAAGACCAAATGACAGAGAATAAAGAAGCTGAGCAAAAAAGGGACAAACAGCTACTGGACCACGAGGGGAGAATTCGAGAGATAAGTGACACCATAAGACGAAACAACATTAGAATAATTGGGATTCCAGAAGAAGAGGAAACAGAGAGGGGAGCAGAAGGTATATTGGAGAGAATTATTGGAGAGAATTTCCCCAATATGGCAAAGGGAACAAGCATCAAAATCCAGGAGGTTCAGAGAACCCCCTCAAAATCAATAAGAATAGGTCCACACCCCATCACCTAATAGTAAAATTTATAAGTCTTAGTGACAAATAGAAGATCCTGAAAGCAGCCCGGGAAAAGAAGTCTGTAACGTACAATGGTAAAAATATTAGATTGGCAGCAGACTTATCCACAGAGACCAGGCAGGCCAGAAAGAGCTGGCACGATATATTCAGAGTACTAAACGAGAAAAACATGCAGCCAAGAATACTATATCCAGCTAGGCTATCATTGAAAATAGAAGGAGAGATCAAAAGCTTCCAGGACAAACAGAAACTGAAAGAATTTGCAAATACCAAATCAGCTCTACAGGAAATATTGAAAGGGGTCCTCTAAGCAAAGAGAGACCCTAAGAGTAGTAGATCAGAAAGGAACAGAGAAAATATACAATAACAGTCACCTTACAGGCAATACAATGGCACTAAATTCATATCTCTCAATACTTACCCTGAATGTGAATGGGCTAAATGCCCCAATCAAAAGACACAGGGTATCAGAATGGATAAAAAAATGAAACCCATCTATATGTTGCCTACAAGAAACTCATCTTATACCCGAAGACACCTCCAGGTTTAAAGTGAGGGGGTGGACAGTCCGAATGGCTAAAATTAACAAGTCAGGAAATGACAGATGCTGGCGAGGATGCGGAGAAAGGGGAACCCTCCTACACTGTTGGTGGGAATGCAAGCTGGTGCAACCACTCTGGAAAACAGCATGGAGGTTCCTCAAAATGTTGAAAATAGAACTACCCTATGACCCTGCAATTGCACTGCTGGGTATTTACCCTAAAGATACAAACATAGTGATCCGAAGGGGCACGTGCACCCGAATGTTTATAGCAGCAATGTCTACAATAGCCAAACTATGGAAAGAACCTAGATGTCCATCTACAGACGAATGGATAAAGAAGATGTGGTATATATACACAATGGAATACTATGCAGCCATCAAAAGAAATGAAATCTTGCCATTTGCGACGACGTGGATGGAACTAGAGGGTATCATGCTTAGCGAAATAAGTCAATCGGAGAAAGACAACTATCATATGATCTCCCTGATATGAGGGAGAGGAGATGCAACATGGGGGGTTGAGGGGGTAGGAGAAGAGTAAATGAAACAAGATGGGATTGGGAGGGAGACAAACCATAAGTGACTCTTAATCTCACAAAACAAACTGAGGGTTGATGGGGTGAGGGGGTTGGGAGAGGGGGTGGGGTTATGGATATTGGGGAGGGTATGTGCTATGGTGAGTGTTGTGAAGTGTGTAAACCTGGCGATTCGCAGACCTGTACCCCTGGGGATAAAAATATATGTTTATAAAGCTGTAAAAAAAAAAAAAAAGAAAGAAAGGATGAATCCCCAAGTTTTGTAGCAACATGGACGGGACTGGAAGAGATTATGCTGAGTGAAATAAGTTAAGCAGAGAGAGTCAATTATCATATGGTTTCACTTATTTGTGGAGCATAACAAATAGCATGGAGGACAAGGGGAGATGGAGAGGAGAAGGGAGTTGAGGGAAATTGGAAGGGGAGGTGAACCATGAGAGACTATGGACTCTGAAAAACGATCTGAGAATTTTGAAGGGGTGGGGGGTGGGAGGTTGGGGGCACCAGGTGGTGGGTATTGTAGAGGGCACGGAGTGCATGGAGCACTGGGTGTGGTGCAAAAATAATGAATACTGTTATGCTGAAAAAAATAAAAAAAAATTATTAAATAAAAAAAAAAAAAAGATAAAGTGAGGGGGTGGAAAAGAATTTACCATGCTAATGGACATCAGAAGAAAGCAGGAGTGGCAATCCTAATATCAGATCAATTAGATTTTAAGCCAAAGACTATAATAACAGATGAGGAAGGACACTATATCATACTCAAAGGAACTGTCCAACAAGAAGATCTAACAATTTTAAATATCTATGCCCCTAACGTGGGAGCAGCCAACTATGTAAACCAATTAATAACAAAATCAAAGAAACACATCGACAATAATACAATAATAGTAGGGGATTTTAACACTCCCCTCACTGAAATGGACAGATCATCCAAGCAAAAGATCAACAAGGAAATAAAGGCCTTAAATGACACACTGGACCAGATGGACATCACAGATATATTCAGAACTTTTCATCCCAAAGCAACAGAATACACATTCTTCTCTAGTGCACATGGAACATTCTCCAGAATAGATCACATTCTTGGTCCTAAATCAGGTCTCAACTGGTATCAAAAGATTGGGATCATTCCCTGCATATTTTCAGACCACAATGCTCTGAAGCTTGAACTCAATAACAAGAGGAAATTTGGAAAGAACCCAAATACATGGAGACTAAACAGCATCCTTCTAAAGAATGAATGGGTCAACCAGGAAATTAAAGAAGAATTGAAAAAATTCATGGAAACAAATGATAATGAAAACACAACGGTTCAGAATCTGTGGGACACAACAAAGGCAGTCCTGAGAGGAAAATATATAGCGGTACAAGCCTTTCTCAAGAAACAAGAAAGGTCTCAGGTACACAACCTAACCGTATACCTAAAGGAGCTGGAGACAGAACAAGAAAGAAACCCTAAACCCAGCAGGAGAAGAGAAATCATAAAGATCAGAGCAGAAATCAATGAAATAGAAACCAAAAAAACAATAGAACAAATAAACGAAACTAGTAGCTGGTTCTTTGAAAGAATTAATAAGATTGATAAACCCCTGGCCAGACTATTCAAACGGAAAAGAGAAAAGACCCAAATAAATAAAATCATGAATGAAAGAGGAGAGATCTCAACGAATACCAAAGAAATACAGACAATTATAAGAACATACTATGAGCAACTCTACGCCAACAAATTTGACAATCTGGAAGAAATGGATGCATTCCTAGAGACATATAAACTACCACAACTGAACCAGGAAGAAATAGAAAGCCTCAACAGACCCATAACCAGTAAGGAGATTGAAACAGTCATCAAAAATCTCCAAACAAACAAAAGCCCAGGGCCAGATGGCTTCCCGGGGGAATTCTACCAAACATTTAAAGAAGAACTAATTCCTATTCTCCTGAAACTGTTCCAAAAAATAGAAAAGGAAGGAAAACTTCCAAACTCATTTTATGAGGCCAGCATCACCTTGATCCCAAAACCAGACAAGGATCCCATCAAAAAAGAGAACTACAGACCAATATCCTTGATGAACACAGATGCAAAAATTCTCACCAAAATACTAGCCAATAGGATTCAACAGTACATTAAAAGGATTATTCACCACGACCAAGTGGGATTTATTCCAGGGCTGCAAGGTTGGTTCAACATCCGCAAATCAATCAATGTGATACAACACAATAAAAGAAAGAACAAGAACCATATGATACTCTCCATAGATGCTGAAAAAGCATTTGACAAAGTACAGCATCCGTTCCTGATCAAAACTCTTCAAAGTGTAGGGATAGACAGCACATACCTCAATATTATCAAAGCCATCTATGAAACACCCACCGCAAATATCATTCTCAATGGAGAAAAACTGAAAGCTTTTCCGCTAAGGTCAGGAACACGGCAGGGATGTCCGTTATCACCACTGCTATTCAACATAGTACTAGAAGTCCTAGCCTCAGCAATCAGACAACAAAAGGAAATTAAAGGCATCCAAATCGGCAAAGAAGAAGTCAAACTATCACTCTTTGCAGATGATATGATACTCTATGTGGAAAACCCAAAAGACTCCACTCCAAAACTGCTAGAACTTGTACAGGAATTCAGTAAAGTGTCAGGATATAAAATCAATGCACAGAAATCAGTTGCATTTCTCTACACCAACAACAAGACAGAAGAAGGAGAAATCAAGGAGTCAATCCCATTTACAATTGCACCCAAAACTATAAGATACCTAGGAATAAACCTAACCAAAGAGACTAAGAATCTATACACAGAAACTATAAAGTACTCATGAAAGAAATTGAGGAAGACACAAAGAAATGGAAAAATATTCCATGCTCCTGGATTGGAAGAATAAATATTGTGTAAATGTCTATGCTACCTAAAGCAATCTACACATTTAATGCAATCCCTAGCAAAGTACCATCCATTTTTTTTCAAAGAAATGGAACAAATAATCCTAAAATTTATATGGAACCAGAAAAGACCTCGAATAGCCAAAGGAATATTGAAAAAGAAAGCCAAAGTTGGTGGCATCACAATTCCGGATTTCAAGCTCTATTACAAAGCTGTTATCATCAAGCCAGCATGGTACTGGCACAAAAACAGACACATAGATCAATGGAACAGAATAGAGAGCCCAGAAATAGACCCTCAACTCTATGGTCAACTCATCTTCGACAAAGCAGGAAAGAATGTCCAATGGAAAAAAGACAGCCTCTTCAATAAATGGTGTTGGGAAAATTGGACAGCCACATGCAGAAAAATGAAATTGGATCATTTCCTTATACCACACACGAAAATAGACTCAAAATGGATGAAGGATCTCAATGTGAGAAAGGAATCCATCAAAATCCTCGAGGAGAACACAGGCAGCAACCTCTTCGACCTCAGCCGCAGCAATATCTTCCTAGGAACATCACCAAAGGCAAGGGAAGCAAGGGCAAAAATGAACTTTTGGGATTTTATCAAGATCAAAAGCTTTTGCACAGCAAAGGAAACAGTTAACAAAACCAAAAGACAACTGACAGAATGGGAGAAGATATTTGCAAATGACATATCAGATAAAGGGCTAGTGTCCAAAATCTATAAAGAACTTAGCAAACTCAACACCCAAAGAACAAATAATCCAACCAAGAAATGGGCAGAAGATGTGAACAGACGTTTCTGCAAAGAAGACCTCCAGATGGCCAACAGACACATGAAAAAGTGCTCCATATCACTCGGCATCAGGGAAATACAAATCAAAACCACAATGAGATATCATATCCCACCAGTCAGAATGGCTAAAATTAACAAGTCAGGAAATGACAGATGCTGGCGAGGATGCGGAGAAAGGGGAACCCTCCTACACTGTTGGTGGGAATGCAAGCTGGTGCAACCACTCTGGAAAACAGCATGGAGGTTCCTCAAAATGTTGAAAATAGAACTACCCTATGACCCAGCAATTGCACTGCTGGGTATTTACCCTAAAGATACAAACGTAGTGATCCGAAGGGGCACGTGCACCCGAATGTTTATAGCAGCAATGTCTACAATAGCCAAACTATGTAAAGAACCTAGATTTCCATCAACAGACGAATGGATAAAGAAGATGTGGTATATATACACAATGGAATACTATGCAGCCTTCAAAAGAACTGAAATCTTGCCATTTGCAACGACGTGGATGGAACTAGAGGGTATCATGCTTAGCGAAATAAGTCAATCGGAGAAAGACAACTATCATAT